>NW_020664481.1:21687809-21780289 GCF_002925995.2 Terrapene triunguis
CACCTGGCACTCCCTTCCTTGAGCCCCCGCCACACCCCTCCTCCCTGCCCTGAGCCCCCTCCCTCACTCTGCACCCCTCCTGCACCCCAACCCCCATCCTGAGCTCCCTCCTGCACTCTGCACCCCTCCCTGCACCGCAACCCCCTGCCCTGAGCCCCCTTCCACACTCTGCACCCCCTCCTGCACCCAACCCCCTATCCCAGCCCTACATTCATGGCCCTGAAAGCAATTTCCCCACCCAGATGTGGCCCTCGGGCCAAAAAGTTTGCCCACCCCTGCTCTAGGGTGTTTGGATCTGACGGCAAAGAAACAAGCCATGACAGTGTTAAGCTGTAGCTTCTGCTCAGTGTCTCCTCCAATAAAAGGTGACAGGTGTGGTGCATGCGTCTCATCCAGCCAAGCATGATCAAGACTCATGAACCGTTCAGAGGCTTTTCCCAGTGAGTCACTGACTGGACTGTAGTTCACACCGCACAGAACTGAACCTCATCACTTTAGTGCCTCTCCTTTTTCGTGCCCAGTGGCCCCCACCTGCTGTTCCAAACTATGGATCTGAAATTCCTTAAGGGCCTGACCCCAAATCCATTGACCTCCATGGGCTTCGGATGAGGTCCTAGGTATTCAAACACAACCCATCTCCATAGTCCCCCTGAACAATGCAAATCAACAGCAGTACCCAATATACCAGTCCAAACCTGCGCCATCACGTAACATTTCATACTGACCTAACGACTAGCACATTCAAATCCAAAGAGCAGCTTCACACTTAGCCGGGGCTCCCAAAAACAGCTCAGCATACAACTTGGAATGGCACCTCTGGATTCTAACCAGGGTCTTGGCACCCGGGACACCACATTAAATTAGTATTGCAATGTGCTCAGATTGGGCTCGAGTCATTAGGGATCATGACAGCATTGCCCCCAAGCTTCTACACGTTGCATAGGACTGTGGGTTGTGACTCGGGCAGCTCTGGAATATTAAGGAATGATTTTAAGCCTTCACTGTGGTGTGACAGAGGTTGACATTTCTGAGCCTTGTAATCATAATTCTAAGATTTTTGTCCAAATGACAAGAGAGACAAGTCTGCGAGATGAATGTAATGGCAGCGAAACCAGACGCATCACAGTGAGAACTCACATACCCACGCTCGCGGGTCTGAGACGATCACTTATGCCTAATACAAAGGCTTTCAAGCAAACTTGGGAATGTTCTGAAGTTTCCAATACCCGCCAGAGATGATCACACTTAGCTGATCATTCCTCTTAAAAGGTAAAACTGATCAAACACGAAAAGGCACTGACATGTGCAACTGGGTCTAAATGAAAGACAGACAGACCATAAACAATTCAGGTGACCACTGGAAAAAACATGGACACTTGTCCAAACAACTTGGCTTAATTTTAATGGGAACCAGGTGTCCAACTGGGCTTAGAGAGCTTTGAAAATCTCTCCCCCAGTTACGTCTTAAAAATTGGTCTATATATCCCCTGGGCACAAGCTCTCGTGCTATTCCCATTACTTCCTGCTTCCAGTCCAGCTGGAAGCATTAAGACAAGAGTCTGTGTATTTCAGTACTTCTGCCGCAAATTTTGAGTAGGCTCCAGGGACAGACATAGGGGAACACGGAAGACATTTTAGTGTTAACTTGTTCCAACTATGGCACAAGCAACTGTGGCTCTGATTGGGAGAAGGTTCGGGGGATTTCTTGTTTTACCTGCACTTGTTCACCCAGCACTCATTAAATAGCATTCATTTTCTTACCACTTTTTACTGAATTCAGCTGAAATCAAAACTACACCACATAGAAATTTATTACATATGTTTGTGAAAATAGTGGGGTTTAACTGATCGAGCCATTCAGTTTAGAGAACATTTGTAAATGGAGGCGCTTGACCCTTCTGTGCCTCAGTTTCTCCACTCTGTATTTTCTGTCCATTCAGGCCCTGATCAGGCAAACATTTAAGGACATGCATAACTTCACTCACGCATGTAGCTCCATTGGCTTCAGTGGGACTATTCACACACCAACAGAATAGGGTAGACAATAGGAGGACTTTGTGACTTACCTCTGTCCATTTGTCATTGACTTCTACGAATAAGACACAAAACGGGTCAGATTTGGAGGTCACATCCCTGTCCAGAAGGTTTTGGCCGCACACGGATAATTCGACTTTGCAAACACAGTACTGGGTCCCGATAGGCCCAGCAGGGGAGGGGCTTAATGTATACGCCATGGACTCCGGTAGTAAAAACTCCAGACAATCTGCAGGAGACAAGGGAATGTAGGAAAGCGTCAGTCATGGCAGAAAAGCAAACAGCGGGCTTATTGTAGCAAACACGACGTCAGTTCAGGCTTCAGCAGCAGAGCTCCCAAAATATCCAGAGTCTGAGCCTTTTACATTAGCTCCATCCTGGAGCATGGCTTCCTGTCCTGATCTATTCCAAGCACTTTATTTTGTCTGTGTCTTCTACTCACGTTTACATCATCAAGGCCCAAGTGACCAGAGAGAAGATACCCGATATCGGAAGACATTATAACCCAGCAGATTAAGAAATAAAGTCCAAGCGTTTGACGTTAGAAAACTGAAAAGAAGATTTTGCTTTTTTGTAACGGTGAATGTAGCGAACATTGGAACAGCTCACCATGGGGCATGGGGATTACTCCATCACTTGGTTTTTCATCAAGTTTGGAGGCCTTTCTCAAAGAAAGACTCTTGCTCAACCATGTTTTTGGGCTCGGCGTTCACGCGCACGAGGGAAAAAGAATGCCCTCCCCTGCAGGAATTATTGGTTGAAATTCTATAGCCTGTGTTATATACAAGGTCAGACTAAATGATTTGTAGGTCATAAGGCTGAAAGGGACCATTGTGAACATCTAGTCTGACCTCATGTATAACACTGGCCATAGGGCTTCCCTGAATTAATTCCTGTTTGGACTAGACATCTCTTTTAGGCCACGTCTACACTACTCGCCGGATCAGCGGGTAGTAATCGATCTATCGGGGATCAATTTATCGTGTCTCGTCTGGATGTGATAAATCGATCCCCGAATCGACGCCCGTACTCCAGCTCGGCAGGGAGGAGTAAGCGGAGTCGACGGGGGAGTCGCGGCGGTCAACTTGCCGCCGTGAGGACGGCCAGGTAAGTCGAACTAAGATACTTCGACTTCAGCTACGCGAATAGCGTAGCTGAAGTTGCGTATCTTAGATCCATCCCCCCCCAATGTAGACCAGTCCTTAGAAAAGCATCCAAGCTTGACTGAAATACTTCCAGTGATGGAGAATCCACCACAACTCCTGGTAAATTATTCCAATGGTTAATTACCCTCGCTGTTAAAAATGTGCACCTTGTTTCTAGTCTGCATTTGTCTAGCTTCAACGTCATCTGAAATAAGAAGCAGAAAGACTCCAACAACAATAATAATCGAGGGAAGGAGGTGGAAAGAGGTTCAATTCTGGGAAGATCCTAGTGAACAGAAATGAGACTTGCTTGAGCACTTCTATTAAGTTCTTGCCACAATGCTGCAGAGCCGCGAAGTATGTGCTGGCATTTAAAAATAAGCTAATGTATGTCCAGTACCCAATAGTTAAATTAGAACAGGATGGTTCGGCCACACCCTAGAAAAAAAAAACCACACAGCAAGTCCTGTGTCTGAGTCAGAAGCTACACCCTTTACACAAATATAGAGAGGCTCAGGTCAGGCTCTAACATTTAACCTAATGAGTAAGCTATTCATGGGGCATATCAACATAGGAGGTAATTTCCAACTGAGGATGCAGGCCTCCCACCACGAGCGGGACAGGAACTGGCGCTGCAGGCTGGGCAAACAGAGCTAGAAAAAGCTGCCTGTAGGCTGGCGTCTCTGACAATGGAACACTGTGACACCACATTTCAACCACGTCAGAGCAACACTTGAGGCCAACAGGTGCTATTTCGCGACATCGAGTTTAAAATCAGACTGAAAGTGCTTCAAACAAAAACATTCCCTGGCAGCTTCTGTAATTCAGACATTGTAGCCTTGTGCATGAGCACTAGAGAGGGGGAGAAATTTTCCAGCGTCTCAGGCCTTGCCCACACTGGAGTGGTGGTGGTGATGGGGCCGTTGTACTGCATTAACTCTACTGCTACCGTTAAAGCGGTACAGCTTCCGCCAGTGTGGATGCAGTTACACAGATATAAATGATGCTTTATGTCAGTGTAACTATTCCAGTATGGGAAGGGGAAATGAACTATACTGGTACAAGGCATCTTTAGACCAGTATAACTGCACCCACACCAGGGACTGTACAAACAAAAACTAGCCAAAGCAGTAGTGTGTTTAGACTAGTCTTCAGTGATTTAGGAGTCTATGTTACATTCTCAAAAGTGACGTAGGCACTGAAGAACCAAGATTTTAAACAGTGACTAGAGATTTTGGGTGCCCAATCTGCAGGGCCTGAAAGGAACCTGATTTTCAGTAAGGGCTGAACATCCACCCTTTGAAAAACCAGGCTGTGGTAAAGTATCTCTTGCTGGGCAGCCAAAAATCTCTACTCAATTATAAAAACCAGGGCTCAAGTCTCATTGAAAGCCAATGGGATTTAGGCCCTCAAGGGCCTAAATCACTTTTGGAAATGGGACTTAGGCCATTTTTAAAAGATTTCTCCTGGCCAACACTTTTTGGAAAATGTAAAATTTTAGCAAAAACAAAACCAAAAAATATTCAAAGGTTGATCACAAGAACATTTAACCAGCTCTTCTGAGAGCCTAGAAGAGAATGATTGAAAAACAGACTAAGCAGTGAAACAGATTAGTTTATTCTCATTGTCCAAGCTAAGAGAAATGCAACAATAAATGAACAGTAAACTAGATTTTTAAATATTCTATTTTAATAATCCAAGGACTAACAATAATATAGAAAAGAAAACCAGTGATGCATCAAAATCTAACTTTAAAAAAATCTGGTTAATACAGAGAATTGTTTCCCAGGTATCTGCCTGGCAGGTCTTGCCCACATGCTCAGGGTCTAACTGATCGCCAAATTTGGGGTTGGGAAGGAATCTTCCTGTGGGTCAGATTGGCAGAGACTCTGGGGTTTTTTCCATCTTCCTCTGCAGCGTGGGGCATGGGTCACTTGCAGGTTTAAACTAGTGTAAATGGTGAATTTCTCTGTAACTTGAAGTCTTTAAACCATGATGTGAGGACTTCAGTAACTCAGCCAGAGGTTAGGGGTCTATTTCAGGAGTGGGTGAGGTTCTGTGGCCTGCAACGTGCAGGAAGTCAGACTAGATCGGGGATAGGCAACCTATGGCACGCGTGCCGAAGGCGGCACGCGAGCTGATTTTTAGTGGCACTCACACTGCCCGGGACCTGGCCACCGGTCTGGGGGGCTCTGCATTTTAATTTAATTTTAAATTAAGCTTCTTAAACATTTTTAAAACCTTATTTCCTTTACATACAACAATAGTTTAGTTATAGATTATAGATTTATAGAAAGAGACCTTCTAAAAACGTTAACATGTATTACTGGCACGTGAAACCTTAAATTAGAGTGAATAAATGAAGACTCGGCACACCACTTCTGAAAGGTTGCCGACCCCTGGACTAGATGATCACAATGGTCCCTTCTGACTTTAAAGTCTATGAGTCTAGGAGCTGACACTTTCTGAAAGCTGTAAAATCTGGTTTTTAAAAATTAGGAACATTGAGTAGGGCTGTAAATCACAAAAAACTGTACGTACAGATGTTCATGCTTTTAGGAAAGAATTTTTATTGCCAGTGAAAAATGACAGCCCTTAGCCCGGTTGACACACTGGTTTTGTATTGGTAAAGCTATTTTGGTTAGGGATGTGACTTGTTACCAAAACAGAGATTGAGCTGGAACAACCCCTAGCATGCCTACGGTTATATTAGTATAAAGATGCCTTATACTGGTGTAGCCGATGCCCTTTTCCATACAGGAATGAGTTCACCGGGGTAGATAAAACTGCATCCATACTAGGTGGGTCGTACCACTTAAACTCCAGTAGTATGGTTAAAGCTGTACCACTTTTGTGCATGGACAGGGCAATTGAAATTCCTCTGTGTATCCACAGGGCAGGTACAAAGCAAACAGAAGCACCTCTAGGGGTAAAATGACTGGTTCACACCTAGGGCCGTACCAAACTCATGGCCATGAAAAATGTGTCAAGGATCATGAAATCTGGTGCCCCCCATGAAATCTGGCCTTGTGTACTTTTACCACTCTAGGCTATCACCAGGGGGAGGGGTCACAGTATTGCCACCCTTACTTCTGTACTGCTGCTGCTGGCGGCGGCGCTGCCTTGTGACCCTCTTTGGGTCAGGACCCCCAGTGTGAGAAATGCTCAGTCTGGGCTTTACATATACTTTGCCGTTTTTAAATACATATTCATGCTTTGTTACAACACTGTGAAATTTAACATTTAAATAGCTGAAACTGTGAAATTCAATATTTTTAAAATGCCATGGCCGTGAAATCTACGAAAATGGACCATGAATTTGGTAGGGCCCTATTCATGCCCATTCAGCCATTACCCTCTCTGTTGAGAACACACCTGCCAATTTGTGTTAAATGTAACGTTGTTTTTGGTGACATCGAGACCTGCACACTAAGAACTGGACAGAGAGCCACATCTCACTGCCCATAACCCTCGAACATCTGTCTACTGATAAGGCTGTTGGGTCAGCACTGACCCAGGCTGGGTTTGAACCAGCTACATAGAGGGAGGAAGGCTTCATATGCAATTACTCAACTTCTTATGTACCATGATCTTAATGTGGTGATAGAAATAGAAAGGCTGGGACTCGCACCATTTCCGGGAAACTCAGGAAGAGCCTTCAGTTGATTTAGGAAGTGCTGTTTTAAGGTCTTTGAAAAGGAAACTCCAGGACATTGGTGGAACTCAAGTTCCCCACTTTCTACTCCCTCCCCTGCCTTAAGATTAAGGCTTTTGTCTGGTATAAAAGGGTTGTTGCCTATTCTAGATAACCAGCCCCTGTTCCATGCCCCACCTTGCAGGACAGAATGGTGGGAAACATACCCAGAGAAACAAAGGGAGGGCCTTAGCAAAAGTCTCAGACCAACAGGAGAAAAGCCTGCATGAGCGAGGTGGCTGGAGCTGGGATACTGGCTGGGGCAATGGAAAGCAAACACAGGCTGGTGTTCATCCGGGATTAGGTGTGGCCAACCTTCTGATTTACAGAGGAACGCTTCCCTTCCCTTCCCTCCCCTCCAGTGACACGTCAACCCATTAGGCTCAGTTGTAAGCCAGTTTAAGTGCCCCAGGGCCACTTACCTCTGATATGGCAGCATTTCACATCATGTTAACACCAAAGAGCCAAAACTGGCGAGAATCAGGCCAAATGTATTTTTCCAGGTGGAAGTCCCTGAATGCAATACCCTTGTCTTAAATACACACCGTCATAGTGGATGGTCCCATGTCCACTATTAGCTAACCTTCAGGGAGAGCTGGCACTGAGGAGCAACACATTTGATGATGATACTATGTTAATGATCCAACCCAGAAGAGTTCACTCAACCCTAAAATGCAAATTAAAACACACATCACCTGTCTCGGCTGTTTCATTTCGGTTTGAAAGGGAAAGAAGTTTCCCAGCCCTTCCTTTTCAGTGTAGTGCTCCTGAGTACGTTTTAAATTAAGCTTCCAGTAGATTTTTGGCACCAGGGTGGAAATAAGATTTAAACCGTGTGTATTTTCCATGAGTTTGTGGAAAGCGACAGGGCTTCTGTTTGGCAGTTTCAGTGCAACCCATATAACCAGCCCTGCATTCAGACACTACTGCTGGGACCGGGTAGGCGTAGGAGTCTATCACACAGCAGCCCTCACTGCTGTGCTGGGGAGGGGACAGGATCACTACTGTGTTTCACGCTGTAGAGAAATGGGTCCAGGGCAGGAGGAGAATGGAAATCACTTGTGCCAGCTGTGCAGTGGTATCTGGGATTGGTCCTGTTTCCTTGGGCTGAGCTCACACGCAGTTCTCGCAGGCCGTTCACCCATCCCCTGAGTTAAGTTTCGTGCCACGGGACACGTTACTATGTTGCAAAGCTTGCGTCACAACACAAAGATCGTTAGAGCAGAGATGGGCCCGAGCCACAAATCTGGATCTGAAACCTCTCAAGGTTCAGCATGAATGTTCCGAGCAGGAGGTGTGGCTCAACCCATTACAGAGAAAGGGGGCAGCTTTGAAGAATTGATGGGAATCTAAATCTTCCCCCAAACTGGGGATGCTCTAGTGCAGGGTTTTGGTTGAGCCCCATCTCTGGTGACGTTGAGTGGAAGAAAAATAGACAGCCTTCCGCGAGAGCAGCTCTACTTCCTAGATACACCGCAGCATTGATGGGCACAAAGAAGGGAGAGAGAGGAACGGTGGGCAGGACACACGACCTGGAGAATGGAGAGAGTTGCAGGTGCTGATAAAGATGCACGGGATTAAAAGGGGGCGGAAATCTTCCGCTTAAACGGTTTTTTGACAGACAATTGGGTTTTCAACTAAATGAACATTTTTGCAGAAAGCATCTGCTTTTGGGTCACATTTCGAACCCCCCAAACTTTTGGGTTTTCCGGCTTCTTGACAAAGAGTCTTTATTTTTCAGGAGGTGGGGAGGGGACAACATTTTTCTGACTAGGCCTACAAGTGATCCCTGGGGTAGGAGGAAAGGGAGAACATAAGAGTGGCCATACTGAGTCAGACCAAAGGTCCATCTAGCCCAGTATCCGATCTTCCGACAGTGGCCAATGCCAGGTGCTTCAGAGGGAACAAACAAAATAGGTAATGACCAAGTGACCCATCCTCTGTCATCCATTCCTAGCTTCAGGCAAGAGGAAGTCTTTAAGCCAGTATCCCTCCCATACGCCTGTTCTTTGAGACCAGCTCATGGAACCACCACTCCAAAACCGTCAATATCACCTTCCTCTAGTCTGCTAAACTGTCTCTGCTTCCATATGGCAGGGCATTAAAATGTGATTTTCGTCCTCCTTTATTTACCGCTCTCTCCAGTTGTGCCAGCTGTGCTCCTACCCTATGAAGGGTCGGTGGTTTATGCCGGCTCCTAGCTCCGTTCGCTTGTGGTTGAATCTTTGTACCACGGAGCATGCTAATCCCGACTGTTCATTTCTGGGGGAGGAGGAGGGGATGGGGATCTCCTTCACTGGTTACAGGTAACAGCCAGTTAAACAAAAAACCAACCGGAGATGTGCAATCGGCATTGTCAAAACCAGCCGAATCGAGCCCCAGGTTCAGCAAAGACAATGGGGGTCAGTGCACAGGGCACGGGACTGGAAGGCAGGACACCTGGGTTCTGCTCCAGGCACTGCTACCAGCCTGCACCTTCAGGGAGCTACTTCAGTGCCTCAGTTTCCCTAATGGAAAGGCAGGAATAATGTCCACTCTTTAAGATCTATGGATAAAAAGCATGATCTAAGAGCTCAGTAGTATGACTAATTGTTCTCCTACCACCTTGCCTCTGGCAGGATTCCCCAGTGACACACGATAACGAGGCAGGTTGGAAAGGCACATCGGAGTTGTTATCTATACAGGTGTGTAGCTAAGAGTTTGAACTTAGAACATTCACACACCAGCTGTTCCTTTGCCTCTGGCCTGCAGCTACATCCAAGATCTGCCCAGGCACACTTGCCATTATCCACAACAGGCCCCAATCCCATTCTGGTGTAAATGGAGCCGCACCAGTTTACACCCGCTGTAGGTCTGTCCCCGTACGATCACGAACGCACCAGCTGCGGTGAGGGGCCTACCATGTGAACAAAGGGCAGGGGAAAACGTCCCCCCAAGCACCATATGGAACATCACCCCAAGGATAACAAAGCACGTGCTTTGTGACGTACATCGCATACGCCCACCCATACCCAGGCATTTATACACAGCGCACATGTTGGCTTGAACCACAAGCAGATCCGCACAGCTGTGGTGATTGAAATTCACTCTACGTTGGAAAAAAACCCCAAAGTTTTCTAAATTCTCTAGCCTCATTCTCCAGGTTGCCACGATTTCTGCCTAGCATTTAAAAGTCACTCTCACAATAGGCTTAATTTTAACTCCTGCTGGAAAAATCTGAGCTCTTTGATAGGCATTAATTGCGTTTATTTAACTGACAGGTACAGACAAGCAAGGGAGGGGCCATCATTTCAGGGCCAACATGGCTGGGGAGGATTCCAATTACCGGTCAGGAAGTAAAAGGAGAGAAGCCTAATTTCCCCTTTACACACCCCAATGACTCCAAAACCTCAGACATTATTTCTCTTCCCAGGGCTTGATTCTGATCTCACTTACAACAGTGTAATGGGTTAGTCTGGTTTACCCTGACGTAACGTATTGCAATTTCAAGGAGAAATGCGGGATTTCAAAAAGGACCCAGGACACGGAAAGTCTCCGAGGGGAGTGTATGTAGTTAAATGAACAAAAAGGAGAAAATCCTCTAGCCCCATCCATCCCAGAAGGGGTATCTGCCCCGAGAAAAGGGGGCTTGACATTTGCAAGTGTCAGATCTTCTGGCAGCCTCTGTCCCCTGAAGCCTGTTTTTCCAGTTACAGTTAAAACACTGGATTGCCCCCTCTTTTTCTCTTTTTTAAATACACACATCATGCAATCAAAGCCTTAAAATAGCCAGACCTGTTCTATTTATACCACCATATCTGTCTGCCCTGCCTCCCAAAAGCACAAACAGTCCCGCAGTGCTGACAGGAGAGGAGCCCGATGCTTGGGATTTTCCCTGCCCCGTTGGCCAAACCTCAGTTATTGCTCCTAAAAGCAGAGGCAGTAAATGACTCCGTGGAGGAGCTTTTCTCAGTACAGACTGGCACACAACAACTATCCTTCCATTGCACATCCCTCGGGTTCGCTCCCTGTCATCCTTCTAGTAGGGGCCTTAGGCGCTTCAGTAGCAGCATTGCTATTACAGTAGCATCTGGAGGCCTCAAGGAACTAGCGTGTATTGTATAGAAGGGCTTACAAACCAAACAGACAAGAAGGGGGAGGGGAAGCAGATGTGAAGTGATTTGCCCAAGGCCGCATGGCACATCAGGGGCAGAGCCAGGAACAGAACCTCAGCCCAGGTCTCTCAAGTCCTAGCCCGGAGCCCTGTCTACTAAACCACACAGCTTGTCAAGCTGCAAGGCAGAAATTTCTCTTTGTGGTGGATGCTGGACCACAAACAAACAGCGACACTAACCTCTCCCACTTCTCCTTCACCCAGCACTCAAGACCGAGCCAAGGAGGCTGCACTGATCTACCCCAGCTGAGGATCTGGCCCTCGAGCGCTAACATTTTATCACGTGCATTCAGTGCTGGGGGGAGGTGACGGGTTTACAGCCCTGGAGTCTGAAGTGCTGGATTTAACAGGTACACCGACAGCCACTTGCCCCACATGGCCCCATCAATATCCCTCAACCCTGGATGTAGAAGGGTAACTTCTAAGAGCGAGTGGGGAGTTCAGTCCTCCGGGCCCTTTCAATCCCTGGCCTCTCTCGCAGACAGCAATGTCTGTTTACAAGATGTGCCCTGGAGATGGATTCAGACCAGGCTCCTGGCTCTGAGCCCTTCTGCACTGTTTGCAGGGCTTAAATTGAGCTGGAGCTGTCCGGAGCAGAGCGCCGGGAAATATTTTCAACCCCCCTGGGGTTTTTAATAGCATGTCGGGGGAAATGGGGGGGGATGTCCAGGAAATACTCTGTGAGAATTTAAGTCCTGAGCGTTTGCATGCAGAGCAGAACTTTGCTTTATAGCCCACTCCTAGTAGGATCGGACCTGAGAGCAACTCATTTCACAGCAGCTGCCCGACAACGAGAGAGGAACAACTCTTAGACATCCTGGCTGCCCTGGGGTGGATTTCAAGCAGCAACATTATGGCCGAGGCCTCCAAGGTTATGTCTCTGCTGCAGTTAAACAGCCGCGGCTGGCCTGTGTCAGCTGACTTGGGCTTGTGGGGCTTGGGCTGCAAAATTGCAGTGTAGACGTTTGGGCCTAGGAGGGAGGCTGAGCCCCTCACACCTACTCCGCAACTTGACAACCCCGCAGCCCGCGTCGGCTGACGCAGGCCAACCCCGGGTGTTTACCCTGCAGTGTAGACAGAACTGGAGTATGTATGCTCCTTCAACAGCTGGCTAGGTTACGCGGAGGGATTTCTGTTGGCCCAGATAGCCCCCAAAACGTAGCTGGTTCAATATGAATCAAGGGGACGCCAGGAAGGTGGGTTGGTCTCAATTTATACCTCTGCTATCAAAAGTAGGCGGTTATCATTGTGCTGTTAACTTCATCAGTTCGGTATTTTCCTTTGGAGAACTGACTGGCTCCGATTTTCCTGGAGGATTCCCAAGGAGATGCATTCGTTTCAAAGACTGCTCACGGGGGAGCGCCGAGTCTGCCCCCCACACGACCCCACTCTCCCTCGTGTTCCATAATACCACAGTGCAAACTGCTGCGCTTGCTCCCCACCCCAGGGAGAGCAGGGGGAGGAGGAGGAGGACGGGCATGGAAAGGCAGCACCAGGCGTGAGCACTGGCCCGAGCACGAGGACTTGTGACCCAGTAAAGCCCTTGGACTGAGATTGAAGAAATTGGGGTTGAGTTCCTAGCTGTGCCTGGAGCTCCCTGTACGTCGTTGGGTCAGGGATGGCAACAGCCTGGACAATCCTTACTGAATGAAGATTAAGGGTCGTAGCAGTTCACTGCATTGAAATGCAAAGTCTATGTATTACTGTGGGGTTGTAGGTAACTTTTCTAGGGGGGAGATCTGGCCAGTGTAAACCTTGGGAAATGGTATGAGCCTCAACGGACTCTTCTAAACCATGTGCCAGACAAACAAAGTTTAAGCGGCGTTCTCCTGTGAAATACCTGGGGGGAGGTGAATGCAAATTACTCACTCTGGTTATGCAAAGACCCAAGCTTTAGAAGCTTTGCCCTGAGGAGGGGACCACTGTCTGGCCGATTACTTAGTTGTGGGCTCTGACGCTCAAAGACCCGAACTGTATAAAGAAGTGACTCTCAGATTCACCAGGGTGCTTGTTCTGAGCTAACAGCGGTTATGAACTTGTAACCACAGGAAGAAACCTTTGGTGGGGTTTGAAGGACTGATCACCTGCCAGAGCCCTGGTTGGAGCTGTGGTGATCTCTGGCAAGCTTCTTATCATCCATGTAGATTCTTTTAATACGTTATCTCTGTAGTGCTTTTACCTTAAGAATAAACATGCTTGCTTAGAAAGAGCTGTGTGTCAGACTAACTATGGGCAATTACACTGTGGATAGCCTCTGAAGAGAAGGCAAAACTGCCCTACTAATGCAGTCTGACTTGCTGGGGATATGACAGTGCAGGTAAGGAACTGTGCAGCCTGGAAAAATGCCAGTCAGGAGGGAGAATGTCACAGGTCTCTACACAAGAGAGGTGATGGCTGGGGAGCCTGGAGCCTAGAGTGGGTGCCCTCCCTAGACCATGGCGGGGGAATATAGGTGCAGCATCCCTTAACTGTGACACTAGCATCATGGGACACTGATCTCAGACGGGTCCTCCAGGCACTACCCTACGATAAGTAACAATTCCAGCTGCACAGCCTTAGCACCCATGTCGGTAAATGAACCTTGGAAAATTGAATCACTGGGCCAATTTCATCCCTATCATCACTCCATTGACTCCAATAGAGTTACAACAGCAACCGGTTTGTCTCACTTTGTTTCTCATTAGTATCTTCCAGTCCCGGCCTCCCACTTTCACACACGCTTCCTCCATGATCCTGGGGGCAGATCCTTGTGTGTAAACTGGCCTAAATCCATTGACTTCACTGGAGCGATGCAGATTTACACCAGCTGAGGATCTGGTCTATTGTTTTCAGTCGTGTGGCAGGAGCAGCAGCTGAACAAGGCATCAGGCAATTAAGCAACTCTTGAGCTCATGAATTGCACATCTGAGGCACTACAAGGCTTGGAGGAGAGATGGGAAGAGAGGATTATAAATGTAGCCTCAGAAAATGCTTTACTTTCAAGGGAAGTTAAGGAGTTGGCACCCACCCTTCTGAGAGACAAGGAGAACTCAGTGACAGATGGTCCTGAACCTTCTCAGGACTAGTCTATACTAGAAGCACTCCAGCTGCGTGGCCCGTCGATGCCAACGGGAGAGAGCTCTCCTGTCGGTCTAATAAAACCACCGCCACAAGAGGCAGTAGCTATGTCGGCAGGAGAAGCTCTCCCACCAACATAGCGCTGTCAACCCCGCTCAGAGGGGGGGCTTATTTGTACCCCTGAGTGACATAAGTTATACCGACATAACCTGTAGTGTAGACAAGCCCTTAATCACCTCTGTGTTAAAATAAAGATTACAGAAGACATCTCCTTCCCCTATGCCACTTTGCATCTACATTTCAACTCTCTCCCTCCCCTATGCCAAGGGGATGAAAAACACCATAGCCTTCCTATCATCGGCGGCCAGAAGAGACGTCCAGTAGATCACTGGGGCAGGATCCCAAGTCCATCTCCAACAGCCTATTGTCAAGACTTGATAGGTTTCTACGGATGGCCATTCCACCATACCCTGCCCACCACAGCGTTAAGGAATGAAGAGAAAAACCATCTTATTCCAAAACAAAACAAAAGGCCTGATTCACTGCAACATCCCTCATTTTATGCCACTGACATCAGTGGAGTTATATCAGCATAAAACTGGAGTAACACAATGGAGAATTATGCCTATAGTATCCTATGAACAGGGGCTGGTTCAACTGAAGTGGCTGCTACTTCCCCACTCACGGAAATCACAAGAAAGTGACCCCTTGTATCCCAGAGAAGACATTTCACATCTCCTACTAGAGAGGAGAGAGAGGGGGAAATGCACACGAAAGCCTGACATCAGCTAAGAGAACCAAGTTAATAAATTGGTTCTCTTGCCACTGACTTTTTCAGTTGGCTCTGCACATAAGAAGAGGCAAGATGCAGTCTGGGTTATTTTCTGTTTTGAAGGGGGAGCAGTTGTCTGTCTTAAGATATTTTCCCCCTCAAGTCTCCCCTCTATCACCCTCCTCCCAATAAATACAATAAAAAGCTAATCACTTTGCTTACCAAGAGCTGCTGTTTATCAGTGGAAAATCTTGTGCTGCTAAAAACTGGATTAATAAAGGAGACAGACAGATTTCCCTCCACTAGGACTATAGAATCATTCCTATCTCATACGCATGATAATACACTATGTATTTCGTATATTCGCCCTTCAGTGACAGCACATGGGATCGGTCTTCCTTTAAGGAGGTAAATCTGGGGGCATAAACTTGTAGCCAGTGCCTCGTTAGAGGAAGATTTTTAAGTCAGATAGGACCATTGTGATCATCTAGTCTGACTTCCTGCATAATACAGGCCATACAAATTTTATCCAGGGACTCCTGCACCAATCTCAATCGTCTGGGGTGGAACGAAAGCTTATCTGATTTCAGTGGCACTGGCGTAAATCAAGAGAAATGCCACTGTGGTCAATTATTTATATGTGGGCACAACCACGGAGCGCTTCATGTCTTAGGTAATTACCATATGTTAGTACCAGAGGGGTAGCCATGTTAGTCTGGATCTGTAAAAAGCAACAGAGAGTCCTATGGCACCTTTAAGACTAACAGAAGTATAGGAGTATAAGCTATACCCACTTCGTCAGACGCATACTTCTGTTAGTCTTAAAGGTGCCATAGGACTCTCAATATGCTAGTACGTAAGTCTAATTGTAGGTCACTTTTTGCCCAGCAACTTTTAAGTTCAAGATCCACAATAGCACTGGTAGAAAAAGCGACTGCCCCATAGTTTAGCACAGCTTTCAGAAAACGATATTATTCCACTCCTGGAGGAAACAAAAATAGTCCACTTTATGTACTGTTGCTATAGGTGGCGTAGGGATCTCTGCCATGGATTCACTATGGGCAAGATTCTCCATTGCCCGGCACCTTGAGTAGTCCTTTCCAGCAGTGCACGGTGAGCGTCAATGCCTCTAGATCAGGGTGGTAGCAGTAGTGTGAATGGCTATACGAAGGTACATGGCCTCCCTTGAGACTCGACACCCCTGAACACAGCTGCAAAAAGTAAAAGCAGCATTTGGTAAAAGTAGGATTTCAATGCAGCCATACACAGCAGTTTGAAATGTGGCTAAAATTGAGATTTTCAAAAATTGTCTAGTGATTTGGGTGCTGCAAGTTATTGGTTCCCAACTTAAGACATCTTCAGAGGGTGGATGCTTAGAATTTTATAAAAATCAGGCCCCTTTAAAAGGCGTCTTAAATTGGGCACCCACTCAACAAGGTATCCAAAATCACTTTTGAAAATCTTGGACTAAAGTGACTTACAAGTCTAAGGCCCATTGATTTCAACGGGAGCTAGGTACCTAACCTGCTTAGGTGCTTTGGAAAGTCCCAACTGGGCACCTATCTGCATTTTACATGACTGACTCTCCATGCCTCTCTTTTGAAAATGGGATTTAGTCTCCTAAGCCAAGTATCAGAGGGGTAGCTGTGTTAGTCTGAATCTGTAAAAAGCAACAGAGGGTCCTGTGGCACCTTTAAGACTAAGGGTACGTCTATACTTACCTCCGGGTCCGGCAGTAAGCAATCGATCTTCTGGGATCGATTTATCGCGTCTTGTCTAGACGCGATAAATCGATCCCGGAAGTGCTCGCCGTCGACGCCGGTACTCCTGCTCCGCGAGAGGAGTATGCGGCGTCGACGGGGGAGCCTGCCTGCCGCGTGTGGACCCGCGGTAAGTTCGAACTAAGATACTTCGACTTCAGCTATGTTATTCACGTAGCTGAAGTTGCGTATCTTAGTTCGAAGTGGGGGGTTAGTGTGGACCAGGCCTAACAGAAGTATTGGAGCATAAGCTTTCGTGGGTGAATGCCCACTTCATCAGCATTTAAAAAAAAATCATACCCTGGAGCTAGCTGAATATTTCCCCCCCCAAAAATATTTTATTGATGAAAAATAAATTGTCGACCAAAACAGATAGTCACAGAAATTTCTCATTTGAGTGAAAGTGTTCTGGGGTTTTTTTTTAATTAAAAAAAATATCAAAAATAATTTTTCCCCTTTTCTTCCTTTTTTCCTCCTTTCAGGGAAAAAAGTAAGTGGGGGAGGGGGGGAATGAAAACCAAACATTGTGGGGTTTTTGAAAACAAACATTTTTCAGTTTTAGTTTCATCAAAAATTCCACAAAAAAGTCAAACCAAATGAAAACGTTTCTTTTCACAGAAAAGACAGCATTTTTCTACCAGCTCTGATAAATACCCAGTGCTCATAACTGCATCATAAAAAGTTTTAACAATAAATCTTTTAGGGATGGAAGGGCCCACTAGAGTCCGTAGCTAAATCTGTCTAAGTTTCCCTCCCTCCCACCCCCCCAACACTGGATCAGCCGCTTTGATTTATTGCGTAAACAAATACTGTAATCCTGGAATTATTTTACAAAACAAAATGCTTTCCATTCATTCCTGTTCAGACAGCATGGTGGGCTCACCAGCCTGCACCTGGCTTTAATAACAGCCTTGCAGCCTTCCAAATCCATTCTGTATTAATCATATACCCGGCACTGTTCCTCTGAACGTTTCCTCGTTCCATCCACAGCAAAATCTCTGCTTTGGGCAAACATCTAGTACAGAGGCAACGGTACAGAAAAGAGGTGTTTGTTCATGAAAGTGCTGTGTGGCCAGATAGCCTGCAACACAAAACATCATTCAGGGAGCGCTATTGGTGTTCTGGGTTCTGTCTGGATAGTTTGGGCAGGACCTTCAGCTAAAGGATTGCAAGGTAAGAACCTGTGATGGAATTGGAGGATGCTCAGCAGCTTGTAAGGTCAGGCCTTATGTTTGTCACAGAACGCACCATATATTTTTCCAGAAACTGTTCTGCAGCTACCTATCCAAGGTACTTATCTGGTCCTCCAATACTGGAGCATCTGAGCGCCCCACAATCATTAATGTATTTCTCCTCACAACACCCCTGTGAGGCAGGGCAGTGCTATTACCTACACTGAACAGAGGGGAAACTGAGGCACGGAGCAGCTGAGTGACTTACCCAAGGTCCCGCAGAAATCTGTGAAGAGCCGATCTCCCAAGGCCTAAGCTAGTGTCCTAAATACTGAACCATCCTTCTCTTCTACCGTTCTAGCCACCATTTCATAGCCTACCAAAGGATGGGCATTGACATGGAAATCAGACACATTTCTGAGAGCGAAGGGAATTAACTACTGGAACAGCTCACCAAGGGATGTGGTAGGTTCTCTATCACTTGGGAGTCTTTAAATCAAGACTGGATGGCTCTTTCTAAGAGCTACGCTCTAGCTCAACCACAAGTTATTGGCCTTGATGTAGGAATCAGTGGTGGAAATTCTAGGACCTATGTTATGCAGAAGGGGAAACTAGATTACAATAAAGGTACCTTCTGGCCTTGAAGTCTGTGAAATCCATGATCAACATTAAATTCAACATGGGGGAAGGGCAGATTCTCCGTTCAGTTATCCCACCACCAGTAACTGGAAAGGAGAATTTGGCACCAGATGGAATCATCATTCTAGAACTAGGTTGGCTAATTGCCTACAGAGGGCCTGATTCTCCTCTCAGTTGCATCAGGTGTGACTACAGGGACGCCAAGAGAGTTGCTCCTGATTTACAACAGCGCAAGGCCTTGCCTAATCTGCTGAGTTGCCCCGATTCCAGCCAGGGATGTAGCTGCACCTGGGCAAACCTCTACTGTCGACAGGCAAAGCTACAGTCAGCACCAGCAGAGATTACCTTTGCTTGCGTCTAGGGGAAGGGGCATTGGGTGCAGGTCGCAGGGAGATCGCACTGCTGCAGCTAGACTGATGACTGGTACTGGGGCAAATCCCCAGGGAAGAGAAGCCTCAGTGAGAGAATCGGGGCCTGCGGTCTTTCAAATGTATGATGCCGTCTTTCTGAACCGACACCCCAAGCCCCTCATCCACCCACCTTCATGTCTTGCAGTGGTGCAAAGGGGCAGTAAAGTTGCCCCATCCCAGCAACTGACGATTCCCCTGAAGCCAGGAGACCCGAGTAGGAGCAGGTGCTGTAGGAGATAGTGAAGCCAAACCTAAACCACCCATGGGGACATCCCCAGTTGGCCAACGAGGCCAGTTCTCTGGCTGCAGGGTCTGAGGATCTGGCCACATGCTGACCCATTGCAACGCCCAACCCGCCTTCTCATTCCAATGCCTTAGAAGGGTTTGTTTTTCTGCTTCTAATAGCTTCTTTGGAGCTGTTTTGGGGGATGGGAAGAGACTGTCTTTCTGCTCTATTCTGGTATCTCATGGCATGGAAGGGTCTTCCTCAGCCCTAGCCCTCCTTGGGGATGCTCTTACTGTTTCAGAGACCCCCGCCCCTCGTCAGGGAAAGAGGAGGAGAAATACTTCTCACTACAGCAGCGCTGCGCCATCAACCCGCCCCTTCATTTAGCCAGCCCAGTAAGCATAAGGGAACCTATCACCCGGGAACCTGACACAACGGAAAAGAAAATGAGCCTCCACACAAACGTCAACGTGGGATTTGCAAAAATTAAACCCTCCCCAAGGAAAATTCCTGCCAGCAGCAGAGCCCAGAACACCGAGGAAAGCAACACTGCGCCCTACACACCCCATGTTTGATGGCAAACTGTACCCCGACCTAGGCACCCAGGTAGTATCTGTATTATAGGAGCCCCTCAGTAGAGATCAGGAGCTGTCCCTAAACAGACAAAGGGGCTGTCCCTGCCCTGATGAGCTTATAGTCTAAATCCAAACTGAAAGAGGAGATAGAGGGAATAATACAATCCAGATTCTCTATTAATTATCCTTCCCCTTTCTGCTGCTCTGGTGGGGTAAAGGAGCCAGAAAACCACTGAATCTCCCCAGCTGGAGATTCCCCACCAGGTACAGAGCCACTGTTGAGTTGCCTAGCTGATGTCTATTCCACTCCTCACAACACCCAGCAGGAGGGGAGTGGCTTGCCGTACTCTGACAGGCCCAAGCTTGTGGCAAGTCAACATAGATTAGAGCAGCCTGCAGGCTGCTCTAGTCTACACCCGCGCCAGGATGGCACAGAACTATTTTCAGAATCAGGGAGCTGCCACTGGCTCTCTTGCAGCTTTTGGGCTGTGCCCAGCCGAAACCGGGGCAGCAGAGGATGAGTAACGGTGCCCAGATCTGGACCCACAGTACGCGAGACACAATACGGAGGGGAAACGTGGCAAGAGGAGATACAGACCTCAATGTCCCGAACACAAACCATTCTGGTGCTTACAATGAGACGGTCAAAAGCCTCCGATAGCCCTGTTTCTGAGTAGCAGAGTAGTGACACTAAAGCTTATGCCCAAATACATTTGTTAGTCTCTAAGGTGCCACAAGTACTCCTCGTTCTTTTTACTATATTTAAGGTGCAGGAAGAACTTTCTCTCCAACTACTTACTTATTTACCCCTCTCCCTGTCAAATCCAAGTGCAGCAGAGACATTAGTGAATTTACCCTCTCACCAACCTTTGCAAGACAAGGAAGTATTAATTATCATTATTCCCACTTTCCAGATGGGGAACAAAGGCACAGAGAGATTATGTGAATATACAGGGAGTCTATGACAGCCAGAAAATGAACCCACCTGTCTCAAGTCCCAGACCAGTGCACGAACATCACCCCCATCTTTCCTCTAATCCGGGTTCTTAGGTGTTTTGGAGAAAAATATTACTCTTTGGACTGAAGCATCATTCTCATCTTAAAGAGGTGTTTGTTGGTTACAATTCTATTTGGCAGTATCTGAGTGAGATGATTATGGGGGGTGGGGAGGAAAGGTGTTTTTAATGGTCTGGGAAACTGTTCTGTGCTTGGATAACTCTGGAACGGTTTGGATTTAGCTGGTCGGGCTTGGCAGGTACATTCTCTGCAACGGGGACTGTGGGCTGTGCCAAATCTGAACAGAAATTGGCTTAGAAATAAAACGTGGACAATAATCCTGTACCTGGGGTGTTGAGGCTTAATTAGCACTCATAAACAGTGTTGAGCTGGGCAGGTTCAAGGCACCGCAGGAATGCAAAAGGATTTATTGTTATTGTAAAGTTATGAACCAGTCAAATAGCTTCTTGCACAGTGCCCGGTTCCGCAGCCCAATCCTGCTCCCATTGACCTCAATGAGAGTTTAGCGACCGACTGCGGTGAAAGAAGGACTGGTTCATCTCTGTGCACCAAGGTGCGATTCCCATCCCTTCTCTGCAGTCCCGGAAGAATCTGGCTCCAGTGGAACCCATCTGGATCTGCTGCACGATGGGCCAGGCTGAGGGAACCTGGCTTAGGGAGCTCATGGCCCCTGCATGGCATGAGGTGGGATTTTCAGCAGCACTCTGTGTTGGCTGAACTCTGCTCCCATGGAGGTCAATGGGAGAATGAGTGAGGCCAATGCTGAGCACTTTTGAAAACCTGCAGAGGGTCCAGTCCAAGGAAAGGTCTGGGGATGAGATGGGGGTATCAAAGGCAAGAGGAAGGAGACCAGGCACACAGATCTGCCACCCCGATCACCCCACACTGAGCACCACAATAGCTGTAGGGGCTATAACTGCTACAAGGCTAGAGTGTACCGATCGGGGGTGGGTGTCTCCCCTCCATTGCCCAGGGAAGTCTCTTTCCCCAAAGCATACTTTACACTGGGGATACTCAGATTAAACAGCGAGGCATCTGCACACAGATCTTCCACCCCAGGCTGCAGCAATCATCCCCTGGCAAAAGCCCCCGTATCCCATGCTGACTGTAAGAGACCCTCGGCGACTCCAGTTCCCAGCTGTGTGCGCTCTGAGGTGCTGCCTGCATCCCCGATGGTACAAAATTTGTCTGGAGGCACTGGGCAGCCCAGCCCAGAGGCTGGTGGACCTGCTGGGGCCTTCTTAACAGGGAGGGCAGGGACTTCTCTTGTGTTTAGTGGGACGTACAATTGCTACATCAGGTATTCCACTGTGCTTACTTGCACAGGGCCAGTACATAGATACATGTGGTTGTAGCTACACTTGAAAAATCGCATCGATGACGCAACTCAGATGTCCGTTTGGTTTGCATTTAACAACACTACTGCTCGGTTGCCCAGGCCGTATTTTTAACTCTCTAAAATGAATCCAATTTGGGGCATTCTAGTCACCTCTGCTGGAGGGAGAGCGCCACAGCCAGCAGCTAAAACCAGACTTGGCCTCAGACGAGGAGGATTGCAGAGATGTGGGCAGCGCCGGCCACAGAGAGTAAAGCCATATATGCGCTTGGGACTAGCCCCTGCTCAGCAAGCAGTGCCGCTGATCCCCAAAACAAGAGCATGGGCGGGGGGGGGGGATAGCTCAGTGGTTTGAGCATTGGCCTGCTAAACCCAGGGTTGTGAGTTCAATCCTTGAGGGGGCCATTTAGGAAACTGGGGTAAATAAATAAATAAACTGTCTGGGGATTGGTCCTGCTTTGAGCAGGGGGTTGGACTAGATGACCTCCAGAGGTCCCTTCCAACCCTGATATTCTATGATTCTAGGGGTTTGCACCCACTCGGCCAGCCAAAGTAAACCCAAATTAGCCCAAACAGTGCAAGCCCTTGTAGTGTCCTTGCCTGCACTTAGGGGCCAGTACTGCTGCACATGGGCTGGGCACCAGTGGTTGAGTAGGGGTGCTCGAGTGTAGACAAGGTCTATGGGTTTTGAAAATGGCAAACTGGGGTGAACCAGCACCACGGCCATGCACACACCGAGCTGGCAGAGGGTGGTGGGAAGTGAGGCCCGGCAACGACATGTCAGAACAAAGAATTTGAACAGGTGATGGTTCAGTGGCTCATTCCATTCAGCGATGCGTAAGGAAACAAAGCGAGGAAGCAAAAAAGAATTGGCTGGCCTGTAATTTTGTGGAAGCTGAATAGGAAGGAGATCTGGGGCGAAGCGAGCCAACAGGACTGCCTGCCAGGAGAGGTCATGGGAGCAGGCATGTTAGACACGTGAATCAGCAAAGTTAGAGATGGAAAAGACCTATTGGGTCATTTAGTCCAGCTCCTTGCATCTGTGTATAACAATGAGCCAGGAAACTAGGTCAAATTACAAAGGAAAACAAACACCACAAGTACATAGGGACAAAACTAGAAAGGCTAAGGCACAAAACAAGATTAAACTAGCTAGAGACAGAAAGGATAACAAGAAAACATTCTACAAATATATTAGAAGCAAGACGACGACCAAGGACAGGGTAGACCTCAATGGGGGAGGGGGGGAACAATAATAGAAAATGTGGAAATGGCAGAGGTGCTAAATGACTTTGTTTCCATTTTCACCATGAAGGTTAGTAGTGATCGGACATCTAACATAGTGAACGCCAGTGAAAGTGAGGTAGGATCTGAGGCTAAAATAGGGAAAGAATAAGTTAAAAACTACTTAGACAAGTTAGATGTCTTCAAGTCACCAGGGCCTGATGAAATACATCCTAGAATACTCAAGGAGCTGACTGAGGAGGTATCTGAGCAATTAACGATTATCTTCAAAAAGTCATGGAAGACGGGAGAGATTCCAGAGGACTGGAAAAGGGAAAATATAGTGCCCATCTATAAAAAGGGAAATAAGGACAACCCAGGAAATTACAGACCAGTTATTTTAACTTCAGTACCTGGAAAGATAATGGAGCAAATAATTAAAGCATTCTGCAAAAAAACACCTAAAAGATAATAAGGTGATAAGTGACAGTCAGCATGGATTTGTGCAGAACAAATTGTGTGAAACCAACCTGACAGTTTTCTTTAACTAGGTAACAAGCCTTGTAGATGGGGGGAAGCGGTAGACGTGGTATATCTTGACTTTAGTAAGGCTTTTGATACTGTCTCGCATGATCTTCTCATAAACAAACTAGGGAAATACAACCTAGATGGAGCTACTATAAGATGGGTGCATAACTGGTTGGAAAAACGTTCCCAGAGAGTAGTTAGCAGCAGCTCACAGTCAAGCTGGAAGGTCATATCTAGTGGGGTCCTGCAGGGATCAGTTGTGGGTCCGGTTCTGGTCAGTATCTTCAGTGATTTAGATAATAGCATAGAGAGTAAACTTGTAAAGTTTGCTGATGGATACCAAGCTGGGAGAGGCTGGAAATTTTTTGGAGAATAGGATTAAAATTCAAAATGATCTGGACAAACTGGAGAAACGGTCTGAAGTAAACAGGATGAAATTCAATAAGGACAAATGCAAAGTACTCCATTTAGGAAGGAACAATCAGTTGCACACATACAAAATGAGAAATGACTGCCTAGGAAGGAATACTGCGGAAAGGGATGTGGGGTCATAGAGAATCACAAGCTAACAGTGTAACACTATTGTGGGGGGAGGGGGGAAGCAAACATCATTCTGGGATATATTAGCAGGAGTGTTGTAAGCAAGGCACGAGAAGTAATTCTTCCGCTCTACTCCACGCTGATTAGGCCTCAACTGGAGTATTGTGTCTAGTTCTGGGCATCACATTTCAGGAAAGATATTGTAGGAGTAGGGTTTTATATTTGTATTAGAGGTTATAATGATTGACGGTTATAATAATGTAGTATGTATTAATGCATGATTTGATCATCCTGCCAGCCACCCTTTTTGAATAGCAGAAAGGAATGACTCTCTGGAACACTGGTAGAAACGCATCTGACAGACTGCCAGTGTCTGTACTGATGTTAAGGCAGGGACAAACCAGAACAATCCTTATGGCTGATTATGGTCACCCTCTGTTTTAGGATAAGTTACAATGTTGACTATGGGGTCTTGTTTCCTATATGCATTACAAATTAGGCCCTTTAGTTAAATATACATTTCTTTGTTTTAAGGTTTAGTTAGTAAGAGACAGGATCTTGTATTGTGTCTATGTTAATGAGATTAGAGGCATGTTGAAGGCCTGGGCCCCAATGTGAACTGTTTTGGTCACAAGATTTAGTAAGGTTTAATTTACAATGTCTGTTTTGCTCAGCATAAAACACTGCTGTTTGTATACCTTTGATGGTCTCTGTAAGACTGTTTGTGTGAATGAGGAGTGTATGCATCAGGAAAAGATAAGGTGTGAAGGCCATTGTTAAAGTCAGATGGTCAAGCAAGTAGGAGTGAAGAGACTTAACGACACCAGAGAACCATCAACGCGCATCCATAATTGAGAAAGGGCAGACTGACGACGCTGAGGTGGAGGCTGGCACCCCTAAAGACAAGACAATTGATTAAATCGAAACCAGGACAGGATGACCCTGGAGGTGCTTTGGAGTGTTAACATCAAAAGATAACACCAATTAAGGAGTAACCAGTCATAAATGACACAGCAAAATCCACAGACTTCAATGGAGAAAAAGGACTATAAGAACAGGGTGCTTTGCCATGGAACTTCGGGTTCGTCTTGCCAGAACTCCAGGAGCATCGGATCGCGACCGATAGAGCCCGGCTCCCCTCTGTGACCAATCTGGCTGGCCACTAAATTGATCCAGACTCTGGACTGGTAACTATAAACATGGACTGGCAGAAAAGCGAGAGAGAGAGAGAGAGAGAGAAAAATATATGCTAACTGCTGTATTCTCAATAAATGCGGCGTATTGCCTTTTTCCCCAAAAAAGATCCCGTGTGCTTCTTATAAGCATAACAATGTGGACAAGTTGGAGAAAGTCCACAGAAGAGCAACAAAAGTGATTAAAGGCCTAGAAAACATGACCTGTGAGGGGAGACTGAAAAAATTGGGTTTGTTTAGTCTGGAGAAGAGAAGACTGAGAGGTGACATGATAACAGTTTTCAAGTACATAAAAGGTTGTTACAAGGAGGAGGGAGAAAATTTGTTTTTCTTAACCTCGGAGGATAGGACAAGAAGCAATGGGCTTAAATTGCAGCAAGGGCAGTTTAGGTTGGACATTAGGAAAAACTTCCTACCTGTCAGGGTGGTTAAGCACTGGAATAAATTGCCTAGGGAGGTTGTGGAATCTCCATCATTGGGGATTTTTAAGAGCAGGTTAGACAAACACCTGTCAGGGATGGTCTAGATCAGGGGTGGCCAACCTGTGGCTCCGGAGCCACATGCGGCTCTTCAGAAGTTAATATGCGGCTCCTTGTATAGACACTGACTCCGGGGCTGGAGCTACAGGTGCCAACTTTCCAATGTGCCTGGGGGTGCTCACTGCTCAACCCCTGGCTCTGCCATAGGCCCTGCCCCCACTCCACCCCTTCCCATCCCCTTCACTGAGCCTGCCGTGCCCTCACTCCTCCCCCCACAGAGCCTCCTGCACGCCACGAAACAGCTGATCGGGAGGTGCAGGGAAGGAGAGGGAGGTGCTGATCAGCGGGCGGGAGGAGCTGATGGGGGGCTGCTGACGTATTACTGTAGCTCTTTGGCAATGTACATTGGTAAATTCTGGCTCCTTCTCAGGCTCAGGTTGGCCACCCCTGGTCTAGATAATACATAGTCCTGCCATGAGTGCAGGGGACTGGACTAGATGACCTCTCAAGGTCCCTTCCAGTCCTATGATTCTAGGTCCTTGGGGCTTTTATCATGATTTGAGTGAAAAATCATAACACAACCTTAACTATGGAATTTCTACCAGAGCAGTGAAAAATGACTGAGGCAGAGGCCAGGTCAGACCTACCATCAAGGCCTCCATAAAAAAATTATTTCATTTATTATATATATGTGTGAGCGAGAGAGAGAAAGCACGTCTATATGACAGGAAATCTAATCAACAAAATAATGTTTGTTAACGGTAATCATGAGGCAGATAATGCTGAGTCATAACAGTTTCTAATACCACAGAATGAATACATTAATAAGCTTACAAAGTAGCTCATGCTACAGATTTTGCTACCGTCTAGAAGTGAGTCAATTCTGCACGTTCACGGTGTCACATATTACATGAAAAAAACCCACAAATGAATGTTGAGGGGCGCACAGGATGGATGAATCTCTAGAGGTGAATCAGGAGTAAAGGAGTCTGTTGTCTCTGGGACCCCTGAACCATTTGATGCAGACGTTGGAACGTGTGTAGTGCATGAGGCAGGGGACAGCAGGAAATGAAAGGATGGCCTCACGGTTAAGGTACTTCAATGCCCTCACTGGAGAACTAGATTCTATCCCTGCCTCTGCCACAGCGTTCCTGTGTGACTCTGGGCATGTCAGTTAATAGAAAGGGTCACAGCTGGCCAATAAGTGTGCGTTGCTCATTTTCTGGATGACCAAGGTAAGACACCTGAGGCCTGATTTGCAGAAGTGCCGAGAGCTCACAACTGTAACTGACGGCAATGGGAGTTGTGCTAGGACCATATAAAATGTTAAGTACTCTGAAAAAAAGAAGCAGGTCCCAGGTGTCTCAAGCCAGGCACACAAAATTAGGGGACGCTTGCCAATTTTTTGGCATTAATTTCCCTATGCCTCGGTTTCCCCCTCTCTAAAACAGGTATAACCACCCCTACCTCACAGATGTGTTGCGAAGATAATCCATTAACGTTTGTGATGCACTCATACTAGCGATTTAGTACAGGGCCTGGATGTCGTACCGTAAACAGGGCCCGAGGCCGCACACTGAATGAGAAGAATAAAAAAGAAATACTGAACAGCTTCTCATTAATGAGCCCAGTTGCGTCTGTGCACTGAATGAGGCCAGGATCTGGGACCATGTAATTACACTATATCATAACGCATACGCACAAGGAGACCAAATTAAGGTTGCACAAGCACCCTCAATGCTGGCAGATCCTAACTTTTGAGTACTTGACTTTGCGACCTTAGCATTCTTTTCAGGTAGAATTTTGGGATGCTACACACACACATATACACCTCTACCCCGATATAACGCTGTCCTCGGGAGCCAAAAAATCTTACCGCGTTATAGGTGAAACCGCGTTATATCAAACTTGCTATGATCCGCCGGAGCATGCAGCCCCCCCGCCCCGAGCATTGCTTTACCGCGTTCTATCCGAATTCGTGTTCTATTGGGTCGCGTTATATCGGGATAGAGGTGTATGTATAGTGCACAAAACCATTACTCTTCAGGACAGGAAGTGAAGAAAAATAATGCAGCCACATAAAATAAACTTCTCCCGGCATTTTTTTTTTTTAGGGAATCTGTGTAAGATTCACACTGGAATATGGCCAAGCCACCAAGTTTATCACCCCTACAGGTGTCACACTCACTTTCCTGGAGCCATCCATGATCCTAAATACAAAAAACAATTGGCTAATCCATGTAGCAATGAGCCATAGAAAATCTCTATTACTAAAAGCTTGTCTATTTCTGCTGCCTCCCTTAGCGTAATCCGGCGGTGTTTAGTGCCTTGTTAACATTTAGCAATTTCAATTGCTTAGACTCTCTGCTGTGGCCTACTCCTAATGACTTCTAACCTTTCCTTTTTGCCCTGGAGAAATGTATCCCCAGACACAGCGATTCGACTGACCCAGAGCATGTCTGTATCAAGCTTTCTGTCCTCTATGCCCCATCCCTTACTAGCCTTCCCATTCCTGCAGTCAGGCAGGAGTGTAGGACTTGCCAAACAAGCACAGATTGCTGGTCCCTCCAACAAGTCTCTGCTGGTGAACAATGGCAGGTGCTTCAGGAGAAATAAAGCCTGCTGCAGCCACGCAATCTTGATTCTCACAAAGTGGGGAGGTGCCTGGCCAGTGCTTAGATGGGAGACCCCTAGGTGTTCAAGGCAGTCATAGGCCTGGTCTACACTACGGGATTAATTCGGATTTAGCAGCGTTAATCCGAATTAACCCTTCACCCGTCCACACTACAGAGCCAGTTAATTCGAATTAAAGGGCCCTTTAAATCGATTTCTGTACTCCACCTCGACGAACGGAGTAGAGCCTAAATCGATTTTGTTAATTCGAATTAGGGTTAGTGTGGACGCACACCACCGAATTACTGTGTTTAAGTTAATGGGGTAGTGTGGCCGCACACCACCGAATTAATGTGGTTAAAAACCGAATTAAGGTGCTTAGTGTGGCCGCGCACAATCGAATTTATACAACCTGTTTCCCAAATTCGAATTATCTAAATTCGGATTAATCCTGTAGTGTAGACATACCCATACAGGGGAGTCCAGAAGTGATTATTCTCTTGTTCTAGGAAGGCACAGGCTAGATACGTACAGACGCTTGTGGTTTGTCTTAGATCTTCTTCAGACTGCTGGTCACACAGATCCCAGGGTGCTTCCTCGATATGGGAAATTGATTGCGCCCACACGTGAACCTCAGCGGGCCTCTTCAAACCATGTTGTCTCCGCTGTCTTTCTGCACCCTCCTAGGGAAGGGTGGACGCTTCCCAGCTCATCCCCGAGCTACTTCCCTTCCTGGGAATGATGGCAGGCAGCCAGCTGGCTCCTGAGAGCCTCCATTTCTGCCGTGCTAGCCAGCTGGGCGTTTACACTGCGTGTACGTTTATTTGTTTAAGGCTTGACATTCCTGGGAAATTCGCTGCGCCAAATCCCTTTCACTCGCTCCTCACGCTGCAGATTTATCTGCATTTTTATTTTTGCAAGGACTTTTCAGCCTCGGGGGTTTGATTTTCCTGCCACCAGCAAACAATTGCTGCTGGAAACAGGCTTTCCTGAGCAATCCCGGAGACACGGCTGGGTTTGCCAGTGGCACCGCATTTCACAAACAGGCGAGTGGCGTTCTCATTCCCAATCCCATTGCCCTGAATCTGGGGCACATTCCCACCCCTTTACACCACCCGGCAGCGTGAAGGGGCTGGAAGTCAGGTAGCTCCATCCATCCAGACGGGGTTGCCCCCTGCACAGCTTATGGGGCCCTAAGCTCTCTGTGACGTTGCACCCCATAATGCTTTATAGAAATATGCTTATGAGAGTAAATATGACATAACCGGAATATGTTTTATGCTAGATATGCCATGTAACATATCTCTGCAAAGGTTATGTTCTACTGCATGTATTCATCCTATTCGTATGCATGGATAATTTTTATATCTGAAGTTATGAGCGTTGGCTCTATGCTTGTATTTAAAGTGTTTGCTGTAGAAAGCACCTAAGGCAGATTTGGTCAACATAGTGTGAAGGGGTTATTCAACTCATTGGGAGTATTCGGCTAACAATGGACCTTGATAGACGCCAGTCCACACCTGAGCTTTCCTGGGAACGTCCTGTAGAAAACTGAGTCACGCATGGACATGTGACATGCAGCTGGAGGGGGCATATGGGGCTGTCGGCAAAATGGAAGGTCCATGAAAAATGGGGGAGGGAGAACATTCACAATCATACGCATGACACACACATGCTCACTGCCCATTTGCTACCAGCTCCTTTGCTTTCACATGGGTACAGCAGAGGACTCAGAGATTCAGTTGCCAACTCTGCCTTGTTTGCTGTACAACTTTCAGCAAGTCTCCCGGGGTCTGATCCAACTCCCAAGAAGTCAGTGGAAACATCGGTCTGGGCCTCATCCTTCGGCAGCATAATCCTGTTTATTCTGTAAGGCACCAGATCCTTGAATGAAGGATCCAGTGCTCTGGGAGTGTGAAGTAATATATTATTGAGTGTGAAGTAATATATTATTTACTATTAGTCACGCTAACAGAGCTCCTATGACACATGTAATTGCTGCTAGTACAATAAACACCACTTAGCACTTACAAGCTGCTTTTTAATGTTCCCAGTGCTTTACAAGCACTAATAACTTAAACCTCACACCCCCACTTCATGCACCTGTGGCAGGGAAGTGTTATTAATATTGTACTCAGAGATGGGTCCGAGCCAAACACACCCCGATTTTGGCACTGGAGTGAATTGGAATTTCACAGCTGGCCCCGCTCTCTCCTCCTAATGGGCCAAACCAAAACCCTGGATCCAAAAACCCAGAACTTTAAGGAGTGTGAAACCCAGATCTTGCTGCTCTGACTTGCCTCTAATTTTACAGATAAAGCTGAAACAGAGAGATGAAGAGACCTGTCCTAGTGCTCCATGGCGAGGCAGTGACCAAGGTAGAATTTGAACTCGGGAGCCCGGCAACTCTGACCACTAGACCACACTTCATCTGTCCACAGGGCACTAGCCTGAGACTCCAGGAGGCCGTGGTTTGATGATATTATTATTAAACCATTATTTTCAAAATATAATATCGTCATTTCATTTCCCTGCGCTGTTTGTGTCCTTCTGGCTCTTCCTCCATTTTGGAGAATGAAACCAGACAAGTCAGCACCAGTGTGTTGAGTATGGTCCTGTACTCACCTCAGTTTCACACTGGTGCAGCTTCAGACTCTGATGAAGTTACTCCTGATTTACACCAGTAGGAGTCAGAGAAGAAAGATGGTCCAGTGGTTGCAGCCCTAGCCTGGGACTCAGCAGGCCAGAATTCAACCCTTGGCTCTGCCACAGATTTCCTGTGTGACCCTGGGCAAGTCTCTTACTCTCTCTCTCTCTCTCTGCCTCAGTTCCCCACATCTAAAGCAGGGACTTCCCTCCCGCACAGTAATATCATGAGGTGCTCACACACATCAGTAACAGGGCCATCGAAGGACCTTGGATAGATATGCATAATCAGGGCAGGTTGTTTGTTTGCTTTTAGAGGAATTTCAAGCTTCCAAGGGGGTTAGAAACAGGGAACTGGTGAAAAAAAGTGATGAAAAAAAACACCTTTGGAGAAAAAGGTGAGAGCATCTGCAGGCATGAAGAAAGCAACAGGCAAGAGACCTAGACACGAGACCCAAGTACAAACAGCACCTCTGAATTCCACTGCACTTGGTTTCTGGTTATCTCTGCTGACAGCCAAGCAAGCCAGCTGGTTCTCTGAAGAAAGCAGGGCTGCTGGTTTCACTACGCTGGCTGTGTGGTTGAAAAAAGAAAAAAGACTAGGCACCATTCAAAGGCACCCCCACCTGTCCAATTACTGAGGCTGACCACTGCCTGAACAGTCAGCATCCGCAAAGCTAGAACAAACTGCAAAGCCAAAGTCTCCTCTCTGCCACCGCACAGAGAATAAAACGGGTGAGATCTGATGCTGCCAACAGACACCAAACCTCACCTGAAGTCCCAGAATGGCCATCAAGGTCTGCTCTCGCTCTGCCTCTGGCAGCGTCAGTGGGGTTGCACAGGTGTAACGGGCCCGAATTTAGTCCATGGCATGATGTCCTGGATTCCTCCCGGAAACCAGCTTATGCAGAATACGGCAGAGGCGATCAATCCGTTACCGATCCCTTATTTTCTGCCCAGCCCTGACTTTGCACAATGGTTAGGGCAACCAAGAGGCTGCTCCCGCTCCTTTTGCATGCCCGAGTGGGCCACCGGAAGCGCACCGGAGCAGAGAATCTGCCTGTAACGGGGTGGCACCCACCTCTCGCGAGGGACCCCTTGGCCGAGTGCGCACGCCTGCACTCTCAGTCTGTGGTGACCTCTCAGCAGGTTTTCAGTGACACAGCCCTCCAGCCAAGTCACACACAGTCTGTACGTGAAACAAAACAGACCCTTGCTAGGGTATACAGTCCAACAGGGGCCTGTCCCGGTGCCCCTCCATTGGTATCTCTGTAGCCCTCCCTGGGCTAGTCTTTAAATAATCCTGGCCCTGGTATGGGGCTGTACCCACAGGGCTTCCTCCCTGGAGACACTGTCTTTGCCCGCTCTGGACCTTTCTGGTCCCAGCTCTCCAGCTGGGCCAGTAAACCATCTGATCCCTTTTCGGGTGTATCAATGTCCTAAAGGCTGACCTTCTATCAAGCCTTCAATCCCTTTCCTGGGCTTACGTAAGTTCCCCTTCTTCAGGGCTGATGCCACTTCCATAGTGGCTAATGGAGGGGACCCGAGCCCACCCACTACTTCGGGTCCCAGCCCAGGGACCCTGGAGTAGCAGCCACGTGTCGCTGCGTCCCCTTTAACTAGTCACTGTGCTGCTACAGTTCCTTGGGCCACACCCTGCAGCCCCAGCACCTTCACAAATGCTTCACCCTTACCCTAGGGCTGTCGTCTTTTACTCAGTCCCAGCAGCCAAGTCGGGAGCTACCTCTTGCTCCCCTGCCAGCAACTGATCTGTCTGTGGTCCTGCCATTCCTTCAGCCAACCAGGAACACACGGCTCACTCCTCCAACTCCAGGCAGCAACTGCCTGTCCTCAGGTACTGCAGCTCCTTTTATATGAGCCTGCAGCCCTCTGATTGGCTGCTTCCTGCAGCCCCTTCCGGATTGGCTGCTTCCCACGCAGTCTCTCTAGGTCACCTGGAGCTACTGCTCCTTTCTGGGATGGGGTGTGGTAGGACCCTGAAGCTTCCAGCAGAGGGCCTCTGGGCCTAGTCCACAATGTCACATGCCCAGTATGTTTACATAACATATATTGTTTAAAAAGTACATGTTACAATTACAAACCCTGGACCAAACGTCACTCTCGGGAGCATCCTAAAGTGGTGTCTAAAATCCTGTTACACCGCGTCTCCCACAGCAACTACACCAACCAATTAACAGACAGGAGATGCAATCAGTTCCTAACTGCATGTAAAAGAGAAAGAGAGAAGACATCACCTATCTGGCGCAGTCAGCCATGGTCAGGGCATATGCATTGCTCCCAGATGGCAAAGCAGCAACGCGTCGGTAAACGAAAGCAAAACTGGCTTCACCAGCCCAAGTAGTGATGCATTTAAGGAGGCAGTGTTGTTTTCAAACAATGAGAGGCGTTAGCTGAGGTTCACTAGAGCGCTTAGAAAACCACAAACTACCACCCACAACGGTTATATTTTTTTTAAAAGGTGTTTCTTCCTTCCTCCAGAAGCCAGATCACAGGATTCTGATCTCCATACCATTCACACCATACTGGTGTAACTCTGGAGTTCCTCCACTGAAGACATGCTACACCAGGGTGAACAAGATCAGAATCTGGCCCATAGCATCCTGTGAAGCTGTCCTTGGATCAGGCTGTTTTGTACTTGTTCTCTGCCTGTTGACTTGACTGGCTGTTTTCCAAGCAAGGTTGTGGCAGTATGAAGCTCATTGCTTGGAAATACGACGTAGGGTCACTGATGGAGTGGGCGCTAGAAGGCCACTATCTATATCTAAGGTACTTACAAGACCCTCATTACTGTAGAATGTGAGGACCTCTCAACCTGTTAACAAATTTCTCCTCACAACAACCCAGTGAGGCAGGGCAGTGCTATTATTTCTATGTGACAGATGGGGAACTGAGGCACACAGAGACTAAGTGACTTGCCCAAGGTCACATGGGAAGTCTAGGCGAGTGTTATAACCACTGGATCATCCTTCCTCTCCAGAGCAACCTTGCAGAATTCTCCTCACCCAGCTGGAGACAGGGCTGCTTGTCTCCTCTGTAACCAAGCCTGAAACTGGGCAAACCTGACCGGGTTTGAGGTTTTTTTTTCCTCACAAAGACAAAGCTTGAGTTAGGTGCACCAAAAAGTTGGCAACTTGTGATCAAGTCCAGGTTGCCGTTCAGCATCGAAGAGTACAAACCCATGAGAGCAGAATCAGGAGGAAAGGATTCCATGAAGCCCTGCAAACTGATACTGTCAAGTTTCAATCAGCTGTGTTATACATTACCCGTCACTTGGGCATCCTCCTCTGTGTTACAGACATATCTAGGCAGGTATATTACCCATCTGACCATCTTCTCAATATTTCACTGAAGGGGCTCAGGTGTAGTCTCTGCCAAATGCTAAGAACTAGCCAATTGTCATGGTTATTGCGTGATGTTGGCATGGGAAGTAAGTACAGAGTTATGTAATATGCAGGATATTGGGTTTCAAAACTGTTGAAGTTAAATTTGGCACCTGAGGAGAGGCGGGTCTCAGGGCCAACTCAAGCGACACTGAGAACAATGGGGTGTGTTTACTGTCTGGACCCGGGGGTAGGCTTGAGGATTTACAGAGACAACAGAACCCCAAGAAAAGTCTCTGAATAGGGGATCCCCTGGGATGAGAGAAGAGTCTGTAACCGTAGAAGAGATGAAGGAAGAGCACAAGTGGTTACCCATTACCCAGGGGACCCCCTACCAGAAGGGAACAAGGAGTCCAGTGGCAGAAGTCCTGTCTCATAAAAGATTGTCTAGTTGAGAAAGCTGGGACTAATACTGAACTGGATGAGAAATACCTTATTAGACAGGAAAGTCACTCGTTAATAAGCGCAGTCTATATATTGCTTTTTATGGGGTATTTTTTACTTGTCACCTCACTTTCCAAACCCATATCCTTGCTTTTATTTGAATCGCTCTCTCTCTCACGTTCTATTTGGTTTTACTATGGACCCATCTAAGTGCCTTGTGCTAAGGGCCGCACTGCTTCCGCAGAGGCAGCGGATAGGTGGACACTGCAGGTGCCCCCATAATAAGGGACTGAGCACTCGAGAGTAATGAAGTGGGGTGTGTGAATTGTTAGCCTGTGCTGAGAAAGACCCTAGATCTACAAGCTCCGCTCTCTGACACTGTACGTGAGTGGTAGTGATTCACTCCAGACATCTCGGGCATCCCGAAAACTCTCACGTCCTCCTAGCCCTGCGTGTGCAGAGAAAACGGTCTAACATTTCCACTCGCCACACAGCTGTCAAACTTCATCCAGCACTGCACCACTTCGGGGGACAGGCAGATCTTATTTACACAAGTGACCCAACATCTCCGGGAAGTGACGCGGCAGCCTTGCCCTACAATCAGCGATGAGAATAACGTTGCCCTCTTTTTGACCTGAGTGGCTAGTCAAGTTCCAGGCCCCGGGGACGTTCCAGTTGGAAGCAGAAATGCATGGAATCTGGTATTCTCTTTGATGCAAGCTTGTTTATTTACAAGGAACTTACAAAGTCCTAGTTCCTCTGGCAGCTAGAGGAGCCGATCAGTAACAGGAATGGGCCATATTAATGTCTGGAGTAATGCTATGGAGTTCAACAGATTTACGCCAGGGATGAGTACAGCCCAGTGTTTCTAAGGAAGCAGCTACACTAGGATGTTCCCGCCAGTGCCGCTCCACCGGTGACAGCAATAACGGAATTGCTATCAGAGACGGGGGTTTTCACCGCCACGTTGTCTAACCCTGCTGGGAGCACTTTCCGGCAGCAGGGTATCTGAAGTCTGACACGGTGTCCTGCACTGGCCTCATTAGGACTGATTTCCTGCAGCGCTGATTTGAAGAAACAAACTGCTGATTTTGAGCACTGAGAGCGTTAAAGAAACAACCCTCGGCTCCTCATTTCTGGAGCGGTTTGGTAACTGCCACCCCTAAAAGCAGTACAGGCTGGATCCCATCATGTGCCGTTCGCAGGTAAAAGTCCCACCTTCAATGGCAGCTCTGCCTGCCTCAGCGAACACGACCAGGTCCTACGTGGACTTTTCTTCTTGCCATTTTGAAGCAGAAAAATGCTCTCCGGCTGACATTTGACACGCTAAGTTTCACCGGATATGGATTCATAGGACAGATACAAAACCGTGAAAGCAGAGATTTATACTGAGAACTGAATGTGGCTGCCTCTTCACTCCCTTCTAACCGTGTTCATAGGCGTGGACTTTTATTTTTCCCTGGGGGTGCTCCACCCTGCTCCGCCCTGAGACCACACCCCCTCCCATGAGGCCCCGCCCTCTCTCCGTCTCTTCCTACCCCCGCTCCACCCCCTCCCTGAGGCCCCCACCTGCCCACTGATCTCCGCCCTCTCCCAAGCCCCTCCCCAAGCCGCCACACAGCTGTTTGGCAGTGCCACTGATGCCAAACAGCTGTAGCTGGTGGGTGCTGAGCACCCTTTATTTTTCTGTGGGTGCTCCAACCCTGGAGCACCCATGGAGTCAGTGCCTGTGGCACCAAGAACATATATAACTGATTGGCACTGTCCTCTGTTTGCCCATATTGAGGGTGATCAGGGCATCATCAGTGGTCCCTAGACAACTTCCAAAATCCAGTCCAGTGATTGATTCATCTTTATTTGTCATAATGAAGTCCAAAATAGTTACCGTGCGTTGAGTGCAAGACCTTTTGTATTAGAAAATTATCATCTATAATTTTTTAAAACTCTAATGACATTTTTACTACTCACTGCATGAGTTATCCAGCATATGTCTCCCAAACTGATGTCCCCTATAACAACACATTTTTTCTTTCCACACGTTACATGCAGGCGCTAACTCATCCTTTGCTCTGGTTTGATTGGGTGGCCTCTGATATACCCACCAGTACCCACACCTTGGCTTTCTTAGTTAGCACATTGATTCCTGTGCTTCTGAGTTATCAATAATTGTAAAGCGGGCAAAGGTGTCTTTAATGTCGAGTGCCACCTCCCACATCTTTTACCCACTCTCTCTTTCCTAAACAGGTTATTACCGGTGATTTTAACATTCCAATAATGCAAGTCATCCCATCAGATTTCAGTAATGCCAATTATATCAAAACTTCTTCTCATCAATGAGAATTTCCAATTCCTCTTACTAATTATCCACACTCCTAGCATTGGAAAATCTCTTCTCTTCACATTCTTTGGCACTTTGGTTCAGTTCGTTCGTGACATACGGCGTTTGTGTTTGTACTGCATTTGTCTTCTTAGCACCCTCCCCTTGCATTGTTTGTTTAATGCCCTCCTGGCTGCTCCAGCTAGTCTCCAACCAAGATTAGCCCCCCATCTATGTGATGCAGGCTTCCCCATTTATACAGTGTCCCTTCTCGCTGGAACCATGGACCAATGTTTCACAGATCCAAAGCTGACAGCCTCACCACAGTCACACAGCCAGTAGTTCGCCCGAGTATATTCTGCCTTCTACCTAATCATGATCATTGGTCCAGCAGGATCTCTAAGCATACCACTAGAACTTTCCTCTTCTTCAGCTCCCTTCCAAGAGCCCTGAAGTCTTCTATAATTGGTGTAATTTCATGTGATGTCAAGTCATTAGTTCCAGTGTGTATCATCACAGGCGAAGAGTTGCCGGATAACTTCATAATCCTATCCAATCCTATCGTGAGTGGGACATCCTGGCACCCCAATATTCACCACTGTCATGTAATTAGGATATGTTTTGTACAAAGTATGCACTGTGACATATCATTCTAAAAGTCTTGATCTGCTAGACCAGGGGGTCTCAAACTGGGGGTCGTGACCCCTCAGGGGGTCAGGAGGTTATGTGGGGGATTGCGAGCTGTCACCTCTACCCCCAAATCCCACTTCACCTCCAGCATTTATAATAGTGTTAAATATTAAAAAATGTGTTTTTACTTTATAATGGGAGTTGCACTCATAGGCTTGCTATGTGATAGGGGTTACCAGTACAAAAGTTTGAGAACCACTGCGCTAGACAGTAATATCTCGTTGGATTGTATGTGCTCTCGTCGTATGTGAAGTTATGAAGTTTGGCTATGTATGTGTTACTGAAACATGTTGTGAGGTTGAAAACACCCACAAGCAGCCTTTCAGGTACAACAGTAAAAAGGCCAAACAATGTTAACGGCTTATTGAGGAAATGCACACAAGCACAAGGATTACCCCAGGAACTGTGTACAATAGAAACCTCTCAGAGACAGCACTACACAATGGGAACTGTGTGACCCAGGTCACAGCAAAAGAGCTTTCCAGCAAGTGGGAAGAAGTTATAAAAGGGGGACAACGACATCATGATGGGACCTCACTCTGCCTGCAACAATACACCTGGAAACAACTGAGGGGCAAGGACTGAACTGTGGGAAGCGATGGTCCCAGGCTAGAAGGATTTTTAGCCTGTGTATTAAAACCTGGGAAAGCCAAGGCAGCCTGTTTATCACTCAGGGTGAGAATCTGCTAATTCATATCCTACTTATCTAGTGTGTTAAACTCAGTTTGCGGTTTTGTTTATTTACTAAGGTAATTTGCTTTGATCTGTTTGCTATCCATCACTTAAAATCTACCTTTTGTAGTTAATAAACTTGATTTTGTTTTGTCTATAACCAGTGTGTGGAAATTATAACTTGGGGCAGAAAGCTGTTGCATATCTTTCTGCAGATTGAGGGAGGGGGCGAATTTTATGAGCTTATACTGTCCAGTTCTCTGTGCAGCACAAGACGGTATAATTTTGGGTTTACCCTCTAGAGGGGGGTGTGCACTTGAGCAACTGGGCAGTTCTTTAGCTGAGCCTTCCCATGCAGAGCTGATCTCAGCATCTGTGTGTAAAGCTGCAGCGGGATGTGTCTCTACCTGTATGTGTGCTGGTAAAGTGCAGTCTGAAGCCTGAGGGAGGGCTGGGCTGGCTTGCCTTAGCAGTACAATGTATAGGGAGTGGGTGAGGTGGGCTCAGTGGTAACCCAGTTCCATATGGCACCTTGGGGGGAACCCGTCCCATCTTGTATTTCTGCTAGAGGGAGACAGCATGCTGTCCTATTGCTCTTACGTCTTTTGCTAAATTCCCTGTCTTCTCTTCTTAATATGCAGTTGCTGATGAGGACTGCTCGCTTTCTTGCCCTGGCGACGGTATGCTCAGAGAGAGGAGCCATGGTCCCCCAGAGTCCTGGCTGGCTTCATACGGAGCACTTCCAGAGCATCGGCCCGGTGACTCCATGACAACCCCACGTGACACATCTGTGCTGTTGAGGACTGCTTGGAAGAAGCTGGGATATGCCACTTCCTCACCCAAAGCTTCTTTCTTCCCAAAAGGTTGTGGCCTATGTCACCAGCCCTCCTCCTTTCCGTAACACTCGAACCATTTAGGGTAAACAGAAGCGGCAAACGGGAGTTTCAGAGAGTGAAGCTGCAGCTCCTGTGCGTTGAGGTGTTTTCTGTGAGGCTTGTGTGGCTGGGCTGTAAGACCCTGGACCGGTCAGGTGAGGCAGGTCTGTTTGTGTCACCGAAGGCTGTCAAAACCTGGTTCCTTATTCAAGTGAAATTTACACAACAGAGCGGGGAGGCGGGAGCGTGACATGAGGAAGCATGTTGTGCAGTGGCGGATTTAGAGTTAGTCGGGCCCTGTGCACAACTTCATTTTCAGTCCCCCCTCATCCCCCCGCTTGGGACCCAGCCAAGAAAATGAACATTCTCTCTTATCTCCCCCCCATTTTTCATTTGTTTTTTTCTTCCTCCTCCTCCTATATTATAAGCAATGGGAAGTAAATGAAAATAAAGTGAGGTACTTTGACAGAGGCAGCGGGTTGGGGTGTGGGAGGAGGGGTGAGGGGTGCAGGCTCTGGGAGGAAGTTTGGGTGCAGGCTCTGGGCTGGGGCAGGGGGTTGGGGTGCAGGAGGGGGTGAGGTCCGCGTTAGAGACTGCATAGAGCGGGTGAAAAGCACATCTGAACCGTCACACAGACCAACCCACTGCAGAAGCTGGACACCAGGACCCAGAGAAAAATCTCTCTTTGGGGTCCTTCAGAGCAAAAGGGCTTTGCAGACTGTGTGTACAGGTACCAGCCTGCCCTCCACTGTAGTGCAGCCCCTTCTGGAGTGGAACACAGCTGTTTAGCAACACAACCCATGTTGCCAACTCCTGTGATTTTTTAACTCAAGTCTCATGGCAGTTGATGTTTTTCTTAAAGCGCCACCTCCTGGAATCCTGTGAAAAATCTCAAAATTTATACATTTTTTTAAAAGGTACATTTCTAGTCCTTGTAGTTCTGGAAAAGAGCTTGAAAACGTAATCCCCTTAAAGGCTCATTGACCAGCAGGCAAATAAAAAGAACCCAACACTGATGATATTTAAAAATTGTATGCTTTTTTTAGCCAATCTCATGATTTATTTTGGTGCCTGACTCCTAATTTCTGAGTACTTGAGGCTGGCAATACTGCACTGAACAGTATAGCATAAGTGGTCAAGCAGAATAACGTATCCAGTGGAAACCACAGTGGGTCAAGGTAAAGCTCCCCCCAGTGAATAGCCAGGAGAGCACGAATATCCCAATTCCTAACCTTGGGGAGAAAATAAGTGACATGGGGGTCTTTGATGGGCACACATTGTCAGAGTCTCAGTTTGATGTCTCATCCAAGTGATGGCACCTCAGGCTGCCCAGTGCCCCACTCCAATGGTAGGCATTGGTTCAGTACTGACTCAAAGGAAAGAATGCCAACTAAAAGAGCCGGTCAGGAGCTTTCTGATGGAACAATTTTTCATTGAACAGATTGGAATTTTCTAACAGAAGTCTTTCGCGGAAACGTTTGGGTTTTGACCAACTTCTGCTGAAATGCTTTCCTGCCAGCTGGTAGGTGCTAGGGAGACCAGTCCGTGGATCCAGGGCAACCCTGCTGCCAACCTGTCTCAGAGTTAGGCTTCCTGTCATGGCGCTGGGAGCCGGGAAGCCCCAGAAACCAATCAGGGCTTCTAGGGTCCCCAGTCTGTGATGGGGGATGCCCTGGGAAGCCCCTGCAGTCAGGGGAGCCCAGGGACTTGGGGCAGCCAGCTGTTCTGTGTTGTGTTGGGAAAACGGAATGGAAACATGTTGTTTCTTCCCTTTGGGAATTTTTTCAGAATTTCCTTTCGAAATGTGGGCTTTCATTCCCATTTGGAACAAAAACTCTTTCAAAATGTCAGGATCTCCCACAGATGGGAGATTCCAAAGTTTCAACCAGGTCTAGCACCTACAGGGTCATGGTCATCCTCCTCCTTACACACCGTAACACCGAGCAAGTCTAAACGCCAGGTTTCTTCGCATATTCATTCCGTAAATAAGCCTGTCAAATGAAATGAGCTCTCAATTATAAAGGGGCAGAAATTCGGTGTGTAGGGAAAGATCCCTTGGGCCAAATTAGTCTGAGGTGTAACGCCACTGATGAGCTTACCCCAGGGTTTAATTTGGGCCCAGGAGGCAATGTAGAAAACTGCAGGTAGAGCAGATCTCAGAGACCGAGGGTGATTTGGGCAGCTAACTACCATTTTCAAAAACGCCTAAGTGGTTTAGGAGCCCAAGTGACTAAGATGTCAGAGACCGAGGGTGATTTGGGCAGCTAACTACCGTTTTCAAAAACGCCTAAGTGGTTTAGGAGCCCAAGTGACTAAGATGCTTTTGAAACTGGAATTTGGGCTCCTTTCACTTAGGTCACGGGTTCTCAAACTAGGGGTCGTGACGCCTCAGGGGGTCGCAAGGTTATTACCTGGCGGGGTCGCGAGCTGTCAGCCTCCACCCCAAACCACGCTTCACCTCCAGCATTTATAATAGTGTTAAATATTAAAAAAAAAAAGGTTTTAATGTATAAGGGGGGTCGCACTCAGAGGCTTGCTATGTGAAAGGCGTCACTACTACAGAAGTTTGAGAACCACCGACTTAGGTGCTTTGGAAAATTTTACTCTGCTCCTGTGATGAAACCTGTATCACCAGCCCTAGCAGAGCTGAATGGCCAGCAAGGAAACAGCATGGCCAATTCAAAGCATTCAAAACCCATGAGTCATGCCCCTTCCCTCCTCAATGAAAATGAATGAATGAATGAATAACTAGAGATTTGCTTAAAACAATATTAGGTTCTTTCTATTTCCCTTGTATTTTGTGAGCCTTTTGGATGCACTTTTTCAAGCTTTTCTTTGCCACCAAAGGCAAAGGCTAGAAATGTACTTTTTCTTTTCAATGAAAGCTGAGCTCCTCAAGGAATCATACACAAACTGCGACATCTGTTTGGCATTGGTGAGGCCTCATCTGGAATACTGTGTCCAGTTTTGGGCCCCACACTAGGGGTGTGAAAAGATTGGAAAGAGTCCAGCGGAGGGCAACAAAAATGATTAGGGGGCTGGAGCACATGACTTATGAGGAGAGGCTGAGGGAACTGGGATTATTTAGTCTGCAGAAGAGAAGAATGAGGGGGGATTTGATAGCTGCTTTCAACTACCTGAAAGGGGACAAAGAGTTCTGTGGCACCTTGTAGACTAGCAGACGTGTTGGAGCATGGATCGGGGGCTTGTGCTCCGGTGCGTCTGTTGGTCTGTGGGGTGCCACAGGACTCTTTGTCACTTTTTACAGATCCAGACTAACATGGCTACCCCTCTGATACCTGAAAGGGGGTTCCAAAGAGGATGGATCTAGACCAGGGATCTCAAACTCAAATGACCACGAGGGCCACATGAGGACTAGTGCATTGGCCCGAAGGCTGCATCACTGACACACACCCCCTCGCTGCCCCCGGCCCCGCCCCCACTCCACCCCTTCCATGAGGCCCCGCCCCTGCCCCGTCTCTTCTCCACCTCCTCCCCTGAGCGCGTGGCTCCCTGCTCCTCCCCCCTCCCTCCTGGAAAGTGCTAAGCGCCACCAACAATAATGCACCTCACTCAAAGGACAAAACACGCACTTAGTTAGATTTACTTCTGTTAAAGCCCCCCCACTGCACTGGGCTGGACCACCACTCCACCCCTGCTCTGCCTCTTCCAGGGGTGGCAGGTTTGTAGAAATTTTGGTGGTGCCCAGAACCGGCCCCCCCCCAAACTCCGCCCCCACCTGCCTAAGGGTTCTGGGGGGGGGGCTGTCAGGGGGACAGGGGTGTGGAGAGGGGTTGGGACAGTCAGGGACAGGGAGCAGGGGGGGTTAGATGGGTCTGGGGGGGGCTGTCAGGGGGGCAGGGGTGTGGAGAGGGGTCGAGGCAGGCAGGTAGCAGAGGGGGTTGGATGGGTCAGGAGTTCTGGGGGTCCTGCCAGGGGGCGGGGAGCAGTTGGATAGGGCATGGGAGTCCCTGGGGGTCTGTCGGGGGCGGGGGTGTGAATATGGGGTGGGGGTGTGGAGAAGGGTCGGGGCAGTCAGGGGACAGGTAGGGTTGTAGGGGGTTCTCAGGAGGGGGCAGTCAGGGGACAAGAAGCAGGGCAGCTTAGATAGGGGGTGGGGTCCTAGGGGGCAGTTAGTGGCAGGGGTCCCAGGAGGGGGTAGTCAGGGGACAAGGAGCGGGGGGGGGTTTGGGAATTCTGAGGGGGGCAATCAGGGGGTGGGAAGTGGGAGGGAGTGGATGGGGGTGGGGCAGGGGCGGGGCTAGAGCGGGGCTCCTCCCCCCCAGTGTCCTCTTTTTTGCTTGTGGAAATATGGTAACCCTAATATAACTTGCCACCTATGCTTCCACTGACATCTATGGAAGCTCTGCCACGGAGTTTAACCAGAGCAGGATCCAGCCCTAGGTTATTACTGGCTCAGAGACTAGTATCATCACTCTCAGTGCACTTACAAGCAACAAAAATGCCAGTTTCAAAGCCCCATGGACAATGCTATCACAGCAAACAGGTAGGACTGTTAATCCACCCTGGCTGCTACTGCACCAAGCGGTCAGTTCACAGTGCCATGCGAGCAAACAGCTCTAGGGCGACACAACCTGTTCACCACGACCTGGGAAGAGACGCAGCAGAAGGCAAGAGGAAAAGCCACATCCGAAGGCCTTTAAAATTACAAGCTGCATCTCCAAGCCAACACGTGTAATTTAACATCACCGGAGATTAGGCTGTCTTGTTTTCCTTTCAACAGGCAGGAGGGATCAGATAAGAAACTTGTTCTCCACATACAATGCAGACCACACTGCAACAAAGCCTCAGACTGTAGGTCGCAATTTCCTTGTCAAACAGTGTTTTCAGACACACTCTGCTCCAGAGAAGGTCATTTTAATGCATTCTAAAAAAAAAACCCCATACCTAGCAGGGGTAGTATTAGGGAATGCTGAGCCCGTACAGACCCTTAAACAACTGCAGGGTTAGGATCCAATCCTGAGAGGCCATGATAAACCGGTGATAATTTAAGCAAAAGGCTCCCACAAAATTGTCCCCATGGCCTGGGATAAATCCCAGGTATCATCTGACCGGGGTGTGTGTTTGCAGAGAGGAAGGTCTGGAAAGGAGGCATCGATTCATTTGTTGCCCCATATATTTAAAAAACAAAAAAACAAAAATTTAAAAAGCAGCTGTCTTATAGCCAAGGCCCCGGAGGGTGGCAATAACACACACTCAGGACCAGACTGTGACAACCTCAGGGTTTGATTTGACCCAGAAAAGCGGCCAAGTTTAGCTCAGGTTTAGCGAATGCAAACTAGCTAAACCGACTTAAACTTGATGCCTTTCTCGACGTAGATGCTTTAGCTGGATTTCAGCCAACCAGAGCACGGGGTAGAGTGATTTAAATGTCACGTGGAAAGCCTCAATTTAAATAATCGATTTTAATCCACTCTTCCATTTGTACCTGAGTTATTTTCTAAAGAAAGATGTGTTCCCATTAGTTGATATAACCATTAAAACGTTTACAGCAAAATAGATCCTTTACACGAGATTTGGTACATCTTCTTGCTACCTAAATTAAATTTATGGAGATATCCTATCTCTTAGAACTGGAAGAGGCCTTGAAAGGTCATTGAGTCCAGCCCGCTGCCTTCACTAGCAGGACCAAGTACTGATTTTGCCCTAGATCCCTAAATGGCCCCCACAAGGATTGAACTCACAACCCTAGGTTTAGCAGGCCAATGCTCAAACCACTGAGCTATCCTTCCCCTACCTAGGAGGGTACACTAACTATATACATTTCTTTAAGCAATTATATAGCTTGATATTTTTGTATTCGTATTGTACATTTTTAGGATGTCAGGAAATGGTGAATGATACATTGCTTATTTACTGGATAACTTTTTGCTCATGATTTGTATCAAGCTGCATTAAGATGGTAACTGGAATGTCATTAAACACAAAACAGCACATACAATTGATTTTTATTCAACAAAACAATGTTCAGTGTTTTCGATACGTAAACTTCTCTTATCAAAAGATGTTCCATGTTTACAACTAAACCATTTATTAAACAGCGGGATTAACTGTAGTCAGTGAATTAAACTTATTATTTCAGGTCAGCCTGGGAAAATTGCCACACACACCTACATGAAAGTGACTGGAGCTTAAGTTCCTACTCGCCTAAATCTCTTGAAAATGAGACAGTCTCCTATTGTGCCATGTTTATAAAACTCAGCCTCCAAAGTCAGATGTTTCCCCCCCCCCCCCGATTCCTGAAGAGCCGCTTTTAACTCAAAGTTTGTGAGAGAGGCTCCGAGATTTAGCTTATTAATTTTTTTCTTAAATGCTTTAAGACATTATAAGTAGTTTAGGCCCTTAACATTTTGTAGTAAATTCAGATTTCATTTTAAACAGGATTGTTTTAAAATGAAAAACTTCTTATTTGAACAACAAAAAAATCCAATTTTGTATACATACATATAATCGATGACTTTTTATATATATAAAAAAAAGTCATTGATTTGTATCCACTCTGTTTTGCCCTAAGCAATCTTGGGTGCTCAGCTCTTTTGAAATCCAACCCACTTGTTGGGCTGCATAAATATGGATTAACGAGTCTAACTTTAAAAACTTTGAAAATCTTGGCCTAAGGTAGCCTCACCCCTGTGCAGACACACTTGTGCGCTGACGGTGCACTGACAATTATGCGTGCACAAGTGTGACAATATGCTCAGCTCCGTAATCAATGCGACTCTCAGTTATGAAGCATGCAGCTTCAAAGAAACAGTTCGTTGGGTGCATCAGCCTTCAAAATAGATGCCTCACTTTGAAACCTGATGTGTCAGAATAGCAACCAAAGACCAGAGAGGAGACCTAGCCACCTGGCCTCTTTGTGTATGCTGTGGACTCCTCACTGCCAGATGAGATCCTCAGTGGACCCCTAGCACTATGGAGCACTGAGAAGAGAATATCTTCATCCCTAAGGGGAAGGAGCATCTGACTTCACTCTGCAGAGACCCTGTTGCTGATCTAGGATAGCAGCATCCATGCACTCCCAAGGAAGGTCACTATAACCATGGGGTCCATTTAGCCTCATCTGGTACCCGCATGGTTTAGGGCATCTTCGTTTCCTGAAGCAATACACTCCACGGAACGGATTTTCAAATTCTATGTCAAGGTTCAGTAAAGGGTCACTCACTGTAAATAGTTTAGACCCCAGCTGTATGGGTTTTTTAATGGCATAATACAATCCAATATGAATAGAGATATTTTTTAAAGATATAGAAACCCAAGCCCAATAGTCCTCTCTCCTAGTATATGGCACCCAGACAGTGAAAGTGACTAGGAACGTAAGGCCTGATTCTGTCTATCTTAGGTACTCACATGGCTGTATTACCATCAGATGTGTATTTAGCCACACAATACCCCTGCGAGGTGGGGCCGTACTAGTATCCCCATTGGGCAGGTGGGAAACCTGAGGCACAGAGACACTAAGTGAGTTGCCCACGGTCCCACAGGCAGTCTGTAGCAGAGCAAGAAACGGGTCTTCAGTCTCCCAAGAGCCAGGTTAGCACCTGAACCACTGGATATCCTCCCACTTTTCTCACCCACACTGATGTAGGTCAGGAGTAACTTCATGGAAGTGTGTGAGTTTACAGCATTGTAAAACTGGTATAGGCGAAAGCCGGACAATGCCAATATAGTGACAGGCTAATCTAGTTTCATTCTTCAAACTGAATGAAGCGCAAAAATGAAGCAACGACATTCTATTGTAAAATTTATGTTTTAACAACCTTTGTTGGTACTAACTTAAGCAAATTAACAAGACACTTAACTATGAGTTTGGGGCAGATCCTTAGCTTAGTAAATCAGAAGTCAATGTTTCTACCCTACACCGATTCTCACCAGTTAAGGATCTAGCCCTTTATTTTAAACAGTGTTCCTTTAAGATGTCAAAGGCTCTTGCTCTAAGCCAGTGGTTCCCAAACTTTAACAACCTGTGAACCCCTTTCACTAAAATGTCGTGTCTCGCAAACCCCCTCCTAAAAATTAATAGTTCCAGGGATTTTATCCTTTGCGTGAGTATAAATTATAAAAGCAGTGACCTTGGAAATATACAATTTGTTTTTATGACAAGCTTATTACACACTATCTATTATTAATTATTATTTATCATTACAGTATTTTTATTACTTTATGAAAACGGCAATACTCTTCCAAGATCTCACTTTCGTAGCTTGTATCACTGTGAATAAGCCTGTTATAAGACAAAGCCCCTACGTTTCATCAAGGAGTATCAGATGTGAAACAGTATGAAGGTATTTAAGAAGCCAACTCAGAGTTCCTCCTACACAAGCATTCAGGTCTTGAACAGTCCAAGCAAACAACACACGTTACAACAAAGCTTAAACTAGTTCTTTAAAAACAATACTAGCTGCCTATTTAATTTTAAAAACAGCAAAAAATATCCACCTCCCTTTCCATTTCTTATAAGGAGTCTTGAAATTTAAATCTCCTCAGTGTGATTGATATGCTTGCTCTGATCTGCTTAGCTCTTGGAAGTCCAGGGGCTCTGGGCTGCTGGCCCCGTGCTGCCCGGGGTCCCTAGGGACAGCTCTGTCTGCCATTAGGGAATTTTTTACCAAGAACCCCCTGTAACATTTCACGAACCCCCAGGGGTTCATGAACCCCAGTTTGGGAACCACTGCTCTAAGCCATCCTTAGATCAAGTCTATTCACTGCTCCTATTAATGTGACTCTGTTTGTCGTAGTTCCTTGCCTAATTTTTTTCTGATCCACTAAATGACAGACTGAACATTGCCACTGCGGTCAAGGAAAACATTTGATGTATCTTGTAACGTTGCCCCCGACTTTCAACATTCTGAGGGCCATGCATGAGTGTCGATGTTAGCAGCCAACAAACTTCATTAACAGCCTTGAGAACTGCGAAGTTGAATCCTGGGCTACATGGGAAGCTAACAGAGAGCAGGAGCTGAGCAGCAGAACGAGAGGAAAAAATCAAATTAAAAAAATGAAAAAAAAAAAAAAAAGCACAAATAAAATAACGAAGACGTCATTATTTCAATTCCCATGTGCGTACGGAGAGAATATGAATTATAATTCATTTCTCTACATTTCTGAGAATTTATTAAGATGTCAAATCTTTTATTTACTGCAAATATATATTTTAGCAAAAAAATTTTCAATTTGCGACGTAGGATCAAGATGACCCACTCCACAATTGTGATAAGCAATAACTCAGCCACAATGAAACACATCCGTCAGCGGCAAGAGCTGCAATGCTCGTGACACCTAACTCGAATATACATCAAGGTTGCATAGCTGGAAATTCATGTAGAGCGGAGATATGGGAGTAGATACATGTCAAATGGTCATTTTAACACACGTCTCAGGTAGATGGTTAAGAATCGAGCGAATACTGTGGAAAATTGTGTTTCTTGGTGCCAAAGATTAAAGAATAACATCTTTCAACATTATAAATCCAAAATGTGAGTATCTTTAAGCGTTATTAAACCTTAGCGTTATTATCGCGCTGTATAATTATGAACTTTTCTTTGTTATAACTGGTTCACATATACTAAATAAGGTCCATACAAGAAAAGTAACAGCGTTAACGCTTAATAGACTATGAAAGTGATGACGTCACACCAGTGCCGGTGCAAGGAAGTTTCGCGCCCTAGGCGAAACTTCCACCTTGCGGGCCCCCCCTTACCCAGCTAACCCCACCCCCCCACGGCAGCTAACCCAGCCCCCCACCCGGGGAGCTCCCCAGCCCCCCCGCAGCAGCTACCCCCCTCCGTGGCAGCTAACCCCACCCGGGGAGACCCCCGCCGCAGCAGCTAACCCTGCCTGGGGAGACCCCCGCCGCAGCAGCTAACCCTGCCTGGGGAGCCCGCCCCAGCTCACCTCCGCTCCGCCTCCTCCGCTGAGCACGCCGGCGCCGCTCGGAGAAGGCAGAGTGGAGGTGATCTGGGGCGGGGAGCGGTTCCCCTGTGCACCCCCCCGTTACTGCGGGCGGCCCTCTCCGCGCCTCCCCCCCGCCCCAGCTCACCTTCACTCCACCTCCTCACCTGAGCGGGCTTTTAGGCGCCCCCAACCACTAGGCGCCCTAGGTGGCCGCCTAGTTTGCCTAAATGGTTGCACTGGTCCTGCGTCACACTCCAAGTAGATAACTGTGAGGCAGGGGATTACTTTCTAAACAACCGGTGTTGGGTTATAACGTTGAAAAAGGTCATTTTGTTTCCGTGTAAACACTGTAATTAACTGTTTTAATAGGTAAGTGAGTGTCTGTTACTAAGCACTGAACCGTTAAGCAGCGAAAAGACGTGTTGGGATGGCTGCAATGTGGTTTAAATCACCAACCATGTGGTGGGTGTGTCAGCCATCCTTAATGCTATAATGCTTGCAGTCGGGGAGCACATAATATTCAAATGCCCCATGGCAGAAAGAGGAAAACGAAAACCCGCAGGAACTGAGTATTGTAAACAAAAGGCTGAGAAGGAAAAGGACCAAGCAAAATAGCAGGGATCCTTCCTGAAATATCTTCTCTTTAATCCAAATAAAGACGGAAGCAGTTCACAGCATCCAGATGAAGGAATTTTACTTGGAGAGGAGGGTAGCTCACATCCGCATGGAAGCAGTTTGGAAACTCAAGATGATGGAAACTTACTTCTAGATCAGTGTTTCCCAAACTGGGGTTCGTGAACCCCTGGGGGTTCACGAAATGTTACAGGGGGTTCTCAGGGAAAAATTCCCTAATGGTGGACAAAGCTGTCCCTAGGGACCCTGGGCAGCATGGGACACTGAGGAGACTTAACCTTCAAGACTCCTTATAAGAAATGGAAAGGAGGGAGGTGGATATTTTTTGCTGTTTTTAAAATTAAATAAGCAGCTAGTATTATTTTTAAAATTATTATGAAGAACAAATTTAAGCTTTGTTGTAACGTGCGTTGTTTGCCTGGACTGCTCAAGACCTGAATGCTTGTGTAGGAGGAACTCTTTGAGTTGGCTTCTTAAATACCTTCATGCTGTTTCACATCTGATACTCCTTGATGAAACATAGGAGCCTTGTCTTATAACAGGCTTATTCAAAGTGATACAAGCTACAAAAGTGAGATCTTGGAAGAGTGTTGCCATTTTCATAATGCAATAAAAATACTGTAATGATAAATAATAATACATAGTGTGTAATAAACATGTCACAAAAACAAATTTTATATTTCCAAGATCACTGCTTTTATAATTTATACTCAGGTAAAGGAGAAAATCCCTGGAAATATTCATTTTTAAGAGGGGGTTCACGAGACTTGACATTTTAGTGAAAGGGGTTCACAGGTTGTTAAAGTTTGGGAACCACTGTTCTAGATGAAGGCAGCTCACAACATCAGACTGATATGGAAGTGGAGAAAATTTATTCACCTTCAGAGACACATGCAGAAATTGAAGTAAATGAAGTAGAAGGAAGAAAGGTTGAGGAAGTTACAAACAAATTACAGTATGGGGATCCAGCTTCATGGCCCAGATGTGCTGACAGTGTGCAGCAAATTCTCGTGGAACATGGACCCAAACAAGTTCATGAATTTCCCTTCCCTAAGGATGGAAATAAAAGAAAAATTCTCTGCTCAGCATTACAAGAGGAAACTCATTAATGGGGAAGAAATTCATCTAAACTGGTTACAATATTCAGTGTCGAAGGACTCTGTGTTTTGCTTTTGCTGCAAGTTGTTTAGAAATCAAGCAATTGGTACATCACTTACTGAAAATGGTTCGAAGGACTGGAAAAACAGATCTTCAATTCTCTCTTCACGTGAAAGAAGTACGGAACATTTGGAATGTTTTCAAAATTGGAAAGAACTTGAATTGCGGTTGAAAAAAGGAAAAACTATCGATGAAGAAAATTTATGTGATCAAGGAAAAAGAATATTGGCAACAAATATTAGAGCATCTGATTGCTTTAGTGAGTTCTCAGTGGGCAAAATTTAGCATTCCGCAGCTGCGGCAGAAATGAAAAAGTTATACACTCCAGGTAATGGAAACTTTTTAAGGTTTGTTGAACACCTCGCTTTATTTGATCCAGTCATGAAGGAGCATCTACGTAAAATAACTGATCATGAAACACAGGTTCATTGCTTAGGAAAAAATATGCAGAATGAACTGATTCAAATCCGGATTCAAATCCTGAAACAATGTCATTATCTGTTGAAAATTTACGTGGCCAAGGCTATGATAATGGGAGTAATATGAAGGGTAAAGACAATGGTGTGCAAAGGAGAATGATGGAAATCAATCCTAGGGCCTTTTTCATTCCTTGCAGTGCGCATTCTCTGAATTTGGTTGTCAATGATGCTGCTAGATGCTGTTTGGCGGCAAGCAGTTTCTTTGACCTGGTGTAACGTGTTTATGTGTTTTTCTCAGGCTCAACATGCCGTTGGGAGATTCTGACTCGCCATGTGAATTCTCTAACTGAAACCACTTAGTCAGACAAGATGGGAGAGTCTCATTGATGCTTTGAAGCCTCTTCGCTATGAACTTGGAAACATTTATGATGCCCTAATTGAAATTTATGATGGTACTACCTTTACCAGATCATCTGGCAATACGGCACGTTCAGATGCAGAAGCTCTTGCAAATGGCCTTTCCAAGTTCAAATTTGTGACTTCACTCATTTTGTGGTACAATATCCTTTTCGTGGTACAATATCCTAACTTCACTAGTAAGCAGCTTCAGGAAAAGAACCTGAACATACATCCTGCTATTCAAAAACTGCAGCAAACTAAAAATATTCTGGAGGAATTCAGAAGTCATGAAGGGTTCAAAAGAACACTGGTAGATTCTTCGAGCTTGCTGAAGAAAGACCCTTTCCGACAGAATTTGAACCAGAGCCAGTTCGCATTTGGCAAAAGAAACAGCAGTTTTCGTATGAAGGACGAGACACATCCATTCAGAACCCAAAACAAAGGTTCAAAGTGAATTTCTACCTTGCGGTCCTTGATACTGCTATTCACTCGGTTGACAAAAGATTTCAACAGATGCAGCAGCTAGAGTCAGTATTTGGCTTTCTATATGATAGCCACAGCTTGCAAAAGAAAACAGCAAAACAGATAAGAGAGTTTTGTATAAAACTGAAAATTCAAAAGACATTGATGCTACAGATTTGTGTAGTGAGCTTTAGGCTTTTCCAAGATGATTTAAGAAACATTGCACTCCTGAAGAAGTACTGAAGTTTGTTTCTGAAAGTAAACTCACAGACAGTTTTCCAAACATTTTTATAGCTCTATGCATTCTTATAACTTTGCCAGTTTCCATAGCTAGTGGGGAACGTAGTTTCTCAAAGTTAAAATTGATAAAAACATATCTACGTTCAACAATGGCGCAAGAGAGGCTTGTTGGACTTGTCACAATGTCAATAGAGCATGAAATAGTTGGAAAACTGGATCTAAAAGAACTAGTGACTGAATTTTCAAAACTTAAAGCAAGAAAAGATATGTTTTAAGAGCACAGAGTGTTTTTTTATTCTGAGTGTTTTGTAAATACAGGTTAAAGTTCATTGAAGAGTTTTCTTATTTCTTTCTATATTGGATGTGGTGGTAATGGCAGTTAAAGTAGGATAGCACAATGGATGATTTTGGATTTGTAATAATAAAAATTATAATTAACATTTTAAATGCATTTTTATTTGAAATCAGACTGAAATATCATCTACCTGTCATGTACAAATCTATTCTGAAAATTTTGTGTCTCTATTTTATCTGATCTCAGAAACATTGGTTGGACAGACGGACAAACCGAATAATTAAGCCTCTGTTTAAAAACAAACAAACAAACAAAAAACCTCGCTTAAAAACATTAAAAGGAAAAAAGGGGCAGAATGTTTCCCAGTTTACCAAAACCCTCAGCCTAGATCTGCCCTGGGGATTTGGGGGTGGGGGGTGCCGATTGCATGGTTGGCCTAGGGCGCCAGTTGCTGGCAGCTAGTCTAGGGCCGCCCCTGAACAGAACTCTGCGGTAACACCAAGGTTCAGAGGTGAACTCTAGGGATATGTCTACACTAAAGGCCAGCCTCTCACCCCAGTTCCTCCAGCATCATTCAGGAGCAACTTCGGTACAGTCAGTGAAATTACTCCTGATTTAGGGCTGGATCCACAGGCCATTGATGAATCTTTCCATTGACTTCAATGGGAGGTGGATCAGACCCCCACAGAGGTGTCGCAAAGATCAGAATCTGGCCCTCGGGCCTTCTTTGCCACAAAATTCCCACCACTGCAGTTTCCCTGGTGACAGCAAAGGTGGGCATGCCAGTACATTAATCCGGATTGCTCTATGCGGTCCCTGGACTCCAACAGGGCTACGTGAGTAAGGGTTACTCACATGAGGAAGTGTTACAGGATCGGGATCTTAGTTTGGCAATAGGGGGGAGCTAAGTGGAAATATTTTCCTTGTTCAACTCATTCACCAGGTGTTCATGGCATTCAGTGGATCCCAAAGCTAGATGGAGTATTGGAGCACGCTACTTGTTGGTAGCTCAGTTATTTGCCCAAATTCGAATGATGGACTTCCTAAACCCGGCGAGCCATCCGAGCTGTCGCTAACACCCTGGAAGCTGTTCTTACAAAGAAAGGGAGCCCTTCCCACCACCTCCTATACAAAATAGTCAATCATCCACCAAGGCTCCAGCAGACCCAGCTGCTACAAAGCAAACAGCGTGGAGGAGAACAATAGCCAACAGCGAAGGGTACAAAAGTGGAGGCACATCACAAACTGCGGGCAAACGAGCACCTTTGCCCTTCGGCTCACCAGCTGGCTGCCGTTCACTCTGACTCCCAACCCACAGCAAGTGGGGCAGAGCAGAGGGGGGCCCTGTACCACGGAGCTACCAGAAAGATATCCAGCACCTCACAGCACCCGAGTCCAGGGCCTCTGCACGTTAACCATCAGAATGCAAAGTGGGTCACTGATCTCTTCTGCAAGGTAAATTTTTGGGCATCCGTGAATCCAGGCTAAATCCTAAATCGCCACACTCGCAACAGCAGTCCCGTCAAAGTCAGCCGGGCTGCTATAACCACGTGCTATGGTAGAGCCAAGAGGCTACAAGCCAGATCTGGGCCTCAGCGTGCTTGCTACGAACACCCAGTGCCCTGAAGAGTGCACTATCTTAATAGAGGAGACAGAGTGGGAGCAAAGGAGTAGTATTGAGTAAGCTGCATGACTGGCCGGAGGAAGGCAAGCAGGATTTCTGGCACACGGTGAGAGAGAGGAACAGGTAGGGTGACCAGATGTCCCGATTTTATAGGGACAGTCCCAATTTTTGGGTCTTTTTCTTATATAGGCTTCTATTACCCCCCGCCCCCTGTCCCGATTTTTCACATTTGCTGTCTGGTCACCCTAGAAACAGGCTTTAAAATGTGCCCTAAGACACACGTACCATCAACTCTAAAGAGATCCCTGAAGGTCCCAGAGCGGCTGCGGAGAATCAGGTTCATTCTCATGTCTGGGTGGTATTTTAAACATTAAGGGTGAACGGATGTGGGCCCCTACCAACATTAGCAGAGCCTTTTCTTTCTCTCCCCTCCAGTGGCAAACACACACAGTTATGAAGCTGCAAAAGAAATACAGTGTTTTCCCTTCCACACTGCAGACAGATCCAGAGTCCATGTGCTGTAATGGATTCTCCCTGCCAGGCACTAAAGACTTGGATTTTGTTTCATATTTTTAGATGGCGTGAGCACTCAGTAGCTTTAAAAGAAAAAGGAAAAAAAATCACAGCTCTAACTATCATCGACACCAGTAGGGATTCCCCCCCTAGTTACTGCTACACTGGGTAGGATCCCAGGTGCAAGGCATGTGTCATCAGTGGACTCTGGGAAAGGCAGCACCTCACAGAAAGGAGGGCTGGAGCAACAGGGGCCATGGGCTGCCTTGAGCATTTGACTTGAGCGGGGCAGGGGGAGTTAAATTGCCCCAGACGCTGGTAACCGGCTGCAGTTGATCGTTGGCAGGCTGCCCTTTCCCAGCAACGGCCTTGAAAGGGTGCAAATCAAGACGGGCTCCGCAGAGCGCTCTTCCTCCCAGGGCTCGTGTGGGGTCGGGGGCGGACGGGCAGGGCCAGCCCCAGCCCCTGTCGGCCGGGAACGCTCCCTCGGAGGCGAACCGTTTCCTGGATTGAAACTAGCGCAGAAGTGAGGCCAAGCTCCAGCCCCACCCCGTGAACCGCCCAGCGCCGCTGCCAGGAAACTTACAGCGCAACAGCCCGGAGAGGGGCCCCCAGCCCGCTGCGGGGCAATAGACCCCCAGGCTCCCGGGGGTCCCCCGGAGCTTGCCCCGCTCCGCCTCCCTCCCTGGAAGCGGCGGCTCCCCGCCCGCGGCTACTTACAGCTGTGCCGCTGCCCTCCGGGAGGTGGGGCCCCGGGCTCCTCACCGAGCTGCTGGGGCCGCCGCGGGGAGCTGCTGGGGCATCACCGGAGAACCGCGCCGGGCCAGGGGGGAGCCTTGCCCGCCGGCTCGGGGATCAGCGGGCGGGCATCGCCGCTGCCGCCCCGGCCAGGCAGCGGCTCCTCTGGGTGGAGACGGCCGCAGGGCTCCGCAGCGCGCAGTGCCCCGGTCCCGGGGAGCGCTCTCGCAGCAGCGCCCGGCTCCGCTTCTCTGGCGGCAGCAGCAGCAGCGCTGGGTCCGCCGCCCGCGCACCCCTGCAGCTGCCCCGGCACCGCTGCTCCCCCGGCAGCGAGCGAGCGAGCGAGCTGCGGAACCGGCTGCACCAGGCAGCGGCGCTTGGTAACTGGGAGAGCGAGGGGTGGGATCAGAGCGCAGCGCGCAGCGCCCAGCCCCCGGCACTCCGCCTCCGCGCAGAGACAGCGGGGCGCCCCCCTGGAGCCACTTCCCCTGCACTCTGCACCGGGACTGCCTGGCAGCTTCCCCGGTGTAGAAATACCTCCCCCACCGCCGCCGCCGCCTCTCCAGCCTGAAACGTACAGACACCAGGAGGCAGCCCCCTGGGAGGTTGATTTTCAGAAACTGCTTCTTTAATCCACACAGAATCCACCACCACCACGGGCTTCCCGGGTCTTTCCAATTTAAGCTCCCGGCTGGGTCTGGTTCATGGAGGGCAAGAAATACTTTAAATAGCTTTGTCGAGAGGGGGCTGGCCCCTCCGAAGTAAATAAATACCCCTCAAACGACCGTGCCAGAGACGCTCTCAAATATGCCACGCAACGCAAGTGGTATTTTTAAAAATAATCCGGCTCCTAAGGACCTGCTTTGAAACCCGCTCACTTGGGGCAGACGGGCGCAGCCTTCCGTGTCCCTAACCTGGGGAAACGTTTTTTAAACAAACGACACGGTCAGTGGAGGGCCCGATCCTGCAATCGGAGGCCATCGGGGGGACAACGTCCCGAAAGCTCCGTAGGGGTGGAAGAAGCCCCCCCCCCGCGGATCCGATTGCAGGATCGGGGCCTTTAGCTTTTACCGGGTCACACGAGCAATGTGTTTGACCAGCCCCCGGTTCGTTCGCTCGGTGAAACCAGCCCCAAAGGTTTCTCCTCCTTTCCCAAATTCTTGGTGAACTGGGAGGATTCCTTTGAACCTTTGCTATTGGAGCTACATGATTGGTCCCTTAGGTCACGTGGGATTGGTGCCCATTGGCTGATCTAGCCTTTATAAACCACTTCAGCCTAAAATGAGAGTTATTTTGCCTTGTTGTCTTGACACGCATTCCCGTTTGGTGTCAAACAAATCTCAGCTACTGGCCCAGAATTCACCTTCCATGGACTCTACCTGCCCCAGGGGATGGTTCGCCCCCTCCCCTTCTGCACTGTTGAAAGCAGGGACAAATACCAGCCTCCCCACCCTCTGCCTTCTCTAAAACATAGATGTTACTATGCCTTAAAAAAACCAACCAGTGCTTAATTTGTGCCAGTGAACCCAGCACCTCTCGGCGTGGGCAGCGGACAGCCCCAGCATCTCTTGGCTTGCTGCATCAGTTATGAAAGTAATAAAATTGCTTGAGCTCCGGCACCTTTCATTACAAATTACGCACTGAAAAAAAACCTTCCAAAACAAAACACTCCGCTGCACATGCTTCTTCCCGCAGGAGAACAAACGAGAGGTGACAGCCGTCGTCATGGTGCTTACTGCACTCCTGGGAGGCGATGAGCGTGCGATACCGATTATAGAGTCAGATTCGGATTTCCTTTTTGCAAAGGGGGTCAGAGCAAAGTCCTCTTGAGAAATGGCTGAAATCCTAGTGGATAGTTTCCCTCGCTATTTACCCATCTGTAATTAAGATACTGTCTGTGAAATGTTGCAGTGCCCGGACATGACCTTTCGTGGCATAATTGGAATTAGGCTGGTCAGTCATATGATGATTCCATAGCAGCTGAAGATCAAGGAAACAGTTTTCTCCTTACAGTAATACAGCGGGTTAATGCTGCCACCGGCCTATGTGCAGGATCCCATGTTTGGCCCTGAAACATTTTAAAAGCAAAAATCTTTAAAAGGTGAAATTTACCCACATTGGCACAAAACTGGTTGGGCGGGAAGAACCAAATGAAGGATTGGGGAGTGGTCAGAAACATCCCCTGCCCCCATAGGGAAGGGCATGAGGCTGCAAAGCAGCCCTTCTGTGATTGCTTCTTCAGCTTTTCTTCCCCCTTACCCAGATTCATAGGCCACAAGGGAGATCATTAGATAACCGTCTGCCCTCCTGTATGTCACAGCCCAATACATTTCACACAGTTACCCCTTGGTTTAGCCCCATAACTTGCATTTGGCTAAAGCATCTTCTAGAAAGGCATCCAGTCTTGATGTTAAAAGGTACCAAGAGATGGGGAATCCACCACTTTCCTGGGCAGTTTGTTCCAATGATTAGTCATCCTCGCGGTTAAAAACCTGTGTTATTACTAGTTTGAATTTGTCCAGCTCCCAGCCGTTGGTTCTTGTGCCTCTCTCCCCTGAGCTAAAGACCTCATTAGTACTTTTGCCCTTTTTCGACCTGAGTGGCTACTCAATTTTTGGGGCCCGGAGGACGTTCCAGTTGGAAGCAGTAATGCATGGAGTCCGGTATTCTCTTTCAGGCAAGCTTGTTTATTTACAAGGAATGTACAAAGTCCTGCTTCTCCAAATGCCACAGGACCCACAAACAAAAGGAGCGGTTTCTTACCTTACAGCCACAAGCCACTTTCGCCAACAGACCCAAATGCTGTCTCTCTAGCTTTTCCCAGGACACTGGGCTCAACAGCTACCACTGGCTTTCTTGCTTTTTGCCTCTGCCTCTCTGTTCTTGCCTGTCTCTCACACACCTACGTTCCCACCAGGTCACAATACTCTGTGGACCCCCCCCACCCACGTGGTGCTTGCTGCTGGCCAGACTGTAATAGGCCTTATTTTAGGTGTGGCCCCTTGACAGTCTCTTACAACTGTCTTAAATGAAGGGCACGTTCACTCATCGGGTTGAACAAGGTTTCAACTCCAACCCATAACATTATGAGCTGGAATAGCAGCTGCTTCCTCTTTGTCCCACCTGACCGTGGCTTCCCAGCCACTAGCTCTATATCAAATGTAAGGACCCAATTCTCCAGACCGCCTCCGACACTCCCCTCTTGGCCGGCACGTGCATAATCAACATGGAGGCAGCCTCCCAGGTGGGCCATAGGCTCTCCTGGTGTAGCTGTTTTGCCCAGCAATGGGGCATCACAGGCCCTTGCATTGGGCCTTGGCCAGTGGGTTAATTGCACCCTAAATGCACAATTGTAGGATGAAGCGTCCATCTTCTAAGGGTTCTGGACTCCAGTCCAAGCTACACCTCTCAAGCACGTTCCTCACTGGGGGTTTATGTGTCAGTAGAGAAGTCCCCAGATCACACAGAACATCAGCATCAAAGCCATTACAATATACTGGGTACTAAGAATCCTTCCTGCTCACGCAGCTCTTTTGATCAAAAAGCACCTTTCAAACAACACACAGAGTGCAGCACTAAAACACCACCTCCTCTTGGGGGAAGACAGCAACTACCACAACTATGGTTCCAGGTATTTGGAACCTTCAGCCTCCTCCCTTAAGTAAAGCAAGTTAAAAAAAAAACCACAATCTGAACTGTTCCATTGCCACCAGGGCCATTGTCTCTTTAAATTACTGTCACCACATGCAAATAGCCACATACATGCAAACGTCCTGCTTGCACTGAAGTCGATGGCAAAACTCCCATCAATTTTAACAGGAGCAAGATGGGATTCTGTGTCTGCAGAGGACAATGAAAGCACCAGCCTTAACTACCCCTGGATTCTTCCATACGTAAGAACAGCCATTGTGGGTCAGACCAATGGTCCATCTAGCCCACTATCCTGTCTTCTGACAGTGGCCAATGCCAGGTGCTTCAGAGGGAATGAACAGAACAGGTGATCATCAAGTGATCTAGATTTTCCAAGAAACCGCAGCTTCCTTTTACGCATCTAAAAAAGGGCCCAATTAAACAAACACACTCAACACACTGTGCTCCTCTGAAAATCCACAGCCCCTACTGTGGGTGGTGAGCTCTTCTGAAAATCTCTTCCCATATGACGACATCTAATACAATCACCACCAGGGTCCTCGAGCAGGGAATCAGTCATAGGACAATGGCTCACTTTGCACACTATACATTAGCATGACGGAGTGAGTCACAGGCCAATCACGCCCACTTCCGAAGGTCAGCCCCTGCCTTTCAGCAAAATAAATGGCCATTTTTTCCTTTTTGTCCTGAGTATTTCAAATAAGGTTAGGAAGGTAGGTCCTTATTTTTCCTCTGCTGTCTACAGTTTTTAAAGGACCATTATTATTCAGCTATTATTTATTCAGAGCACACAGTGTACAGGGCCCTTTACAGATCTTACTAGAGAGAGAGAGAGAGACCCATTTCTGGGGCTGAAGAGCTGACTCTAACGGCAGACAAGATGCATTAAGCGAGAGCCACAAAAGTAAATGGGAACTGGAGGATGCAGTACAAGCCACATACATGCAAACGTCCTGCTTGCACTGAAGTCGATGGCAAAACTCCCATCAATTTTAACTTGACTTTGATTTTCCTGCCTTCTCTGGGTTTATTAGGCAGCTCCTTAATATCACATTGTGTGCCTATTCTGGTCGCTCTGCCTAGGGGCAGGTTTACAATTAAAAGGCCGTATCGTAAGCGTTTACTGTAAGACTTAAGTGAAGACACTCCTACGCCGACGGGAGAGCTTCCCGTAGTTAATCCACCTCCCTGAGAGGTAGTAGCTACGTTGGTGGAAGAAGCTCTCCCGTCAACACAGTGCTGTCTACACAGGGGGGTTAGGTTGGTATGACTGCATCACTCAGGGGCGTGGATTTTTCACACCTCTGCATGATGTAGTTATATCGACATAGATCTGTAGTGTAGACCTGGGATAGGATTCTGGCCAAAGTGACCTAGACAAGCCAGGGTGTGTTCCTCCTCCACTGCAGAATTTGACATGATCTAAACCAGTGGTCTCCTTAGGCAATGACTACATGTTATGTTTACCCATACACAAAACACCCTAGAGAGTTGTTAACAGTCCTATTGGTTCATGTGACACTGAGAAATACAGCAGATGCTTGCTGCTGTCTATCCGACTCAACAGACAATGGGGTAAGCCCCAAAGCAGGTCAGTTAACCTGGGTCATGCTGCTGCATCATGACTGGCTGAAGAGTCCAGTTCTCAAGCCACAGTCCTTGGCACAATTTTTGCAGGAACTAGGTGCAGGGCCAGAGGAGGACGCCGGTGCACTACTAGGGTTTGAGGCCTGCTTCACTTTCCTCTTTGCTCTCTACACTTACCCGTCTCTCAACCAGCTCTCCTCCTGGCACAGTGCAGGTCTCCAGGGTGGCCCGTTGCTAGCAGCATCTTCCCAGCTTGCATTGTGGATGCTGAAAGTTTTCAGGTCCTTCTTGCAAATGTCCCTGAACCTGTGCCCAGGTCGGCTCAGTGAACTTGAGCATCTGTAAGTTCTCCATACAGGAGATCCTTTGGAAGGCGTCCATCCGATGGCTAGATTAGTTACATGTTAAAACAATTTCGGCATGATCAATGCTGTCTTTTAAGGTATAGCCAGGTAATTTCCTGGAAGAAATTCTAGGGTATTTGTTATGCAGGAAATCAGACTAGGTAATAAATAATATGGAGATTATACCTATCTCATAGAACTGGAAAGGACCCTGAAAGGTCATTGAGTACAGCCCCCGCCTTCACTAGCAGGACCAAGTACTGATTTTGCCATAGGTGGCCCTCTTAAGGATTGAACTCACAACTCTAAGTTTAGAAGGCTAATGCTCAAACCACTGAGCTATCCCTCCCCACAATAATTTTCTGGCCTTAAGGTATATGAAAGTCAGCTCTGGCTGTTAATTTTCTCAGGGCCAAATACTGTACTCGGATGAGTGCACAAGTGACTCAGAGCAGCAGGCACTTATCTGAGGGTAGAATTTGCTCCTAATTAGTGGTTTGTACGATCCAGCAAAGCACTTAAGCACGGGAGTAGTCCCATTGAAGTCAAAGGGACCACTCACATGATGCCTAAAATTAACCACGTGCTTCAGTGCTTTGCTGGATTAAAGCAAGAGCATTTATGCCTAGATTGGTTTATGTTCTAGGAGCTCACCAGAGATCACCTAAAGAATAGTTGCATTCTCTAACTCACTTCCAGCATCTCCTAGAACCAAAGCTACACAAACAGAGACAATAATTATCCTTAAAAACAAGATTTGGCAGCCCGTGGAAGCCATTTGGAATATCTGCAAGCGATCATGACACAGATATGCATGACTATCTAGGGATACTTGGCTTTCTAATATTATGCCTATAATTCACTCTGCTGGACTTAAGGAGCTGTCAGACTTCCTATTCTAAACCTATATTTTCAGTGTTTTATGGCCAATTATCTCCTTGGGACTGAAACTTGGCTTACAGATTCTCAGCCCTAGAAGGATATTTTTTGATGCAGAGAAGGGGTAATAAAATTGGAACCAAATCTCCTTGGAGGTTTTTGATTTAAATTATTCCTTTGTTTGTATACTCCACTCGCTAGGTGCTTTGTAAAAGATTTTAAAGGGGCTCTTTCCCCTTTTTCCTGACACTAGAATTGTTACTACTGTAAGAGTTTTCGGGCTTGTCTTCACGTACAGCGATGTTGTGTGTCAGTGAAGACTCCATTATGTTGCCAGGAGAGCGTCTCCCGTCGGCATAGTTAATCCACCTGCCCGAGTGGCGGGAGCTCTGTTGATGGGAGAAGTTCTCCCACTGACATAGTGCTGTCTACGTGGGGGGTTAGGTCGGTATCGCTATATCGCTCAGCGGTGTAGATTTTTCACACCCCGGAGCGACGTAGTTAGACCGACGTAGATCTGTGGCGTAGTCTAAGGGTACGTCTCCATTTAAAACGCGACAGCAGCGCAGCTACTGCTGTGCCGGTTCAGTGGAGGCTCTCACTACCATGACAGGAAAGGTTCTCTCATTGCTGTATTAACCCTTCTGTCGACCTAGCACGGGACCAGGGTTTAGGTCGGCAGAGCGACATTGCTCCGGGACGTGGATTTGTCACATCCCTGACAGATGTTGCGATGCCGACGTAAGTTTTCAGGGTAGACCCAGGCCTAAAGAAAAATCGAGTCAATTGATTTTTTTTAAATGAAGGGTGTGTTTGTTTTAAATAAACAACCTATAGATTTTTCACTTAAATTGTTCCTTTGGAACCAACTTCGAATCCCTTATTGCGTTTGGGTGCCTGACTAACAACATTTCTCATCTATTCGTTTTGAAAGGTGCAAAAGGGAGGGGCGATCCATTTCAAAGTCTGACTTGGTTTGGCTACACAGCAGTTTCTGAGTGATGAACAATCCAATTATGCTTCTCATCTCAACATCATCGGTAGTCCAGCAATGCCTATGGGGCGCCAACTGAGATCAGGGCCACGTTGTACAAAACCAGTAAGAAACAGTCCCTGTCCTGAAGACCTTACAACATAAATAGATAAGATAATTATTCCCATTTTACAGACAGGAAACTGAGGCACAGAGATTAAGTGACTTGTCCAAGGTCACACGGGGAATCAGTGGCAGAACTGGGAACTGAACCCACATGACTTATGAGGAGAGGCTGATGGAACGGGGATTATTTAGTCTGCAGAAGAGAAGAGTGAGGGGGGATTTGATAGCAGCCTTCAACTACCTGAAGAGGGGTTCCAAAGAGGATGGAGCTCGGCTGTTCTCAGTGGTGGCAGATGACAGAACAAGGAGCAATGGTCTCAAGTTGCAGTGGGGGAGGTCTAGGTTGGATATTAGGAAAAACTTTTTCACTAGGAGGGTGGTGAAACACTGGAATGGGTTACCTAGGGAGGTGGTGGAATCTCCTTCTGTAGAGGTTTTTAAGGCCCGGCTTGACAAAGCCCTGGCTGGGATGATTTCGTTGGGGATTGGTCCTGCTTTGAGCAGGGGGTTGGATTAGATGACCTCCTGATGTCCCTTGCAACCCTGATATTCTATGATCGCCTGATTCCCAGTCCAGGGCTTTAACAACAAGGTCAATTAGTTAAGTCCAGCCCTCAACTGGTTCCTCTGCCAAACAGGAAGTGAGATTGCCCTGAATGTACAGAGTAATATGATATTCTCCAAGACCAGAGGCTTCTCCTACTCTTCCCCGGGAAACACCATGAAATTCATTCACCATATGGTGATCCTGGGGCTGCTCTTCCCAGGGGGAGAGGTTTTGGAGAGCAGGACTTGGAAGCAGCCAGCACCTCCTCTCTGAACCTGCTCTCTTGTTCGCCAGAATCTCAGCTTCCATTAAAAAAAACGAGTCTCTAACTGTTATGGTTGTGAAGAAAACTTCAAAACTGTGAATGGAGTGTAACCGATGCAGAAATGTCTACCTGCAACGAGCCTGGCTGGAACAATAGCTCAGCGATATGAACTACCCCATTCAGCTCAGTGAGGGGTTAACCCAGAAGTGAAATGTCAGGATTGTTAACTCGCTCATAAAGGAGAGGAAGCAGAGGGAAGGTCACAGATCTGCTCAGTTTACAGTACGAGACGTCTCATTCCAGCGAGCATTTGGGCAATTCCACCTCTTGTTTTTCCCCCCATTCAAGAAAGAGCCATGCTCATGGCATAATCAAGCCCCACTGAAGGGAAGCCGAGTTCGAGGAGCCCAGAGAACATGCACGATCCGATTTTAAATAGCTGCACGTAGTGTGCAGGGCCGGCTCCAGGCACCAGCTTGGCAAGCCGGTGCTTGGGGCGGCCACTCCGGAGAGGGGCGGCAGGTCCAGCTATTCAGCGGCAATTCGGCGGACGGTCCCTCACTCCCGCTCGGAGAGAAGGACCTCCCGCCGAATTGCCGCCGAAGATCGGGATCGGGGGGCCCTCTCCGGCGTTTTTTTGGCTGCCTGGGGCGGCCAAAACCCTGGAGCCGGCCCTGGTAGTGTGGCCTCTCATTCTGTTGACTCACAAGGGTGGAGCTTATTTGGGTGGGCGGAGCTTGGAAGAGTACTCCCCCACCCACACCACTCCCTGACCCCTAGAAAGGGGCTTGGCTTCTGACCCCTGCACAGAGCAGGGATTCCACCTCGAAAAGACACTGAAACCCCAGCAAGAGCCAGCCCCTCCCAAAGGCTGTCCCAGCACACACATGGCAGCTGGCCCCTGCCTGAAGGCGCTTGCAGAGGCAGCTGCATTGGCGTCCCTATGCTTGTGCAAACCTCCCTTCTCCCGGGGGTGAGGAGGCACAGGCAGGCAGGGAGTGTTAATGTCACTTGCAGCTATGTTAACTCCATTCAGACATGTGCCAGGCTCAGAGGGAAGCATGCCAAGGAGAGCAGCTGCTCCCCCATGGCCCTGCCCCCCTCCACCCCAGACTCGGAGCAGCGGCTGCGCATGCACTGTGGGTGGGGGTCCACCGTCAGGGCTTGTGGCATGCGGGATGGGGCCGTGCAGTGGAGCTGCTAGCAGTACTTGTGCCCTAGAGTCACAAAGGGGTTTAGGCTCCTTTATTTCAATGGGAGTTAGGAGCCTAAATGCCTTTGAGGACCTGGGCCTCTGTCCCCAGTAGGGTGACCAGACAGCAAGTGTGAAAAATCGGGACAGGGGGTGGGGGGTAATAGGAGCCTGTATAAGAAAAAGACCCAAAAATCAGGACTGTCCCTATAAAATTGGGACATGGGCTCACCCTAGTCCCCAGCCACGCACTTCCTCTGGGCCCAATCCTGCTCCGTTTGAAATCACTGGGATGTTTTCCATTGACTTCAGTGTGAGCAAGACAGCTCAGGAAGGATGCCCTCACTTGTCCCTGGGTGCTGGAGAACCGTCTCACACGTGTGACTGAGACAACGGGGGAAGGGAGTTGTAGGGTCAGATTCTGCTCTAGCTCCATTGGTGTAAATCCAGAGTAACTTCATTGAGATTTATACCAGTGTAAGTGAGTGTGTGATCCCGCCCTCCGTGCTCCTTAACTCTGCTTCCCCTTGTATGGCAGACAGTAGGAGTGGGAAGGACGCTGGATTAAACAGATGGCAAAGGAACCATTTGAGCGGAGGCTGCAGCGAAAAGGCAGCTGGGGATTAGGAAACCAAATCTAATGCTGCCTGTGCAAGGACACTCGAGGAAAGTCAGCAATTGCGATGGGAGAAGAAGGGCAAATGCCACTAAAGCCTTGAATAACAGCTGCCAAGTGGCAACTCTAGCCAAGGCCCTGGGGAAACTGGAGATGCTCATTCTAGCAGAGGTACTAAGAGTCTCTGGATCATCTAGGATAAAGAGAGCCCAAAGGGTCTGCCTAGGAACGGGTTGGCTGGGGGTGAGCGGCATATCCCGTTTCCCAGGCTGGAATCCAAATCATTCTTTTGCCTGGATTGGCAAACTTGGGCACGTTGACGAGTGCTGTTATACGGTGCGCCGTGTCCACCCACCATCCAGTGCCTGGGCTCATGCAGCCCAGGAGCCGTGCAAACGGGGCAGCCCGTAACGCAACGGTGTAGCGCAGCCAAGCCTAGGAGGGCTCGCTGGGGCGTCTGGGACTTCGCAGTGCCATTTGCCAATGTCGGTTAATGTTTCAAAGCGGAGGAGGAGGGAGAAGCAGACAGAGCGCTGAGTTCAGAGGCCTTTGTCACCAGGTCACGAAAGTCCCAAGCAGCCGTTTAAGAGGGCGCTGCAGCTGGAGTTGATGAGTCCTGGGGTGAGATAGGCCTGGTATGGGAAGGGAGAAAAGAGACTCTGTGGGAACAGGTTTGGAGATGTTCAGAGGGGTTCTCATGTCAATGAGGCCTCCCTCCAATAGATCTCAGACTTCTCCTTCCCAACATGGTGCTAACGGAGGGTCGCTGGCGCTACCCCCATGGGGGAGCAGGACCTTCAGCAGGTGTAGAACAATGGCAACAAAGATGCTGTTTTAGGGGTTGGCAAGGTACACGGGAACACAGGACTGGATGGAAGGGGTCTGAGTGATCAAGGCCAGTCTCCTGCTATTGCGGGCAACCCAGTCATATTATCCCATTCATAAATGTATCACGCTCCAGCTTACAGCTAGTGAGGTGGTTTGCCCCACTAACTCTATTGGAAGGGTGTTCCAGAACCTCTCTCCGCTGACGGTTAAGTGCTATGGGGTGACTCAGGATCTTTGCCCCAATGGGCCCGATCCTCTCTGTGAAGTTCTATTCGGGAGCAAAGCTCGCCCTCCCATTCAGTTTCCTCGGCCGTGTCACCCATATTCAGTCCTTCCTTCCTTGACTCTGTTGTACTTACTCCAGATTTACCCCTGTGTAACCAAGATCTGGATTTGGCCCTCAGTGCATTAAGATTCCCTCTCCCTCTTTTATTTAGCAATTGCCAAGGATCAGTCATGCCTGATCCTGCGATTCCCGCAGTCCGAGGTTACTCCGTTTTCGGCCGATAGGAGGTTTTGCTCTGTGTTCAGATGATGGGAGGTTTGCAGAGCGCTGCGCAGTATTACACAGCTCAGATGAAACTGGATCTTGAGCTGGAGATGCAGTTAGCCGCTGACAGGGTGGGATTCCTCGCTCATGAGGTGGTCAGAACTCTGTGCTCCTCCTCTACAGACACTCAGCTGCTCCTGCCCATAATCCCCCTCTCCACACAACAACTACTCCCCTTCGGGACATTCTATCACCCTACCAGGAAGCACTGTACCACTGCCATTCATGTGTTCCAAGAACCATTTCAGTTACACATGGCTACTCAGTATTCGGGTAAAGAGCAGGCAGGTTTATTGGACACATTCAGCATGGCTAAATGTCTGCCTGGAAGGGACCACACGCACTAGCTGCATGTAACCCCTTTTAGGGGCTAGCTCTCTTTTGACTTGGAGATGAGGCCATGCTGAGGCCTCTGGAGCCAGATCAGAGTGTGAGGAGTTTGGTCCAGTGTGTAGGTTGGAACTGAACTGCACAGGCAGCTCCTGGCTAGGTCATCGCCAATGCTGTAGGCTGAGTTCCCAGGTTTTGAGGTAGGCTTCAAAGTCCTGGTGAGGAACCTGGAAGGGACCCATCCAGGAGATTCCCAGAACCCAAACTCATTCTAAAGATACAGGGAGATAAGAAGCTCCCCATGGCCGAACGGGTTGCACATCATGAAGACGTATCTGTTGTTACCAAGTTTTACCTGCCATTGAACCCAGCCATTCCTCTTCCTGCCTTCCTTCTTCCCTCCCCATCTTTATTAGCAGTGCTGACCCTGGCAGGCAAGGCAGGTGGCGTTTCCCATTCATGTTCAGGAGACAACTTCTCAGCCCCTTTTCCTGGTCCTTCAGAAGAGCCACATCATCCATCAATGGCTGCCGCATTTCTACCCTGATCTGGAGACCTCTTTAACAGGCACTTAACTGAAGGAGAAGCTGCTCATTCCCAGCATAGCCAGAAACATTGCTGTTGTCTCTTTCTCTCTCTCTCCACACTGATTTCAATTGCCAGGAATAACAGTTCCATCTGCTATAGCAGGCTGCAGGCCCTACAATGGCTGGATAAAATGACACAGCAAACACAAGGCTGCTCACTGGAATTCTGCACCGAAACCCAGTCTAAACACAGCACTCCTCTGGCAGAAGCTAGGGGAAGGCTCTGATGGAGAAGGGGTGCATCTGAGTGCACGGCAGCAACTCTTTTGCCAGTTTAGAGACGCTGTTGATGGGCACTAGAGGAAGGTTGCCCCAACGCTGGATGGTGGAAGCCCAAGGTGGACACGTGTGGGGATCCTCCACAGAAAAGATCTTCTACAAATATCACTGTAATGTCCTCTGTGACAAAGTTCCTCCTCTGCCTTGGTGGGTCCTGTGTTTGTTGGCCGATTTGCTCGCTCAGAGGTTCACGGCAGCCCTCCGTTTGGCCACTTTTGCCACTGGCTCAAACCTGCCGTTCACTCAGCTAACCTCATCACTGGCCAGCATGGGGCAAAGGGAGAGAACAATCCCCGCAGTCTCGGTTGTCCCACCTAGTGGGTCGGGGTCAGGCCAGAGACCTTCCCCTCTGACATGACTCTCAGTCCAGCTCAACTCTTCCTGTGTCAAATAGTGGGTTGGTGGGGGGGTGGATGGGGGGAACCCAGGCCCACCCTCTAATCCGGGTTCCAGCCCAGGGCCCTGTGGATCGCAGCTGTCTACAATGTCTCCTGCAACAGCTGTGTGACAACTACAACTCCCTGGGCCACTTCCCCATGATCTCCGCCCAGCACCTTCTTTATCCTCACCGCAGGACCTTCCTCCTAATGCCAGATAGTGTTTGTACTCCTCAGTCCTCCAGCAGCACGCCCTCTCACTTCCAGCTCCTTGCGTGTCCCTCACTAACTGAAGGGAAGTCTTTTTTTAACCAGGTGCCCTGATTATCCTACCTGCCTTAATTGGATCTAGTAGCTTCCTAATTGGCTCCAGGTGTTAATTAGCCTGCTTGCCTTAATTGGTTCTAGCAGGTTCCTGATTGTTCTGGAATAGTCCCTGCTATTTTACCCAGGGAAAAGGGGCCTGCTTAATCTGGGGCTAATGTATCTAACTTCCACCACGCTCCTGTAGCCATCTGGCCTGACCCCGTCACACCTCCTTCCCGGGTCACGCCCAGGATCTTCAGCATCATAGCACAACACAGCCCTCTATCCTGGAGCTAAACGGAGTAGCTATTAGCTGGTAGCAGTAGTAGGCTGTTCTCTGTGTATATCAGCCACTAGCTGGGGAAACACTGAGCAATACACTTCACAAACAGGATGCATCATGACAGCTTAGGCCATGTCTACACTAGGAGCACTAGGGAATACTGGTATGTTATACTAGCAAAGCACGCCTAGCATGGATGCAACGTATAGACATAAAGTTACACTTGTACCAGTATAATTTATTCCCACTCCCTCTGCACCACTAACACTCACATACACACACACACACTCTCTCTCTCTCTCTCTCACCCCCCCACCCCCGAGGAAGAAGCTATGCTGATAAAAGTGAAGTTTGGCCAGTGTAACTGCATCTATACCAGAGGCTTCTGCCAGTGCAGCTACATCAGTCAGGGAATCACACCTCTTCACACCCCTGACTGACACAGCTGTGTTGGCAGAGGCCTGTAGTGAAGACATCGTGTTAGTCTTGAAGGACAAATATATGAGGGTAGTACCTGTACCAGGGCTGCTCCTTAAAAATTGCCCAGAAGGGACAATGTTGACTGGAGGGACCAGGTGTGTCCCATCTCCAAAGCACCCACAAGCGCCAGGAGAGAGACATTAGACAGGGGTTGGACATTAGACAGGTATATTGGACACTTTTGTTTTGCTATAGTCTCTTCCTCCCCTTGAGTGTGTCACTTTGATGATTAGCAGCCCTCTTCCCAGAAGTTTCCTCCAGTGTGAAATGTACTCTTCAGTTATCTGTAGGGTCCGATTTTACATCCCCTTCCCCCCATTTGCCCACTGGAATGAGTGGGGCTGCTCATGGAAAGGACACAAGTAGGGTTACCACACATCCGTATTTTCCCGGACATGTCCGGCTTTTTAGTTCTTAAATCACCATCGGGAGGAATTTTTACATATCTAAAAATGTCTGGGAAAATACGGACATATAGTAACACTAGATGGGAGCTGCCAACCCTAAGAGCCAGAGGGGCCTGCCGGGGGGCGAGGTGGGGAGTCCCGGCGGTGCTTACCTGGGGCGGCTCCCGGGAAGCATCCGGCAGGTCCCTCTGGCTCCTAGGGTCGGGTCGGGTTGGGTCGGTGGGGGCAGAGGGCTCTCTGCACGCTGCCGGCGCCTGCAAGCCCTGCTCCGCAGCTCCGGCAGCTCCCATTGGCGCTTTTCCCGGGCAATGGGAGCCACAGAGCTCGCGCTTGTGGCGGGCACAGCACGTGGAGACCCCTCGCTGCCCCATATCCTAGGAGCTAGAGGGACCTGCGGCAGGAGGGGTGAGTAGGCGAGCAGGGCGGGGTGAAGAGGCGAGCGGTGAGCCAGCAGCGGGTGGGGGGGTGAGTAGGCGAGGGGCGAGGAGCCAGTGGCTGGCTGGCAGGCGGGTGAGGAGGCAAGTGGCAGGCGGGAGGGTGAGGAGGCGGGCGGCGAGCCAGCAGTGGGGGGTGGGTGAGGAGGCGAGCGGGGTGGTGGTGGTGAAGAGGTACGCGGCGAGGGAGCCAGTGGCTGGCTGGCTGGCTGGCAGGCGGGTGAGGAGGCAAGTGGTGGGCGGGAGGGTGAGGAGGCAAGTGGCGGGCAGCGGGGGTTGAAGAGGCGAGCGGTGAGGGAGCCAGCGGCGGGTGGGCGGGCGGGGGTGAGGAGGCAAGAAGCGGCGAGCCAGCGGCAGGAGGGGGTTCTAAGGGCGGGCATGGGGATTTCTGGCAGGGGAGTGAGGAGGTGAGTGGCAGGTGGGAGGAGGCGAGCGGTGAGTGGGGGACTGAGGAGGGACGCAGCAAGCCAGCGGCGGGCCAGGGGGTGAAGAGGGGGGCGGGGGCGGGGCCGAGCGGGGAGGGGGTGGGGCCTGGGGCAGAGTGAGGGTGGGGCATGGGAGGAGTGGGGGTGGACTGTGGGTGGGGCCGCCCTCCCGTGCAGTGTCCTCTTTTTTGAATGTTCAAATATGGTAACCCTAGACACAAGGGAGGCTTCGTCCAGATTGTGACATCACTAAAGACACGAGCAAAGTTTCAGCCTCTGGGCTGGAAAGGCGAGCATCTGCTTTGATATTATTAGACAGTGCCCTCTATTGGACATCCCCACGCATGTCTCCCATCACAAAGGCTGTTGAAGAAGTCAGTAAGTTCCACTTCCAACTGGGAAAGTGTATCAAGATTTAAGAGGTGCCGTAGTCATTTTCCTTCAGACTCCTACAAATAACCATTAATAGATCACGCTTCCAGAGCGGCAAGTCCGACTCCAAGTGACATCAAATACATGCAGCTGGTGTAACGGGCTTGTTTCTGTAAGTGGAAAACTGACATAAACGCTCAGCTGCCTTATCTTTCCCATGAGTCTCTAAAGTGTCGTGAGAGATGAAGAACTGGACATCAGTGAGGTAGAGCCAATTCGTGGCTCTCTCAAGTTCAGATCTGATAGACACCTGGATCTTTCAGTTTGGCATTAAAACCTTTTTTCCCCCTTTTTTCTTTTTCCCTTTAAAAAAAAAACCAGAAGGGAATTTAAGGCTAGTGGGAGGTGCTGTGCTGACAACCTCAGAACAGAGAAAATGTCTGTATTCGCAGAATAAGGGCAGTCAGCACTGAGTAAGTTTCTCTCCCCGCCCACCCACCCACACAGTCTCACCAATGTGCCTCATTACTGAGCAGAAGGGACCAGATCTTAGGAAAGGAGGGTCATTTGCACTCCAGGGCTCAAGCCAGTCCTTGGTCTCCCTGCTGTGACAGCAAGCAGAGATGCTAATTAGCACCCACTATGTTGGTCATTTAGCTTTGGAAGCTTAGCCAATCAAGAATGGCACCAAACAGCTTTACTGATGTTTGCTCTCTGTACAAAAAAATTCAGACTGAAGAAGACAAAGAGCAAAGGAAGTTTCAGTTCTTTTAATTTTGCCAAACTTTCACCATTCACACTGAAAATAGGGTGTTATAATGGGACATGTCAGGCAACCTTAGGTATAGGCATCCCTACCTGCAACAGCTATAATGAGAAAGATACTGATGGTATCTGAGTAGAAGGGACTCTGCCTTCCTGAGGGAGGGCATGCTATGGGTTCCAATCATTACCCCTTATCTGTCCCTCTGTCTTCTGCAGTCCTGGCAAATGCAAAGTATTACGCTGAGGAAGGAACAATCCATTGCACAAATACAAAATGGGCAATGACTGCCTAGGAAGGAGTACTGCGGAAAGGGATCTGGGGTTCATAGTGGATCACAAACTAAGCTGGAGTCAACAATGTAATACCGTTGGGGAAAACCCCCCACCAAAAAAGCCAACCCGCCCCCACACCTCCTGAACATCATTCAGGGATGGATTAGCGGGAGTGTTGTAAGGAAGATACAAGAGAAATCGTCTACTCTATTCAGCACTGATAAGGCCTCAACTGAAGCATTGTGTCCAGTTCTGGGCACCACACCTCGGGCAAGATGTGGACAAATTAGAGAAAGTCCAGAGAAGAGCAACAAAAATGATTAACATTTCAGAAAATATAACCTACGAGGAATGATTGAAAAAATGGGTTTGTTTAGTCTGGAGAAAAGAAGACTGGGGGGAGAGAAGATAAGTTTTCAAGTATGTGTAAGCAGGGTCTGAATGAACTATCCCCTGACAGCTAGTTTGGGAGGGGGAAAGACTTCAGGAGCAAACTGTATTTACATTAACACACCTGCTCTGCGTAGGTATCTAGCAGACAGGGGTTGTGTAGCCCCAAGTGATCGGCTTTGGCTGGTGTTGGGCTACAAATCACTTTAGTATTGAATGCAGGGGTAGTGAAATGTTATCATCTTCATTGTATGACTAAAGGAGAGCAGAACTGTGCTGAGCTTTGAGGGGTCACCCTCAGCTGAAAGGAACTTACCAAGCCAGGGGCTCGAATGCCAGACCCCTGTAAAAGTAAGAGGGGTGGGGACAGGTGTCTCAACCAGGAAGTGTGGCCGCTCCCCAAAGGTCCCCGGTCTGGTTTAACCTGTTCCTCCCCACTGTTAAAAGAAAGAGCTAAATAGACTTCATTAGGAGCCTTTTGTTATTGTAAATGTTCAATCAGAGCTGAAATCAGTTGTGGTGGGACCGTGTTTCTGCCCAGCCTGCAAAGAGCTGAACATTACTAAGAGACTGATGTGCAGAGGTCACAGCAGAGAGGCAGGTGGCAGCAGAAGGTAACTGACAGTCGGCTGGCGACCGAGTAGCTGGTGAGGTGGTGAGCAGAACGAGCGGCCCGCGAGGCAGCGAGGAGCAGTGGCTGGCAGGGCAGCCAGGCAAAGCAAGTGCTCAGATGACAGAGCAAGCCAGGTGCCTTCTTCCCTGGTGGGAGGTGAACTCACACAGATGCGCCTCTGACCAAGGATAACCACTGTGAGTGGGGTATGGTGAGGGAGCAAAGGGGCACAGAAAAGGAACTTTTGGTTGTAGGACTCAAGAACGTGAGGCGGAAGGCACTGCCCCACACACTCTGGGGTGGACGTCCTGCTGACAGTTTTATGATTATGAATTCTGCTTGTGGCATTTCCCCTAATTAATGTTGGGGACTTCCCTCCTTTCATTAACAGTTTCTTTTCTACACTCAGACTCTGTGCTTGCGAGTGGGGAAGTATTGCCTCTCAGAGGCACCCAGGGGTGGTGTGTAAATTTCCCAGGTTCCTGGGTGGGGGGTTGAGCCAGTTCTGTGTTGTATCAATGGAAAGGAACCCCTAGATATTAAACGCGGCCCTGGTCACTGCCGGCTCCACCTGGCAGAAGGGTTACATATGGTTGTAAAGAGGAGGGTGGTAAACTGTTCTCCTTAACCACTGAGGATAGGAGAAGAAGTAATGAGTTTAAATTGCAGTAAGGGCAGTTTAGGTTGGACATTAGGAAAAGGTTCCTGTCAGGGTGGTTAAGCCTAGGGAGGTGGTGGAATCTCCATCATTGGGAATTTTTAAGAGCAGGTTGGACAAACACCTGTCAGGGATGGTCTAGCTAATACTTAGTCCAGTCTCAGTGCAGGGCAATGGACTAGATGACCTATCAAGGTCACTTCCAGTCCTACATTTCTACAGTCTCTGGGAGGCATCTCAACAATGAGCTTCTATCCTCCGTTAATCAGTAGGTTACCAGGCTGAGTTGTACACAGAGAATAGACGAGACTGCTCAGAAGACTCCAGGGAAGTCAAGGATATTAGGGGTATTTCTGAACCAGCAGTTGGGTCCTACTGGGGGCATTATTTCATCCTCCCCACTATTATTAGGTGCTTTCACTCTCTGGGTACAAGTAGATACACGACAGGTAACAAACAGAAGTTGAAATCCTGGCTCTATTGCAGTCGGTGACAAAGCTCCATTGGCACAGGGTTGGGGGTGGTAGGAGACAAAAGGGACAGCAAGGAGAGGAGGGTGGGGGAAACACTAGAAGTGAAAGGGGTGTATTATTATTGTATGTGCTACAGCAGAACTTAGAGATCTCAGCAAATGGCCAGGGCCCTGTAGTGCCAGGTGCTGTACAATGGACAGTCCCAGCCCCAAAGTGTTTACAATTTTAATGACGGGATTTAGTGACTTGACCATGGTCACACAGCAAGTCTGTGGTGGTGCTGAGAAGGGAGCCCAGATTTCCTGCATCCCAGTCTAGTACTTTAACCACAAGACCGACCTGTCTAAACTCCTGGTGGCACACCCTATTTAGACACCACTGAGAGTAACAAGGTTGTGATCAGCAGAGGACTGCAATCCCTGAGAAGATTCTTCGCATGTGGAGAGGGATAAGGGGGACAGATGTGACAGAGGCAGAAAGCGATTGCTTCTTAAACCACTGTGTCAGCAGATGCTAATCTTGTCTGAGTGAATGGCCTAGAAGAGATAAGAAAACCGCCAGCGTTAACTGAACTATTGATGTCAACATCACGGGCAGCAAAATGTAGGTTAGTTTGTGTCGTGTCCTTAAAGCTATTCAAACAATGTGTGCACGTGTGAAATGTCTGGGATTCTAGTAACATGCAATACGTAATGGGAAAATATCTACTCTTCATAAGAGCACGTGTAACAGGTTACCTAGGAGCCTGGAATCCCCATCATCAGAAGTTATTTAGAACAGATTGGACAAACACCCATCAGAGATTGTCTAGGTGTACGTGCTCCTGCCTCAGCATGGGGAGGGATGGATTAGATGACCTCTATAGGTCCCTTCCACCCTTGAGCCCACCACCCCGTTGGCAGGCATTGATCCTGCTGATAAAGGATCAGTGCATTGGTGCAGTACAACTTTTCAAACCCTGACTTTTGAGGACTCTCAAAAGGACTATCAAAATTAATGACACACCCCTCGAAGCACTAGGAGACGCTGCACAGAACCAACATGGCAATCTCCAGGTACGTCTACACTGCAATTAGACACCGGGGGCTGGCCCATGCCAGCTGACCCAGGCTTGCGGGGCGTGGACTAAGGGTCTGTCTAGTTGCAGTCAGGCTGTGGCTGCAGCTCAACTCTGAGGCCCTCCATCCCCGCAGGGTCCTAGAACCTGGGCAAGCCCACGCCCAAACGGCTCCACCACAGTTGAACAGCCCCTTAGTCCGAGCCCAAGTTGCTCCAACCAAGCTAGTTCTTGTCCTTTGCCCATGGGCTTCTGCCCAAGCTCTCCTGTAACTCGCCAGGGCTCCCCAACCCTGGCCAGTCCTTCAAACAGCTTTCTTTGGAGCTCATCACTAGCAGCTTCCACTTACTGCTTTCCTTCAGCTCTCATAGAGCTCATTCCCCCCAGGCAACTCTGTACCGCTCCTGCTGCCGCTTCTCAACTGGCCCTGCCTCCCCTCTTCTATGGCTCAGGTATCTTCTTTTAGTCCAGTTGGGAGGCAGCTTACGAGTCACAGGTGCACTGGCCTCGTCCCACTTAGAGAGCCAATCACCCCGGGACATGACATACCCCATTTGAAAATCCCAGCTGTGTTCCCTATGTCCCTCCGGCTCCTGATGCAACGCTGCTTCCCAGGAAGCTGAAACCTTCTATTTCCCTAACCAAATATTTTCCCCTTTCCTGCGTATTCAGGTCGCAAAGGTCAGTAGCAAGAGAAAAGTCCCGACACCCATGTACTTGTCTTGTCCTGATTCTTGTCCCAGAGATCCCTGTGACTGTCCTTATGTCAATCACACGAAAGAGGTTAGGAAGTCATGGCTCTGTGTATTTCAGAGCTAAGGAATTTCCCGCAGAAGCTGGTCCTTGCCACAGGGCTGTTCCACAATCTCAGCTTCTGGTTTTTTATTCTTCAACGTTCCAATCTCAGGCAAAAACACTTACCACTGTGAACCAAGTTCTGTTCTGTCTTCCTGAGAGGCAGAACTCCCCAAACAATAGCTCTGAGATGAGTGTACTGCCCACATCCATCTCGGTGGGGTGAAAACGCTGAAAACGAATGGTGACCATCTAAATGTCAACCCCGTGAACTATTTCACCGCTGAACATTTGAGCAGACGCATCTAGCTAGTGTGCTCCTCCCGCAATCCCAAACCACTTCCCATGTCTCCCTGAGTGCCACACACCTACACTGCCTCCTCGCCAGCTTCCAAAACTCCAGCTTCCCCCTGAAGACTTCTATGGAGTGGCTACATATTGTCAGATGGATGACATAGTCTGGCATATCACAGTCCATTACGTTTCACCCACAGTGCTGGAGGCACCGTGTGATGGCAGGGAATTGGTTCGGTGAGACGTGCTCAAATGATCCTCGCAGATGCGACACCCCCTGTGCTACAGAGCAAAGCAACCACCCTCTCCCCCACCCGCAGGCCCCCTGCCAAGCTGACCTCAGGGAAAGTTCCTTCCTGACCCCAGATCTGGTGATCAGGATGACGCTGAGCATGTGAGTAAGACCTACCAGCCAGGCATCTAAGGGCTTATCTACATGCAATTTGAACTCTGAAATCAAAGGTGCCTCGTTGGCACTAACGCAGTCCTGTTTCAAACAGGACATTTAGCTCGCACCTGCAGTGTCTACACAGGGCAGTTACAGAGCAGCACTTTAGTGAGCACTGCAATTCACCTCCTCCCGTAGTCCGGGGCCCGAGCAGACAAGCCCTAAGAGAGTATTCTCTGTACCCGTCTCCAGCTGTGGCTAAGCTCTGCTGCTTCAGAGCCACACAAACTAACAAAAAAACCCAAACAACCTCCCTCCCACCCCCCAAAAAAGAAGAATCTATCTGACCCACTGTGCATTGGGAGGGAAAACCCTTCCTGACCCCTGCACCTGACTGGCTGAAGCCCTGAAGCATGAGATTTGATTACAGCCATTGTTTTAATGCAGAGCTGCTAGAGTTATAAGCATATTGAGGGCAATGCAAGCAATCCTGTCCTCCCATGAGGACATGAAGGGAATGAATAGAGGGAACTCATGGATTCACAGATTCCAAGGCCAAAAAGGACCCCCACCACCATCCAACCCCTCACCCCGCCCCAATGCACAAGCTGTAGAACATCTCCCAGAAGCTGGATTAAAGAGTATGTTTTAGAAAGATACCCAATCTCATTTTAAAGACGCCAAGCAATGGTGAGTCCATCACTCCCCTGGGAAGCTGTTCTAATGTTTAATCACCCTCAGTGCTAGGAAACTATTATTTCAAGGCTGAATTTGTCAAACAGAAGCTTCCAGCAATTGACTCTTGTTATGTAAAACTGGAAGAAAAAACCAAACGCAAAACCCTACCACCGGAGATCTTCTCCACATGTAAATTCCTATTTACGTGGGGAGCAGCACAAAATAAATGGAACTTAATATAAAAAATAAGCGGGGGCTGATTGGATTATTTTTTTTAATTTTAATTCAATACAAACCTGAATTTGAAAAATTCAGATGAAGCTGCCATGGAATTTCAAGAGCTCCACAGACTGGAGAAGTCCTGAGCAGCAATTTGGTGCAGTCCGCTGCAGAGTCCACGTGCCTTGACTTTAGACAGCTGAGGTCGGAATGTGTGTGTTCAAACTACAGTGTCTAGCCCTATTTTATATACTATATATATATATATATTCTAGAATAGGAACAGATTTTCCCCCATCTCTTAGGTTATACTGACACCTCATGGTTTGGAAGGGGTTTGGTTTTAGGTCTGTCTTTGCTTTTGTGTATATATGATATTTGTTTCTTTTGCTGTCAGAATGAGCTTTTGTATAAAGAAGGACAGTGATGGGCATGTGTTTGGAAGTTGGTCTTGAATTCTGAAAAGGATGCTGTAACTAGTATGCAGTGTTGTTGTAGCTGCGTCGGTCCCAGGATATTAGCGAGACACGGTGGGTTTATTGGACTTGGTTGGCGAGAGAGACAAGCTTTCGAGCTGACACAGAGCTCTTCTTCAGGTTACTTAAGTCTCACAATTAGGGTATGTCCAGACTACCCGCCATAGCAATCGATTTATCGGGGATCAATATACCGCGTCTTGTTAAGACACGATATATCGATCCCCGAACGCGCTCCCCGTTGACTCCGGAACTCCACCGGAGCGAGCGGCGGTAGCGGAGTCGATGGGGGAGCCGCGGCCGTCGATCCCGCGCTGTGTGGACCCAAGGTAAATCGATTTAAGATACTTCGACTTCAGCTACGCTATTCACGTAGCTGAAGTTGCGTATCTTAGATCGACCCCCTCCCCCCCCAGTGTAGACCAGCCCTTAGATTTGAGAGAGGGAAGCAGGATAATCCCTAACATGAGCAGATTTCCCCCCCCACAAACTCTTTGATTGTTTTAAATTTTTAAAGGTTGGCAGTGTTGCCAACTCTCACAATTTTAACCTGAGTCTCACGCTATTTGGTGTGTTTCTTAGAGACCCAACTCACAGAATCATGTGACTATCTGACAATCTCAGCTTTTGTGTAAAAAAACAAATAGTACATTTCTATCTTTCACTGTTGGGGGAAAAAAGATTGAAACTGTGACCCGAGTGGTCCCTAAAAGTTAAAAAGCAGACGGTAAATAAAAACCTCAAAATTATTTAAAAAAAACCCTCGTGATTTTTGAGCCAATCTCTTGATGTTTGTGGACCTGACTCGTGACTTATATGGCAATACCGCCTTTGCTTAATTTGCTTGTAGGTTCTCTGGGGCAGGGACTGTTTACGGTGTGTTTTTAGGGACTGCTCACCATGCACCGTGTTTGTACCGCACTAGCCTAGCACAATGGGACCCCATTCTCGGTTTCTCTCTCGGCGCTATCATAATAAACATGATTAATAACAACATTTGCTTCACAATGTTTTGACCCCTATGCAGCTGTTGTGCATTAATGCCCAAGCACCAGAAAGTGAAACAGACTAGAAACAGACCACGAAAGTAAGTCAAACAGCTTCAGAATCCCAGGCGCTCTTATTTATTCAATAATCACACATATGCTCTCATTAAAATGCATAAAAATATGTACAACAGTGAATGTTTCCAACCAATGAAAGAGGAAAATAAACTGGAGTAGAATCTCACCATGTCCAAATGTAGAAGTTACAGTGTTATCAATACAATGATAAAACAGGCAAAGAAATCTGTTTTTACAAGTGCTATCATTTGTTTTTAGAATTTTTGTTTTACTGAGTGGGTGATAAAAGCACAGAACTTCTGCAATAGGTGTTTTTGAAGGTGACAAAACTATGATCACAATTCAGTGCACAACGCCGCCAATGCTGGAAGAAACCAACTTGACTTTTACGTTCCCAGCCTGAGTGTCATAGATTTTCAGGCCAGAAGGGACCATTAGAATCAGCTAATCTGACCACCTAAACTTCTGGGAGGAGACCATGTAGGCAGAGAACAATTAATGTGTCCCACACATGTTCTCAGAAACCTGCTAAGGGCAGAACTCAAACTCACAGACACTTCTTGGGTTCAGTAGCCACAGCAGGTCACCTGGAGTCACCCAGCTGCAGTTTGCTAGGCTGGCAGTTAGAAAAATCCTATTTTCACTTGTAAACAAAGTAAATTACATCTGGAAACATGGAAAGGAGATACAACCCAGATCCACCAAAGCACGTGCTTAACTTTGAGCACATGCTCAAGTCACACATGCTCAAGTGCCTTACTGAATTTGGACCTAAATATGGAAGCTCACTGGTGACTTTGGGCTCCCCTGCCCCATCCCTTTTCAGAGTATAACCACGCTGCAACCAAATGAGTCATATAAATCAAAACCAAATATGCACCTTGGGAAACTTAACACTGATCTTTCAATAAAAACAATCACTACCCATACTTCATGGAATAGTGGGAACCAACAGTACATGTGCTCTTCACTTATCAGCGCTCGTCATTGCTAAAAAATGCTTCTTTTAATACAACAGAATGCAGCTCCCAATCCAAACCACTGCTGTAAACAAGTCGATAAATAAACCCATTTCATTTCAGAGATTAAATATTTACAGTACCAAACATACAAGACAGCCACATTGCAATGAATGGGTATAAATAAGGTGCTCCGCATGGCTCCCATCCTGCAACTGGATATGCATGGGCAGATCCTTTGACTACATGCTCACACAGATCAGATCGCAGGATTGGGCCCATGTAGCGATTGCAGCATTTCATCCAAGACCACGCAACCCCCCCTTCACCTCAAACAGGTTAGTGCAATTTCAAATAGAGGGCCCCATTTAGCATTCCAAGCCCAGTGAAACAGTTAAAGCAGTATGAAAATAGGGAATATCTTTCTCCTGCCCCCACCCTGAAATACCTCTCACACTGTATTTACAATTCTGTTCTATGCCATTTTGCAGCCTCCAGACTTTGCTCATTATGAAACAGTTATTTTCTCATTGAAACTTGATCTTTACGCGATCAAAATGTGAAGATTGATCTTTGTTTGCTTGACAATAGGCTGATGTTCACACAGTAGTGTGCAGAATCAAAACAAAATGCCAAGCAGTCACTGGTTTGTTGTGAATATTTTGCCCAGCCTTAGAAATGATATTGGTCTGAGGGAAACATACACCATATTCAAACAACACATTGGAGAGTATTTGCAATAGGGTGTTAGGTTCTAGCTCCCTACACTGAGATGCAGAGTTCTTCTGACTCACCCTGGTATCAGGTGTTATGGTCCTGTATAAAGATACAGAGCTATTCTTCTGACTCACCTTGACTGCCAGATCCAGTGGATCTTACTGGCTTCAACCCAGGAGTATAAAAGATTAAAATCTCTCTTTGAGGTAGACGGGAACTAAGGCCAGGAACAGAGAGTTCTTGCAGGGAGTAACCTCAGAATAACCAAACTCAGGAGGAAGCTTAGTTTGAGGTTTATAAAATAGTGAGAGTTACCTCTGTGTTCTAAGAGCAGGGCCAGAATGCCACATGCTTACAGTATTCATTTTTAGAATTCTGCTTTCTCTGTTTCTCTAGGCTCCTTTTCAGTGCAATTCACCAGGATAGCAGTAGTGGTACCTGGCTTACCTACCCTACCAAATCAGCTCTTAGTCATTTAATGTTCTTCCTTTATTAAAAGAATGAGAAATGCAATCTTGCATCTTGCTTCGTAAGACTTTCTTCAATGTTCTTGGGTACTGGATTGTTCCAAAGCCTAAAATGACATTGCATGGGTTATTAGTGGTTCGAAATATCCCCAGATACCCTTCCTCCTTCCTGCTGGGGTGCAGTTCATAACTGTCTGCTCCTAATCCACAGGGGCTGATTGGTGAGGGAGGCCTGGACCATTGGCACGCAGGCCCAGTGGTGAGAGGGGCCTGGGGGTAGCACTGCTTCAGAGGCAGAGCTGCAGCTGGCGTTGGGCAGCACAGCGGCTTTTTACCTGCCAGCTGGGGTGGGATGAGTTGTCTATCTTGGGGGAGAGATTTCTGATTCAAAAGACGAGGGTTTATTGTGGTATCAGAAGTGGGAGGAAGAGCTGACCTAATAAACTCGCAGAAAAATATTCCAAAACGTAACGAGCGGGAGAAAGCTGGGATGCGGTCATTCCTAGGTGTAGCAGGGAACAGCCAGTTATGCAGACATGCCCAGCGTGATACAGCAGCAAAAGAGACCAATGCCTTTTGGACCAGCTTGTGCAAAGACAAAGACGGGGGGGGGGGGGGGGAGAAAGAGTCTCTCTCTCTATACAGCTCTGCTGTGACTGCACTTGGAATAACCGTGCTCCGTCCTGGGGGCCCCGTTACCAGGCGGATATTGTCAAATCGGAGGGAGTTCCAAGAACAGTAACAAGAATGATCACAGGGCTGGAGGGACTAGGGAAGAGGTTAAAGGGAGTTCAATACGTAGAGCTTGGCTAAGCAAGGACTCAAGCTGGGGGAAACAAAGGGGTCTCCAAGCATGGGAAGGATGTAGACACCAAGAGTGAAGATGGGTTGTTTGGGGGAGAACACAAGGGAGTACAACCGGGTGTAACAAGATGTAGAAAAATGGAAGGGAAAATGCAATAGCAGGATACGCTTCCTGACAGTGAGATGTATGAAGCTGTCTAATAGCCTCCCCAGGGGAGTGGTGGGAGTCCCATGGAAAACCAGAGCAATAGAAAATGCATGCTAAGCAGCAATCTCATACTGGGCAAAAGGATGGGCTAGATGGGACCTAGGCGGTGGTGTTGTAGCTGTCTCGGTCCCAGGATATTAGAGATAAGGTGGGTGAGGTGATATCTTTTACTGAACCGACTTCTGTTGGTGAGAGAGACAAGCTTTCGAGCCACACAGAGCTCTTCTTCAGGTCCGGCCCAGCAGAAGTTGTTGCAATAGAAGATATTACCTCACCCACCATGTCTCTCTGGATGGGAACTCCATCACTTATTGCTATGACTGTTTCTGAGAAGGGCGAGCTACTCCGCGGGGAAGAGTCAGTCTGGGAAGCCCACAACGTTTTTAGGCCTGGGCCCCATTTAGTGTCCTAATCCACTCCAGCGATCCTAATGCTGACTGGCCAGTCGGGCGCCATCACCCTTACAGAAGTGCTACTGCCCCCAGCCCCTGGTGCCACCTGAGACGCGTGCTCACCGTATGACTTGAATTCCACAACACTTGGCGAGCTCCTCCGCTAGCTTTTTGGCACCCCGGGCTGCAATGCGGTTATTGTCCAGACTTTCAGAAAGGGAAAGAGAATGTGCAAATGGTTTTCAGAACAGGCTAGGAAAAGATCGGCTAAGCTTCTGCTATGTACCACAGGCTGCAATGCTCCGCGACACAGGTCAGGTTCAGAAGTTCTCCTTCCTCCTTTCCCTGTTTGCAAAAGCAAAGGGCACCGCGGCTGTTCACCCTGGCCTGAGATTTGCTAGCATGGACCCCTGCATTTATGCAGAACCTCAGTGGATCCCACTCCAGGATCAGTGCCAAGGACTGTCAGGAACGGACCCCCTTGTTGCAAACACGGCATTCTTGCTAGTGCCTGTGGGCTTGTCTCCACTGCAGCAGTTGGCTGGAGGGAAGTAGGCTCCATTTTGAAGTGTGGTGGCTGTCGCTGGAGTTACTGGACTCAAACTAGCCTAACTTGAGTGACAGTGACCACATATCAAAACACTGGGAGTTACACAGAGCGACCGGATTAGCAGCACACACTGACCGGATTAGCTGCTGATAGCTGGCGTGGTGGCATCCCCACTGCATTGCTAGCTTAAAGCACCACTTGACTCTCGCTAGAGATTTTTGTGTGTGGATGGGAGTTGAGTTACGGGTAACACTCAAGCTATAATTCCAGTTAACTGTGCTGTGAAGACAAGCCCTGAGTCACAGCCAGTGAAATTGAGCATGTAACAGCCTAAGGCTATGGCTACACTTGCAGATGTAGAGCGCCGCCCTCGGAGACCGCAGCAAGGAAAGTGCTGCCGTGTGTTCACACTGTCAGCGGCGAGCGCACTGGCGTGGCCACATTAGCAGCTCTTGCGACGCCACAGAGAGCAGTGCATTGTGGTAGCTATCCCAGCATGCAAGTGGCTGCAGCGTGCTTTCCAAATGGGGCAGGTGGAGTGTGACAGGGAGCGTGTTGTGTGTATGTGGGAGGAGAGACAGTGTGTTTTGGGGGGCAGAGTGTGTCAGCATGCCGTCTTGTAAGTTCAGACAGCGGCAGGGGGAAACCCCGACATCAGCCCCCACCCCCCACCTCCCTATCTCTCACACACATGCACAAATGCCTGCCTCTGCAGCAGGAGCATTCCACAGTAATGGGTTGCTTTGTGTCCTGGCAGATAAGCACGCCGGCTGTCAGAAACGGAGCTTTGAAAGGGGATATCTGCATGCCTGCAGCTGAGTTTAAAACAATGACCAGAATGGCCACTTGACTTCAGGGGATTATGGGACATTTCCGGAGGCCAATCACAGCGCAGTAATGCAACACGTCGTCCACACTGACACCCAGACATTTCAGCCGGGGTGCAGCAAGCTCTATGCTTTTCATGGAAGTGGATTAACCAGGAGCACTCCAGCGGCGGAGTCCAGGCGCTTTAAGTGCCTTGCCAGTGTGGACACCTCAGGAGTTAGGGCGCCCGGGGCTGATTTAATGCCCTCTAACTTGCAAGTGTAGCCAAGGCCTTAGAAACCAACTAATCTACCTTCCTTGGCCCCAGATGAATGATATGGGAAAATGAAACAAACATTTAATAATGAAAAGTAAGTTTAACTACATCCATTTTATGGTGAAAAACCTAAAGAAAACTCCTTGTTGAGCCAAATCCTCTCTCTCTCTCTCTCTCTCCTTTCATCGCAACTTTGAATCTCACCTAGTAGTCAACAGTTATTTCTTTAGTGAATATAATTACATGTTTACTTGCAGTGCATTATTGAGCTATTAGATGTCTCTCTGCACTGTGTAGAGTTCCAGGCATAGTTTGGTCCCTGGTAAACAAAACAGACTAAGCAAGAGCTCAAGCTGTGTGGAAGCCTGTTTTCTCGTGTCTAAGTTTATAGCTATTTCCTTTAACAAATGTCTCCTATTTAATAAGGTCTGTGATTCCATATATGGAAATTCCCCTGCGGCAATACTTGATAGTGCCCCGTCACACTCACTCTAGCATCCTCAGCCTTGCCATTCTCGGGAGAACCGTGGCCAGCTCCAGGGCACCTTCATCACCAAGACTGTTCCACGACAATCTAAATAAAACCAGAAACATCAGCTGGTTGGTCACCTGAGGCAAATGAAAGCGTAAGCCCCAGAGATACAGCAGCAGCGCTTTGGTGCAGTCTCCATCACATACTAGCACAATGATTTCGGAGAGCCAAAGTCATACAGTGAACCACAAGATTTTAGCAAGGGAAAGAGTTTATTTTGCTCTGACCCTAGGGGGAAATTTTCCCCTGTCGCAGCCTAGGGAAGCTTTATTTCCCCCCAGCTTTCTACTCTTCCCCTTGAGGAACTACCTCATGGCCACAATATCTTTCTATGCAAGACAGGACTCCACAGAACTGAGTGGGGTGCTGCTCATTCTGTGGGCCAGCTGGCCCGGGGAGTGAGAGACTAATCAAGACTCGGGTCTCCTGTACATCAGCTCAGAACGTTACAGCGAGGCAGCTCCTTGCTCTGTTCATGGTGTTAAATGTCACAGCAGGCCATAGCTAATGGGGCCCACAACAGCGCCCGTTAAATTCTCCTACCTGCCCTTTATTCTGAGCTCTGTATAACAGGATTTCATTTGACCTTTCAGAGGATGAGAGCTTTTGCTTTCTGGTTTGTCACCGAGGGAGTTTTTGTCCTGACTGGAGGGGCAGAGGCTCAGACTCCAGCTGTCAGCACCTGCTGAGCAGGGGGACGTTCCAAATGGCGTAGCGGTGAGACTATGAAAATGGCGGGTTTGTTGCAGTAACCGCAACTGTCAGTCGACAGCACAACTTTTTAGAATTGCTGCAGATTTCCGCACTGCCAGCCCTTGGATGCTGCCATCCGCGGCACAGACTAGCCCTTCTGCAACCGGCTCCGTGCACCTTGTCGCAATGCAGAGGCACCGTTTCTAGCCAGGCGGTTCACCTTGGTGGCAGGGAGCAGAAGCGCATGGAGCCGGCTGCAGAGAGGCTGGTTCCTGCCTCCGGCAGCAGCATCCAAGGGCTGGCAGTGCTGAAATGAGCCAACAGCAGTTTGGCGTGGCAGGAAACTGCAGCGCTTGGGGGGGGGGGGGGGGCAGGGTATGCCACTGCTGCCTCTGGGGCAGGGGTGCCCAGTCCGTGTGCCCCTGCCTGCTCCGGGTTGCAATGGCAATTCCCTCCTGGGGTGGGAGGAAGCAGGGCTGGCAGCAGGGCAGAGTTGTGGCTTTGGCGTGATTACACCATTTATTATAAAATAGGGACATTTTGCAGGATTGGGGCCTTATATTGTAACAATTTCCTGGCCATTTAGGGAATTCACAAGTGTCACTCTGTTGCACCCCATGGCCACTCAGAGCTTCCCGGTGACAGAAGGGTTAGAACTCAGGACTGCCTGCTTCAAAACCAGAAACCGATAACACTGCAGCTAAAGGAGACTCTTCCTTACCCGCTAGCAGTATAGAAGCTGTGACACATAGCTGAGCAGTTCTGATTCCATCCAATGGAAGGCAGTGACACGATACACACTAACCAGTTCAATACATATCACCTGAGTGATTGTGAATGTAGAAAGTCAGCTGCGAGCCCCTGCTAGACGGTTAGGGAATTGTCGTAATGTACACTGTGCTCCCGTTCTGATCTGGTAGTTTTTCATACCCACTTTACAATGGGGCAGGGCAGCAGAGAATCCAGACCAGTAACCTGCTTCTCTTACTCTCACACGAGATGCCATGATGCCGGCAGTAAACAAACAAGAAAACCCCCCACTTCGTCACAGGGGCGTCCATTAAAGAGGAAGGTTTGGGTTTCATTTCCACTGACCCACAATTTCCATTCAGGTTTCAATAAGATACCGCGAGAGCTAGGCAGGAATGAACGTGCACAGTAACCAGAAGACAGGCAGGTGCTAACTAGTGTGAAATGGATATTCGGGCCCCGAGGCGAGATATATACCCACGCCCTGCACTCACATGATCTCTTCAATGACGGGACAACGACTGAAGCCGAGGGCAAGATGTTTGGAAACGCCATCGCTGATTCCACAGAGTTTCAGTCTAAAGGGAAGCAGGATTTGGAAACACAAATGGAATCGCTGGTCCACGCGGCTGGCAGGCAGTTTATCGCAGGAAATGTCAGGGACTCCATTCGCCTGTCTGGAATCCCCTTGGGAACGTCTATGCCATGTTTTACAACCCGCGTCAGCGCGTCTCGGAGCCCGGCTCTACAGACTCCGGCTCGTGCTGCTGCACTGAAAACAGCTGTGTAGACACTGCGGTGAGGGCTGCGAAACCTACCCCACCCCTAGGCTTCGGAAACCGAGCTCCAGCCTGAGTGTCTACACAGCTGTTACAGGCCCCACTCTTTGGGTCTGAGCGAGGCAGGGAAAGTGCCTGTATTCCGCCATTGTGCTCGCTCATCAATCCATGGGGCTGCCTGAGGCCAATTCTCCCCCTGTGTAAATTAGCGCAGCCACAGACCACACCCCCTGGACCAGCTGGCGTCAACGGGCACAGGTCCACTGAAGTCAACACCCTGCTGGCTGGGTCACCGCTGAAATCTTGTTCTGAGAACCACAGATCCACTGTGCCTCACGCAATTGGACTTACTCAATCTTCCTGAGCCGGGTGAATCGTGGAAGCCCCTCTGACAGGGTGCGGATGGCGCCTTCCCCAAAGCTGTTCTCTGACAAACTGCAAGGACAGTCAGAACGCACTGAGTGGCTGTAAGAAGCTGTGATCAGAGAAGAGACACTGGGCTGCTAACGCTGGCAAAAAGCAACCCCATTCCTTAACAAACAGTAGTGCTAAGGTGAGGGCTTGAGAAGAGGAAGGATGGTCAGTGGCTAGCTTGGGACTCGGGAACCCCAGGTTCAATTCCTGGCTCTGCCACAGACTTCCTGTGTGACCTTAATCAAGTCACTTAACCTCCCCGTGCCTCAGTTCCCCATCTGTACAATGGGAACAATAGCACTGCCCTGCCTCACTGCGTGTTGTAAAGGTAAATCCATTAAAGACTGAGGCTATGTCTTCACTACCCGCCGATCCGGCGGGTAGCAATCGGTCTATCGGGGATCGACTTACCGCGTCTCGTGAGGACGCGGTAAAATCGATCCCTGATCGCTCTGCCGTCGACTCCGGAAATCCACCTCGGCAAGAGGCGTCAGCGGAGTCGGCGGCAGCGCGGCAGCGGTCGACTTTCCCCCGTCCTCACCGCCAGGTAAGCCGACCTAAAATACGCAACTTCAGCTACGGTATTCACGTAGCTGAAGTTGCGTATCTTAGGTCGGAACCCCGCTGTAGTGTAGACCTAGCCTGAGAAACGGGCCATGTCAGTACCTAAGATAGAGAGATGTTGCTTTGTAAAACACACCCGGGATCAACGGTTCACTCTGCCCACTTGTTTGCAGTAGGAGAGAATAAGTCATAGGACGGTCTCTAGTTGGTGTCTCCGGGGCTGAGCCAAAGGTTATGTCAACTCTTTGGAAGTGTAAAGACATCGCTGACAGCTTGAAGTGTATCCTGGGGCAGAAGGCAAGTGCATTCTCACACTTACCAGCAGGTGGCACCCTGCTGTCATTTAACCTAGAGGTTGCTGATGAAATAAGCAAGTGCATGGCATCAGGGCAATTTCATTTGCCTCAAATTTCATGTCCCCGTCAGTTCTATTTCGGAAAATTATTTACTTCAGAGGTAAAGCGTCATGACCTAGAGGTTTCAGAAGGAGTCCTTTATACTGAAAGAAAGGCATCCCAAAGCTGTCTGATTATTTTACGTGTTACCTCCTGTCACACACAGCATCCCACATTTGGGCCTAGGCTGGCTGGCGGATGGTGATGCTAAGAGAGCAATATCCTGATACCAGTGTCGCAAAGAGGGAATATGCAGGGAAGGTCTCCCTGAACACGCTCTGTAAGTCAGTGCATGAAGCAGGATTGACCTACAGGCTCTGTGCATTTGCACAGGGGCTTTAAACTCCATGGGTGAAATCGAGGGCTCAGTGAAAGCAAGTGGAGTTTTGACATTGATTTCAACGAGGCCAGGATTTCACCTACATAGTTGTAAATTCTACACGTAACTGTGTACTGCTGTTTGTATGCTAAGTGTACGTCTACACTACCCCCCGGATCGGCGGGTAGTGATTGATCTATTGGGGATCGATTTATCGCGTCTAGTGTAGATGTGATAAATCGATCCCCGAGCGCTCTCCCGTCGACTCCGGTACTCCAGCTCGGCGAGAGGCACAAGCGGAGTTGACGGGGGAGCGGCAGTAGTCGACTCAGTGCCGGGAAGACACTGCAGTAAGTAGACCTAAATACGTCGACTTCAGCTACGCTATTCTCGTAGCTGAAGTTGCGTATCTTAGGTCGATCCCCCGCTCTAGTGTAGACCAGGGCTTAGTTTTACAGGGAAGCCAATATATAATCCAGACCGACACGCAGAGGTACACCAAGTCCTACTTCTTAACACATCCCTATTAATTCCCAACAGCACCTACCTTATCTCTTCTAGCTGCTGGCATTCAACCAGGCCTTTGGCCAGCGGTGTTCCTCCAAGTGAACCAATGTTATTGGACTGCAGACTGGTGAGAGAAGAAATTCAGACACAAACTTTTCAGAAGAAAACTGTAACAAATCCTTGTATATGCGACTTCCTGTCAAAGAAACAGCTGCTTTTCCAGAACTGATTCAACCGGAATCCCTCTCTTTGACATTTGCACCCTTCTTTATGAGACCTTGAGAACAGCGACAAACCAGTGATCGGAATGTGGCTAGCAATTTGTACTCTAACTAGCCACTCCAATTTACCTTCGTTCACCTCAGTGCATCTGGAGGGTGAAATCTTGACCCCACTAAAGTCAAAACAAAACTCCCAGTTGACTTAAATGGGGCTAGAATTTCACATGTAACCTCCCCTTGCTTTTCACATGCGACGCTCATTCACAAAGCAGCTGTAGTTAAACAGGGAGATTTAGCGCTGCATTAATAAATGATGGACAAAGATCGACCAGTCACCATAAGAAGCAATGCCCCCAGGAAATTAAAAGCCGCATGGCACAGCGTATTTGACCTGTACCCATGGCATGGGGGAGTTTGGTCTAAGATAGTAGAGAGAAAAATTAGGGCCGTTTAACTGTTTTGCTGCTGTGGCAGAGCAGGGCAGTGTCCTATTGATTAGAGGCTTGGCAAGACTTCCACATGAGGATTAAAAATTTAGCACTACTCAGTTTAGAGAAGAGACAAATAAGAGGTGAGAAAATAATGACGGGCCAGATGGATGTGCCTATTTACCCTCTCGCCATATGAGAACAAGAGGACACCCAACAGCACTAATATGTAACATATTCAGAACTGATTAAAGGAAGTCTTTTATACATTTCCTAACTAATCTGTGGAACTGATTGCCACAAGATATTTACCGAGGCCAAGAGCTGAGTGGGAATGAGGAAAAGTTTTTATGATGGAATGACGCTACCGTAAAGACATATGGCAATAAATAGTAGTCAAACTGTGTTAGGAAGCATTGGAAGCAGGTAGGTAATGAAAGCTGGTCTTGGCAAGTCTTTGTTCACTTCATGCATTTTAGATTTGTTTAACCATGTCACCGATTCATTGTTCTCCTGCTTCCATTTTCAGTCTCTTTTTTATCAGTCCCAGTATTTCCGGGGTGCCCTGCCTCTTGGAATGTGAGTACAGAAGTGGAAGCAAGCACTTACTGAAGGATCTTCAAGTGGCACATGCTAGGCAGAGAGAGGGAGAGTCTCGCTGCCGTCTTGTCTCCGACATGGTTCCTGGCTAATCTGAAAACAATATGAAACATGATTTATGACCAACTAACAGGCCTAATTCCCCACTTCAACCCATGTCTGTGTGTCTCCTGCTGCACATGCTGAGGGTAGAACATAAATGTCCTTACTTAACCCTTTGGAGACTGTATATACTTACAGACTGAAATAATAGTTATGCTTCATAATCCAGTCATTAAACAGTCAATTAAAGCATGGTGTAATTACCCTGTGGTTATATTTCCTGGTACCGCTGCAATTACCACTAACTCATACAACCAATAGGTTAATTAAATAATTCAAATACTTGTTATTTCCCTTTTATCGACATAGAGATTAGGCCCCATTCCTTCAATCCAGACTGCAGGGTAGGAACTCAGTCAGGATCTTCAGCAATACAGAACAGCCTTCTGCTACTTGAGCTGAAGGAGAAACTCCATCAGCTCCCAGTAGTAGTAGGCTGCTTACCTCGATGTGCACTAGCCACTTGATGGGGACGCGACACAGGTGTGTTATGCCACCAGCACCCATGTGGCGTCCTGTTGACTCAACTGACTCACATGCGCCGTGAGCTGACTGCATGGTATGACTGGGGCCTTATGCTGTCATTATATTTTTTGATGCATGAGCTTAGTCCAATATCCTATAATCTGGAGGCTAACTGGGTGGGTTATACATTTTAACTGCAACAGAAATAATTTCCCCCGCTCTGGTTAAAGTTTTTTATTATTTTATAGGATATCGACACTTCTCTTCTGCAAACTAATAGGGAGTTAGATGAACAGTAATAAATTCAGCGATGGTCCTCGGCTAACAAAATCTCAAATCAGCCCCAACCCCCATTTTTAATAGAGTAATAATTATACAGCTTTCATATTTATTTCGTAGGTAACATACACATCAGGCAGATGTGTGGCACACTCTAGGCCAAGGGTGGGCAAAGCTTTTGGCCTGAGGGCCACATCTGGATATAGAAATTGTATGGTGGGCCACGAATGCTCACGAAATTGATGGTTGGGTGCAGCGGGTGCTCTGGGCTGGGACTGAGGGGTTCGGAGGACGGGAGGGGATCGGGACTGGGGCAAGGGGG
>NW_020664481.1:21780299-21906860 GCF_002925995.2 Terrapene triunguis
GTTGGGGATGTGGGGTTTGGGGTGCAGGAGGGTGCTCTGGGCTGGGACTGAGGGGTTCAGAGGACAGGAGGGGGATCAGGGCTGGACAGGGGGTTGGGGTACAGGGGGGCTCAGGCAGTCCCGCCCCTGCAGCTCCCGGAAGCAGCAGCATGCCCCCCTCTGGCTCCTACGTGGAGGCATGGCACTGGCCAGGTGGCTCTGCATGCTGCCCCATGCGCAGGGGCCGCCCCTGCAGCTCCCATAGTTCCCGGCCAATGGGAGCTGCAGGGAGGATGGGGGGCGGTGCTTGGGGCAGGGGCAGCGTGTGGAGCCCCCTGGCTGCCCTTGCGCGTAGGAGCCGGAGCTGGAGGGGGGACATGCCGCTGCTTCCGGGAGCCGCGGGGAAAGCCTCCAACCCCATTCCCCAGCTGGAGCGGGGAAAGCCCCCAACCCTGCTCCCCGGCAGGAGCTCAAGGGCCGGATTAAAAGTTCTGACGGGCTGGACGCGGCCCATGGGCCATAGTTTGCCCACCTCTGCTCTAGGCCCTGTGTTTCTGAAATCCTAGCTATGATTCTGTACAAGGCACAGGCTTGGGCTCCTCTCCATTAACAGAGTCTGTACAGCCCACTGATTCCACTGGGGAGAGCAGATGTGACGCCTCAGAACTGTGTACCAGCCAGTGTGAATGTGGGACTCACAGTAACTCCTCGACATGCCTGCAGCGAGCCAGAGCCTCCGCCAGCATCTCCCCTCCAGCTGGGCCAATGCTGTTCGACGACAGGCTACAATACACATGGAAACAGGCAGAGTCTGTCAATGGCTGAAAGGAGCCAGGATATACCAGATACAAATTAAACCGTGGCATGAATGGCGCTTTCGCTGCAGATTGTTTCATGGCTGAGAGGCGTGACAGGGAGCGCAGGGCATCGTAATAATGAGCTACCACTGAAGCAGGCCCGGAGATACCAATCCAAAGCTTGTCAAGAGACACACACGTCTCTCCATCAAATAGCTTGGAAGAGAAAGGCTTTCGAACGCATTAGGTTAGACCATCAGAGCACTGGCATGGGGGGCCTATGGCTGCTTTTTCTCTCAGCGGGTGTCCCCTTCATGGCCGAAGATTTGGGGTGAATTTTCTTACCAGCTGAAACTGGCCAGAAAGAGAAATTTCTCCGTTTCCCCCCTCCCACACTTTTGTTAGGAAATAAATGTAGCGGTGATGGGCCGTGCTGAGGCTGAAACCCTCCATGGAGCTACAGAACGGGTACACCTCTACCCCGATATAACGTGACCCGATATAACACGAATTCGGATATAACGCGGTAAAGCAGCGCTCCGGGGGGGCAGAGCTGCGCACTCCGGCGGATCAAAGCAAGTTCGATATAATGCGGTTTCACCTATAACGCGGTACGATTTTTTGGCTCCCGAGGACAGCGTTATCGGGGTAGAGGTGTAATGCATGGGCTAGGGAAGTGTACAACTATCCTATCAGGCCAACACACCAGGGCATTCACTCCCTGCGGCATATCCAACCGTTGGCCTCCAGGTCTCCAATAACGGGAGAGGCTTGTGCTGCCCAGGCAGGACACGGCAGCAACCTTCAGTCACAAAGCCAATTGCAGTCAATATGGAAGCCTTCCCAGTAACTTCTATGCAGGTCAAATAAAATCAGACGTGAACATTCCCCCCAACCTGAGCTCTAACTCTAATTAATCCCATTATTCAGCCCGAAACATAAAGCGACTCACTCGATTCTCTTTAGATTTTGCAATTCCGGCAGGAGCGTGGCTATTTTTTCCAGACCAGCATGTTCAATCTTGTTATGGCTTAAACTTTAAAGGGAAAAAAAAAGCCACATTATGAAAGAAAACGCGGAGTTTCCCACTGAGCACAATGTCTTAACAGCCCTGATCTGCTGGAGGGAACCAAAATTGCTTCACTATTCACAGCTGAATGAACTTCAAACGTCAAAAAGGGGGTTGTTTTCACTGCGTCTTGTGTTAGAGAAGAGACAGGGCTTGGTTGCAATGAAGAAAACTAACCAACAAAAAAGGGCCTGAGAGTGGATCTAGATTCAAACGTTTCCAGATCTTGGGAGCCCTGGGACCCGTTCTCAGAGACAGCTACAATACCCAGCTCCTGATCCAAATTTTGACAGAGGGTGTTCAAACTTGGCGTTTCGGTCGAACCCATTATATGCCGTTACATGTGCCAGTTCCTCAGCTCGGATCAGACCAAAACTTGCTCAGATTTTGCATCTGACGTTTTGGTTTGATCCCATCTCTAATTCAAGTAGCCCAGACACTAGAGCATAAGCAACCCCCATAAAACTTGCTTCTTTCCTATAACTGCACCTAGGAACACCCCCTGACTTGAGCTCTATAATCCATCCCCATCACTGGCAGAGAGATTACAAGAAAGGAGGAACCCACTTGATTTCTTCCATATGAGGAGTATTCTTCAGAGCTTCGGCCAGGTGGGAGCAGCCTTCACTACCAACATTGTTATTGTTCAAGCTGGAAAGAATATTCACAAAATACCACACATTAGACTGTTATTCAGTGGCATGGCTTTATGGTTAGAGGATGAATTTCACCGCTGTGCAGAGGGCCAGCGCAAGGCCTATGGGCCATCTGAGTCCCACTTAAGGCTTCAAGAACAGAGATATAAATGGAATGCAAGTGGCGCACTGGTGTTGGAATTCAAAAAGAAAAAATAAATCTATGCAATGCATCGCTCTGCTTGAAAAAAATATGCTACCATCAACCTCTGAAACAGCTGCATGTATCCACGGTAACCACTGAACAGTATACTTAACGGTGAAATGATCCACTCCGTGGTTTCCTGTAACATAACTGTAATGACAGGTTTCAGAGTAGCAGCCGTGTTAGTCTGTATCCGCAAAAAGAACAGGAGTACTTGTGGCACCTTAGAGACTAACAAATTTATTAGAGCATAAGCTTTCGTGGGCTACAGCCCACTTCTTCGGATGCATATAGAATGGAACATATATTGAGGAGATATATATACACACATATAGCTCTCTAAGGTGCCACAAGTACTCCTGTTCTTATAACTGTAATGCTATCGCTACTGGAGATTCTGATGGCTGTGCAAGTGAAAGACCCCCTCCGTGCTCCCACAAAGCAGGAAATTATGATCTTGGCTACATGTTTGTCTATTAACTGGACTTACATGGGAGTTTTTGTGGGCTCACTGGGTGCATGTGAATTTTTACGGGTGCATCTGTTGTGCTCAGCTTTGCAAATCTGCCCCTGAATGTTTCCTCTTCTCAGTGTATTTGCTGCGAAGAGGAGGATGGACACTTTTAAAAAATTTAAATATTTTTTAAAATGCTACTTCATCATTACTTAGTCAATAAAAGTAGGGACTACCAAAAATAGCAGAATAATGATGCAAATAGTGCAGCGGCTGCTAGCGTCACTGCAGAATTGTAGAACAGTGCAGCACCTTTGTGCTAAGATAGTTATCTCTTTATGTTAGTATTTATCTGACCCCCTCACTGCATTATCCCAGGATAGACAAAGCAATGTTTGAAGCACGGGAAGGATTCAGACTGCAGTACCCGAGTGACTCAGACATTAACAAACTTATCCTCAAAACAAACCTGTGAAGTAGGAAGGGGATTATTACCCCTATTGCACAGAGGTGAAACTGAGGCACAGACCTGCTCAAGGTCACACAGCGTGTGTGGCAGAGCTGGAAAAATGAACCTCCCTCTCCTGAGACCCCAACCAGGGCCATGTACACAGGCCCAGCTTTCCTTGCTGCTTTGATAGCAGGCCTGTCTACAAGGAGGTCAGACATACTCACGATGGAAACTTTCCTTCTTGAGTCTAGCACAGTGCACAGAACGTACGCAGATTCCTTAGGGCGAAATCTGCTCTCCAGAGACTACGCAATAGCTAAGCTGGGCATCAATGTGAGATGCTCAGGGAATGAATCACAAAAGTTCCTTCTCTCGCTAGTGTCTGTATGGCCCCGCTAACACTACAGTACGTGAAGGCCTGCGCAGACATACTTACCGGAGTCTTTTCAGTAAAGGCATTTGGTGAAGTCCTGGCACCAGCATGAGAATGGCCGTGTCATCGAGTCCCAGGGAGCCGAGGCTAAGAGGCAAATAGACACAGGAATGAGTGAGCACAGATCTAAACGGAGAGTTCACAGACCATGACCAATTTGCTAGGCAGGAGCTGTCAAAGCAATGGGAGGCTGACGGAGGCCAGCGTCAGAGCTCTCTATGGAAGCCGTGTCGTTATGTTGATCCCGCAGGGTTAGGAAAGGGAAGCCTCTTAACTGTCGTGTAAACGTTTTGCAGCTCTGTGTCCTCCACAGTGTGGGGCTGCTGAGGAGACTGCAATGGGAAATACTCTTTTCTGGTGTTACGAAGACCCTACCCCACTGAAGTCAATGGGAGTTTTGCCATTGACTTCAATGGGCGCAGGATGAGGCCAAAGGTGCATAAAACACATACACAGCATGAGAGGCAAGTTCTTCATTCCCTTTCAGGCAAACTGTCCCCAGGAGACCTGGAGAAAGGAAGAGCTGCCTCTCTGAGACCTCAAGCAATTACAAAGGCTGAGAATTGCAGGGTCATTATTAACAGAGACGGGTAGAAATGTTTCAGACGTAAGAATTCTTCATTTTTGCTTCAAAACCAAAAATATTGTGAAAGCATGTTGAGATTCCCCCCACCTGCCAATACATTCATTTCTCAATGGAAATTTATGATGGGAAAGTTTATTGCTCTTCAACAGGTTGTTTTGTTTGGTTGGTTGTTTTTTGCATTCCAGATTTTGACAGGACAGTTTAGTCACATGATGAGATTCCCACCCCCTCCCCAAAATGAAAATGTTCATTTGCGGATATTACCAATTTTTAAAGCAAATAAAAATTTGATAATGGAAAAATAACAGACATCCTTATATCAGGGGTCACATAGCTTTTGTAACAGGTGGTTACTATTTTGAGAATTTGAACAAAATACACTGATAATGATTAAAGGCTGGCCAATCACAACTAGGTCTCTTTTGCAGGTAACAAATACAAGTTATAAATAAGATGTATTAATACTTGTATGGAAAGTTAATGTATGTTACTAACAATAAAATTTTAAAAAATCCAGTGAGATTTCCAATAACTGCTAAAACATCTTCTTTTAAATTGCAAATCCTGTTATTTCACTGATGGTCACAACACTAGGTTTTATGTCTGATTGTGTGACATGGATGTCAGAAAATCCGTGTATTAAATGTAGAAAAATGAATACAAAAAATAAAACAAAAATCAGTGGAAAATTAGGAAAATAAAATAAGTCAGTCCTTCTAAAAACCATCGGAATTAAAATGTTTTAGAAATTCTTTTAATTTTCTTTTACCTGCTCTCATTATAAAAGGTGTTGATTTTTCAGGGTTCTTTATAAGAACCAAATAAAATAAGCAGGCTCAAGACCCTAACAATTCTGCAACTTTTCGCCTGTAAGATCTTTGGGGCAAGGATGCTGTTTTCTAAGGGTGATGCCTCCACAGTGATATGAATGATAAAATAATTTACTTTATGATCTTTAGGTTGCAACACTCATGGCTAGAGCTGAGCAAAATTCTTTGCAATAGTTTATTCCTCAAAAAAATGTAGTTTTGGGTCGACTGAACTATTTATGAATTTGGGTCAAATTCAGCAAAGAGTTTTAGCCAGAAAAAGTCAAAACTTTTCATCTCTACTTTTTCAAAAGGAAACATTCTAACTTTTCGTTTCAAAACAATGTTTAATTTAGAAATTTTGCTAGATTTATTAAAAAAAAACAAAAAAGGATAAAAACACCCAAAAACAAAATAAAAAAAAAAACCTGACAAATTAGTTTCAGGTCAAAGACGTTTTGTTTGACCAGAAACAATTTTTTTCTGGATTTTTTCAGTTCAGTCATGGAACCAAAAACTCAGTTCTTCTTTTGGCATTTCTCAGGACCATTGTGTCTTGGTCTAGTGTTAGGTCTTGGTCTGGGTGCCTTCCTATGGGTGGCACTCCAAAACAGGAGAAGTCAGAGGTGTACCATGGGTGGTTGTAAAGCAAGGCGTAAAAGTGCTTCTGTAAATGCCATCTGCTGCCACTAGAAGGTGCTACCTTCCTGGATATGGTGTATCTTCTAACACTGCAATGTGGTTCTTGAAATTACTGCCTTTCTGCAGTGGGACACGGGTGTTCACACATACTGCAGAGGTACTGAGGATCCCAAAGTACTTGGCTTGTACACAGAACCCTGCTCTCTCTGCCCTAATCACACATTACTAATCCTGTTCTGCCCATCCTTAGTTGCAAATACTAAGGAATTCATACTTCTCCCCCGGCTGATGTCTACCAGCCATCTGTGTAGTTACACTCATCCATGACACACAGCTTGTAAGTAACTGCAGTTTAATCATAAAATATAGACTGGCCTAACAGGGTCTACATAGCACCAGGACTATAAACTTACTTAAGTTCTTCAATAGCATGGCATTGCTGCAACCCTGCAACCAGGTGTCCCATTCCGCTTGGCGTAACACTGCTGGACGTCAGCCTGAAAAACCAGTAGCAGCACCGAATGAGAATGACTTCCATTCAGGCAGTCCAACAAGACAGGAGATATAGGAATCACTTCCCTCACCACTGATATGCAGCTGCTTCTGGGGTGGAATGCAGAAGCTTTTTATCAGCATAAAACACAACCGGGAAGTTGGGAAGTGTTAACACCAATTGGTACCCACATACTAAAATGCTGAGAGCCTGATATTTCCAAATAGAACCACAGAGGGGAAATTAGATCAACAGAATGTAAATGGCCAGGGTCCCAGGGCTGGTACTCATACGCCTGCAAAAAATGCCAAAGGGTCTTTAGAAACCATACATGAACATGGGATCTTGGATTTATACCCAAACATGACAGCTCGGCACTCGTTTCTCCCCCTGTTAATCTTGAATCTTTTTAGAATTAGGGGTCTGCCTAAAAGGAAGGACCCCTCAGGGCTAAGCTTTTGGCACATGAGGAGCCAAAACACACGAGAAGAGAACGTTTTTGTGATTTCCAGCTCCATTTTACAGACCCAAGAGAACTGGAGAGTCCAAAATGTTGGGTGCTGATCTGTACTGACTCGGACTCTCTGCAGGTTCCGCCAACAGCAACAGCGAATGAGTCCCAAAAGACTGTATTGTGTAAAGATACAGTCTATGGGCCTGATTCTCATTTAGCTACAGCCATTTGACACCACTCCGGGAGTATAAAGGGGCCTTAAAGTGAGAATAGATTATATTTACACCCTTACGCCCCCTTTACTGACTGGAGGAGGATAAAATGGCCACAGTGTACATGAGAATCAGGCCCTCTGTCTTTATATGTTTTTACTTAAAGAAAGGGGGCAGGACGTGATAATTTCTCTGAAGTCTTGCACCATGACTAAATGCTCGAGTGCCCCATTCCAACAATTCACAGAAGAACATTCTAGAACATATGCCATGTTAACACGCAGATATGCGAAGGTTGCAACGTTCACGTCTGAATTCCAATTTCCCCACCCAATGGGGCTGCGGTTTGGTCCGTTACAAAGTCAGGGGTCAGCTAGGGAGTTTTGATGCTGATTCGGGTCTGAACTTTTCTGCACTTCAGAAAAGAGCTTTGATCCAGGCCGCTCCCAAGAACCCAAAGCTCAGAGAAATCATGAAAATACACATTTGGATTTAGCCAGCGACACCAATTGCATAGGAAGGAGAGAGTTTCGGGGGGTAGTGGACTGGGGAAAGGGCAAGTGAGGGCAGTAGGGGAATCTGCTTGGAATGAGCCATAGTTCATGAAGGAGAACATTCAACAGTAACGAGCTTTTTAGATAATTACGTACTCAAACTTCCTCAGCGTTGGAAGAGTCAGAAGCACGTTGGCTAGCATCGCCTCTTCAGCATTGTTGAGATCAATATGAGACCAGCTGCAAGGACGAAAAAGCACATCCTCTCAGTGACACACAAAGATCTGAACAGCCCACAGCTGCCTTGGCGTGGTGTGATGCTTGCAATTGTTCTGTGTGAGTTAGCTGGTCAAGGGCTGCCTGGATGCTGACCCACCTCCAGGTCAACAGTCCATTGAGAAGCACTTCAAGGTATACGGAATAAGCCACATTTGCCCCCTTGTTGTTATAGCAACATAATCGCATTGTGATGCCAGGCCAAATGATCCCTGCATTCCCAGGCTCTGTTCTCCAAGCTTGCATAGTTCATGGAATTCTAAAGCCAGAGGGCAGCACCGGATCATCTAGTCTGGCCTCCTGCATAACACAGACAGGGGCAGGAGCTTGGTTTCATCAAATCGCACAGCTATAACCTGAGTCTCTCTAGGTTTGACCACCCCAGGTTTTCTTGCACGAGTCAGCTCATTCAATGTATTTCAAGCCCCAACCAATAAAGATCTACTCCTCAGCCCGAAGAGCCAACCAGGAAATGGCTGGCAGCTAGAGACAGGCCTTCTGTTGTGTCCCCGGGGTGCCGTTTGGAATTCTCATACACTCCGCGATGCCAGCAGAGCGCGTATGACAAAATGCACAGCGTATGCACCAAACCAAGCACGTCTTGCTAACCTTCCTGCACCCTCGGTGCTCACTCGCCGTAGGGTATGCGTGTCTGAGTGAGCTGTAGCAACGAGCTGTGGTCAAGCCACATGCAAGAACTAAATGTTAGATGGTATGTGTACTGCTGTGTCTAGCCATTCCTTCGCTGGGGTCACTTCGGGCTAAATTCTGCCCCTAAGTTCACCCCCTGGAACTCCCGTTGGCTTCAGTGAGGTTGGACGGGGAGCATATGTCAGGGGAGAATTGACTATTGACTACTATTGCTTCTCTACATGATTTTCCAGCTCCCCAGTCCCAGTTTCAGAGATGCATCTATTCTTCCCATGCACCAGGACATGAGAAACTATTTCCTTCCTGAGATAAATTGCTACACCGCTTTGAGAGCTCACCTCAGTTCCTGAAGCTGCGTGCATTTCTCAATAACCCTCTGGAGAAAGTGAATGTGCTTCCCTTCCAGCCCGCACTGATTCAACCTGCAGGGTGCAGACACACACAAACGCGACCGATCAACATCAGTGACAATCAACCCAGCTCATGCGTACACAGGGCCTTGCAGCCTGCAGCATCCCAATGGCTTTTCCGTGCTATATGGCTGGGTTTGGCAGCAGACCAGAGCTGCACAAACCCAAGCTCCTCCTTGATGTGCTTTGCCCACTCCAAAGTCTGGTGTAGAGTCGGGGAGACATGGCCCTTTCCCACCTCTGGGTGTCCCTTCATTTTCCCAGGCACAAGGGCTGATTTCCCTGCCAAGAGCATGAAAGCTCCTTGCGCTATCCCTTCCATGCACACTCTTGCAAAAGAAAGTGTCAAGCTGGCCTGGGTCTTAATGTATTCAAGGCCTCTACTTATTCAGGGTAGAATAGGAATGCTAGTGAGTTCTTTTATTGGATGATCTGTCAGAGGGAGCAACCTGCAATGAAAAGCACAACCAGATGCACCTCCTCACCTGCTAACCACAGACTCCATCTTCTCCGTTCGACAGGGGAACCCCATGCCCACTCGAAGGAGACCTTTGTCTTTTGATATCCTAGGAGAAGATGGAGATGACAATACATCACAGGCCCAGACCTTGCTGGATGCATGATACAAATGGTTCCAAACACCCTGTAGCAAAGGTTACTTTCCACAAGATGGGACAGAGCAGAAGAGCGCAGGCAATCAGAGTTTACTTGCTGAATGACTGGAAACCATCTCTGCCTAAGGACTTGACAGCATTCGTCCAAGGCTGGTTTCCAAACACAGACTTTTATTTTTAGAAAAGGAATTGAAAACTGCAAGATCCCAGAGAAACCTTATGGAATTAAGTTAAATCTTACTGAATTGAGTTTTTAGGTTCCCTTGTATAAAAATGCAATTGTTTATGTGTTCCTGTAGGCTTGTATGCAACTTTTCTAGAGATGTGACTAATGGAAATGTTAGGAACTTCAGAGACCCCTGGATGGACTAAACTTGTCCTGAGTGTGCTAGGTCTGAGCTTAGGCTGTTACGAATTTATGACCATGGAAGAGACATCCAGGTGGGGTTTGCCAGAGCCCATGTTGGAGTTGGGGTGATCTCTGTTAAGCTTATTAGCATGCACATAGGTTCTTTTCTTGTTTTAATATGTTCTCTTGGACATGCTTTTACCGTACGAATACATTAACTTGCATAGGAAGAGCTGTAGCTTAACTGAAGGCCATTACACTGTTGTTATTCGTTTCTGAAGAGAAAGCAAGCAGGCCTGCTTAGGCTGCCTGACTTTGCTGCTGAATTCACAGTATAACCAGGGAGCTGGGTAGAAGGGAGAGATGTCTCCACCCAAGCGAGGTGACAACTGGGGACCCAGGAGCCTGAGAGCAGGTGTCTTTCCTGGACTGTTGAGGGGGATTAGAGGCCCTGGATCTGTGACAAGCAGCTGTCCAGGCTCCACTTACGTGATCTCTGTAACATTCCCGTGGGGTTGGACAGCCATCTGCAGAAGGCTAGCGATACTTGCATTCCGCACCCATTGCTCTTCAATGCTGCAATGCAAAACACAGGCAGCTTTGCTTTATTTCATGAGCATCGTTTATCTAAACTACTCCCATCTCAATGCTACGTCCCCATATGTGTCTGTACAGCCCTTGGTTCTCAGCTCACCCTACTCAGAGGGGCTACCTCAGGGGAGGAAGCACAGTGCAAACTGGAAACAAGGGGACGTTAACCTTAATTTTTTCTCTTTTTGCCCCCAATATTTCTCATTTTTTCCCACCAGCTGTAATGAGAAGACCGGATATGGTGTGTCCTTACTCGCCACCACAGGGTAGAAGATGGCAACAGTAACAATGCAAAACAGTTTGGGACAGGAAGTAAAGAATTAATTATTCAAATGAAATGTTGCAGGGACAGGTTCTTTTTCCCTTTCCCCCTATAACTGGAGAGGTGTTTAACAGGTCACTTCACCTTGAATGGTCCCTTGAGATATGCGTTAGTTATTTATGCTAAGCAATCTGTTCCACCTTATGTTGAGCTGTGACACTCTGAGTACCTTTCCCAGACCTGAAGAAGAGCTCTGTGTAAGCTCCAAAGCTTGTCTCTTTCACCAACAGAAGCTGGTCCAATAAAAGATATCACCTCCCCCACCTTGTCTCTCTAATATCCTGGGACCAGTACGGCTACAACACCACTGCATTTGGGATGGTTTGGCCAGACACAGTGTAATTATCTTACAGGAATTTCTGCCTAGGCACTGGGGGTTAGCATCCGTGCTCTTACAAAAAGTACCAGGGGTTCTTTAATGATCACAAGTGATTACGGTCACAGTTTTACATGTATCTAAAAATAATGGTACTGCCGGCAGCACGGCGCCCCCTTGTGCCATGCTGGACACAAAGGGGTTGTCTACAAAGGGAAATAGCCCAGAATAACTATTCCATAGTAGAACAGCTATTGTGCTTTAAATTCACAGCCTCGCTTATTTCACGATATCTTCCGTGTGCAGACAAACGTTAAATCACTGCTGACTCAGACAGCAACTAAATCCCAGCCCCTCTGCCTTCCATACCTAGATGTTGTTTTCAACAGAATTGGATCCTAGCTTATCAGAACCAAAGTGGGTTTGACTCACAGAGCACTAGAACCATTCTGTACCTTATTCTCAGTGTTCCCAGACTTTTCCTCAGTGCCTGCAATAGATCTTCCACCGCCCTGGTTGTCATGTTGTTGTTTGTTGATCTAGAATCATAGATCATTGTGAAGAAAGATTTCAGACCTAAAAGTGGCAATTCTTCAACAACAAAAACTTGAAAAACAGGTTCCAATGTGAAACTGCGAAACTGGAATTAATTTGCAAACTGGACACCATCAAATTAGGCCTGAATAAAAACTGGGAGTGGTTGGGTCATTACAAAACCTAAACCTAATTTTCCCCATACTAATTTCCCCCTACTGTTACTCACACCTTCTTGTCAACTGTTTGAAATGGGCCACTCTCATTACCACTACAAAAGTTATTTTTCCTCCCTTGGTATCCTGCTGTTAATTGAATTGTCTCGTTAGACTGACCTCACACTTGGTAAGGCAACTCCCATCTTTCCATGTATTTATACCTGCTCCGGTATTTTCCACTCCATGCATCCGATGAAGTGGGTTCTAGCCCACGAAAGCTTAGACCCAAATAAATTTGTTAGTCTCTAAGGTGCCACAAGGACTCCTCGTTGTTTTAACAAAATATTGTTAAGCAAAGTTCAGTCTATGCCAGATTCTCAGCAGTATCTAACTCACATGTACTCCGTCAGGTTGGTGCACTTTTGCAGTAGAGAGAACAGCTCTGGCAGGTGTTCTGGTTGAAAGTTGCACTCCGTTAGTCTGAAAGAACGGGGGAGAAAACTGTATTAGTTCCTTCTCTGTTATTAGTCCCTTTGATCCAGAAATCACAGGCATTGCAGCATCTTCTGAGAAAAGAGGAGGGACAGACAACATCTAAGTACTAAAACACTGCGAAAAAGATTTTTGGTAAAATCTTAAGAGTTCTTCGGTATGCTATGATGCAGCCTATTATGAGGGTTCTTTCACTCTACCTTCCACAAAATACTCTTCTGTAACTGAAGCACAGGGATGGATAACTACTGATGATTAAGAGTTAAGAGATGAACAAGGGATCCAGGTACATTTAGCAGAGACTGGTGGGATAAAGGATTACAAGAGATCAGAACTCAGAGGGAGTGTGTGTAGATTTTCTCTCTCTCATATGAAGGGACTATTATTATTGCAAGGAAACCAGGAGGAAATACCTGATGGACCAATTTTTAAAAAGGGTAAATGGGATGACCTGGGTAATTATAGACCTGACATCAATCCCAGGCAAGATAATGGAGCAGCTGATATGGGACTCGATTAATAAAGAATTAAAGGAGGGAAATGTAATTAATGCAAATCAACATGGGTTTATGGAAAATAGATCCTGTCAAACTAATTTGATATCTTTTTTTTATGAGATTACAAGTTTGGTTGATAAAGGTAATAGTGTTGACATAATATAGACTTCTGTAAGGTGTTTGAATTGGTACTGTATGACATTTTGATAAAAAAAACTAGAACAGTATAAAATTAACATGGCACACATTAAATGGATTAAAAACTGGCTAACTGATAGTTCTCCAAATGCAACTGTAAATGGGGAATCGTCATTGACTGTGTTTCCAGTGGGGTCCTGCAGGTATTGGTTCTTGATCCTACAATATTTAACATTTCTATCAATGACTTAGAAGAAAACATAAAATCATCACTGATAAAGTTTGCAGATGCCACAAAAATTGGGAGAGTGGTAAACAAAGAGGACAGGTTGCTGATTCAGAGAGATTTGGGTCACTTGGTAAACTGTGCGCAAGCAAACAATCTGCATCTTAAAACGGCTAAATGTAAATGTATACATCTAGGGAAAAAGAACCTAGGCAACACTTACATGACGGGGGACTCCATTCTGGGAAGCAGTGACTGAAGAAGTTTGGGTGTCCTAGTGACTAATTAGCTGAACATGAACTCCCAGTGTGATGATGTGGCCAAAGAGCTAATGCGATACTGGGATGCATAAACAAGGGACTCTCAAGTAGGAGTAGAGAGTTTATTTGGCACTGGTGTGACCACTGCGGGAATACGGTGTCCAGTTCTGGGGTCCACAGTTCAAGAAGGATGTTCATAAATTGGAGAGAGCTCAGAGAAGAGCCATGAGAATGATTAAAGGATTAGAAAACATGCAGTATATTGATAGACCCAAGGAGCTCAATCTATTTAGCTTATCAAAGAGAAGGTTAAGGGGTGACTTGATTACAGTCTATAAGTATCTACATGGGGAACAAATATTTTAAAATGGGCTCTTCGGTGTAGCAGAGAAAGGTGTAGCATGATCCAATGGCAGGAAGTTGAAACTAGACAAATTCAGGCTGGAAATAAGGCATAAATTTTTAATGATGAGAATAATTAACCATCGGAACAATTTTCCAAGGGTCATGGTGGATTCTCCATCACTGACTATTTTTCAAACTAGATTGCATGTTCTTCTAAAAGCTCTGCTCTAAGAATTATTTGGGGGAAATTCTGTGGCTTGTTTTATACAGGAACTCAGACTAGATGACCATAATGGTTCCTTCTAGCCTTGGAATTGATGAATATGCCATTTGTTACAGATATTATATTATGCAATTCCTTAGGATCTAGAAGGCAGAGAGATGTTTTTCATTCTTCTCTCTAAAGAGGGGAAGACTCTAGCTTTTTAAAGGAGATTGAAACACACACAAAATACTCATACAATTACCTCAAAATCTTCCTTGGTTCATCTTCTCTTGTGAACTTGATGAGTGATGTTGCCTTGGAGCACAAACTGCACAGACAAGACCACATGAGTTTAGGATACACTGCGCTTTGGACACATCTCCAAGGGACCAGACTTTTAGTTTAGATGCACAACTGCCTGTGCAAAATATGCCTGCAATTGTGTACCTGATATGTGTTTGCATGCAACTGTCCTAGGGATTCATTGGGTTCAAAGCCTCTAAAATGAAAACTAAACAGCAACTAAACAATAAAGAACTAAAGCAAGAACCTGCTTAGCAGCTTTTAACATTAACAGAATCAGTATTGTCCATGGACTATACTTTTGTCAGGCGTGAAAGAGATTAAAAAAAAGAACCCAAATTCAGTAAATCAAGGATTATTTTTGGCAATGTCACACAGAATTTAGAGAATTCTAAAATGTAGGTCTTCTGAAAATTCGGAGCTGAATTTTCAGATAGCGGAGGCAAGCTAGTGCCCATCAGAAAATGTATATGCATCCAGGGCCAATGGGGGGGGGCAGGAGGACTATTTGGCCTGGGCCTCAAGCTCAAAGGGGGCCTCAAATTTAGACACTCGTTAATTTTTTGGCATTTGATACGTTTTGCTACTTGTTTTTATGCACATCCCTATCGGACCAAAATGTGACACACCCTCTCAGCTTAGAGCTGCAAATTTAAGCAAATAAAAAATGTGATTTGGTAAAAGACATAATTTTTTTATTAACTGATATAGATTTTGTCATATTAAAGAGTTTAAAATGTTCATAAATATTAATAAAAATGTATCGGCTCTGATGGCACAAGATGAGACTGTGTCCTCTCAGATCAACTGATTATATAACCAACCCACTACTAGTGGCTGGTGCTGGATCAAGTGCGTGTTGAAAGAGGCCTCAAAAGCTGGAAGTGGCCCAGGCCTCTCTGGAGCTCTGAGAGGGCCTGGATGCATCTATATTTGCACACACAATGCCCAGATTTGCATATATAAAAAAGGACTTGCACCGACAGAATAAGGTAATGGCCCAACTAACTTCCTCATTTGCATATCCAAATATTCATTTGCATGCACAAATTTACATTTTGTAGGAATGGGTGCATGCACACAAAAAGTTACGTTGGCTGATAATTCGACCCTTACAGTCAATATATAAACTTTAGGATAATTAAGTGAGAGAAAAGAATTAATGACAAGAAACCATACCTGACTTGAACTTCTGTTACATTTCTGCATGTGGAGAGGGTGTTAATTAGATGCAGCACTCCATCCTGAGATATTTTGTTATGGCTGAGGCTACAACAATAGAACATGATGATTCATATAGTATTAGAAATCTCAGTTACAGCTACTGTTACATTTTGATGCAATTTGGTGCTGTCAGCGTACGGCCATGTCTACACACCAACTAGCTACCCGCGGCTGCCCTGTGCCAGCCGACTTGGGCTCACGGGGATTCAGGCTGTGGGGCTGTTTCATTGCTGTGTAGACTTCCGGGCTTGGGCTGGAGCCCGAGCTCTGGGAGCCTCCCACCTCACAGGGTCCTAGATCCCAGCCTCTAGCCCAAGCCTGGAAGTCTATGCAGCAGCGTAACAGACCCGAAGCCTGAGTTAGCTGGCATGGACCGGCTGGGGTTTTTCTTTGCTGTGTAGACATAGCCGAAGCGTCTCGTGCTGACATTTGAGAAGAATGAATATTTGCAAAGAGACACTCAGAGTTTTCAAATCTGTGAGAGACTAGAGGGTCTGTATCCCCTTTAATGCTTGTGTGTACCTCCAATTATGCCTAAGATATTATGGCAAAGTCCCTCCTTCACGGCACTGGCATAACTGCACTTAAGTGACAGTCTCATGCCTTTCCCAAGCATTCATGTGTTGCGCAGCAGCCCCGCCATCTCAAGCCATGTTAGGAGGTGGGACTTCCTGCTGGGAAGTGTCACTAAAATAGCAGCTCTCGCTGAGAGACTCCCCCCACGGCAGAAAGCTGCTGACTGAACGGGTGGAGACTGGAGTTCTCTGTTTATCTGCAGAACAGGCACAGCTCGAGCGCCAGGAAGAGAATCCAGCCCGCAGGGGCAGATGCAGCCAAAGCTGCGATCTCTGGACATTCGCAGAACTTCCTCCTGTTTTGTGGACTTTCTCTGCCCTGTGCAGATTGGCTGTTTGCTCCAACCCTTCCCCTTCCCTCCTCTCAGTGTCTCTTCCCATCACTTTCACTCCACACTTGTCCCTCGTATCCTCTTTTCTCCTGCCTTCTTCCGCTCACCCTCCCTCCCAATTCCCTTCCCTTTTCTGTCCATTTCGCGTATCCCCTCCTAAGTAATCCCCCACCCCTTGTGGATCTAACACGATATGTCTGACTAACATTTGCTGCCCCATCCCATTGCTCATGCTGCTGTTCCACCTTTCCCCTTGTCTGTCTTGTCTATTTACGCTCCTCGGGGCAAGGACCGTCTCCTGCTCTGCGTCTGCACAGTGTCTACCTAGCACAAGCGGGCCCCATGCTTGGCTGACCCGAGGCACTACCATAATAATATGATTAATAATCATAATAATTAATAATAAAAGCTTCACACTACAGCCCTACCGAGGGCCTGATCCGACTCCCACTGAAGCCAGTGGAGAGACTCCCATTGATTTCACTGGGTTTTTGATCAGATTCTACATCACTCGCTCCTGACCTGGAGGGACCGCCAGGAACAGTCCCATGGGGCAGTCCAATCCCCACAGCCCATTGAATCCTTGGCCTCTCCAATGAGACAGGACAACAAGGGTGGCCACTAGTCCCACACGTGCTGCTATTTTTTAGGAGGCGAACGCCTCCCCACTAGGCCCCTCCTGTCTTCTGCTGCTTTTGGTGACGAGCTCGAGAGCAGGCACCAGTGCTCCGAGCGAGTCCCCAGGTTCCCAGGGCGCTTTCTTACTTCAGCAAGCGGGAAACGTGCATTTGGAGCAAGCGATCCAAGAGGCGTCTCAGCCCCTCGTTGCCAAGGTGATTCCCAGAGAGACTGCAAGGGAAGAGAACAAGGTGAAAAACACCCAAACAAATTCACATGTGAAATTCAGGCCAGAGCGCTCCCTTGCCGAGGTTCCCAGGTACTGCACAGCCAAACATCGCGGGCCAACGCCCCGCCCAGCACCACATGGTGGAAACTAGAACGTGAGTGTTCCACAAAATAGATTACTTAGATTATCTACTAGGAAGTTCCCATCCTGTCACCCAGGTCTCTGGCTAATGGAGCAGAATAATCTGGTGCCCTCTTGACACATTACACAGCACAGATTGTCTTCAACAAAAGCACAAGGGGTTTGTTCAGTGTATTAATCTAAAGGCTCACATGGTGGAAAGTATTTCTTACAATGCATAAAACAGGCGGTCAATTTACAAACAATAATAATACCTAGTTCTATAGCCCTTTATATCAATAGTTCTCAAAGCACTTCACAACCTTTAACGTATCTCTCCACACAGCACCGCTGTGAGGCAGGGCAGTGCTGTTAGCTCCATTGTACAGATGGGGAACCGAGGCACAGAGAGGCCCACGGTCACACAGGGAGTCTGTGGCAGAGCAGGGAACTGAACCCAGATGTGTTATGAACTGTGGGTTTTAAACCCGGGTTCGCAGAGTTCCCCGGGGTCATCTTGCTCCACCCCTCCACCCACTGGCGACTGGGACTCCTTGAAGCCCAGCTCACATAGGAGACTCCACCCTGGGCCCTGATTGGTCCAACACCGGAGATCCTGATTGGTTGCTTCCTCTATTTAAGGCAGAAGAAGGAACAGGATTGGAAGTTGTCCCTACAACTGGGCTCCATCCTGCTTTGGGCGCCTCATCTAGTGCTACCTGCTTGTGTCTCCTGATCCTGATCACCTGATTTCCTCATTCTGCCTGATTCCTGGTATCTGACTTGTGGTTCATGAACTTGGCTCCTGACCTTCTGGTTCTGATCCTTGGCTAGTGTGGGGACCTGCCGCCCTTCCCCCCAACCCCCACTAATCACTAGGCCTGGCTGCCTACATCCCAGCCCTGAGAAGGTATCCTAAGTCCCACACTGCACCTTCTTTCCTCTCCCTCATTACAATGGGCATTTCATGGTATATTCTCAATTGAAGGGACCAAGAGCTGTAGCCATTGGCTAGCCATGTGCAGCTGAACAAATAAAGGCTGAGTTTGTTTACAGTTCTTCTCGGCAACTGGAGCATTGGAAAGCAAAGGGATTTTATACATACGACGCTGTCATAGAAAACTACCTCACAAACCTAGCCTCACAGGGAGAACTCTGAGATAACAAAACTATTCAAGTCCCTTTACCAATCGGGGTAACTCAGCCCCATTGATTTCGGTAGGCATTTAGGGTACTCAGCACCTCACAGGATTGGGCCGTAAAGGCCGGATCCAAAGCCCAGTGAAGTCAATGGCAGGACGCCCAGTGACTTCAATGAGCAGTGGGTCAGGCTCTAAGACCGAGATGTACATTAGTCCAGAGCAGAGTGGAAACACCTTGTTCCAATTGGTGGGCTGAAGTTATCTCCTGGGGACTCTGTGTACCAGGGAGCTCCACAGATCCCCACAGATCGAGGGAGTATGGGTGGGACCAGGTGAGTGGTCCCTCCGGGTCTGGGTTAGGCCACAGAGGAGGCAGCGCAGGGAAAGCTCACAAAGCTCATTCCTTTCACTTCCCTCTTTGTTTAGATGCTGTTAGATACTGGATATACAGACAGAGTGAGCCTACGGGGCTTGTGTGTATGGAGACACCTATCTCTATCCACCCAGCTTTCCCTCACTGGCTCTGTTCACCTTCCTTTCAAGGCCACAGTGGAAAGTCAAAGCCCACTTACTCCAGTTCCGCAAGACGACCACATTGTTCAAGGATTCGGCAGAGTTCCTCAACCTCGTTCTGACCGATGCTGCAGTCAGTTAGCCTGTTTGAAGACAGATGAGGGAGACAGAAACAGCATTTGAAATAGATCCCGAGAAACAGCCTCGCACTGACTTAGCCTCCGCACTGAAAGCTACAGATTCCCAGTCGCTTGCTTGTACAGCAGTCTAGGGGCAACGCCTGCATTAATGAACGAGACTCTGTAGCCCTGCCATTGATTGTAAAGATCTTTGCAAATATTCATTAAGCCTCAACACCTCTGTAATGATTATCCCCATCTTTCAGGCAGGGAAACAGCTACCGAGAGGTAAGACCCACATTTTCAAAGATGGTCACTGGTTTTTGGGTGCTCATTCTGAGACACCTTGAGCCTGACTTTCAGAGGTACCAAGAACCTCCCGCGCCAATTAATTTCAGCAGGAGTTACGGGCCCTTTTGAACATCACACACAAGGGTTCTTCAAGCTGAGAACCCAGAACGAGAGGCCACTTTTGGAAAATTGGCTACTAATGACTTGTCCAAGGTCATATGAGTCACTTGCAGAGCTGCAGATAGAACCCCGGAGTCCTGACTACTAGCCTCCTGCTCCAACTGATAGATTACAAGGTGTTCCAGAAACACACCTTTCTTCTCATGAGACTGGATCCTGGACTTTTGCACGACATGCACAGATACATGGTGCTGCCCATGCAAGGAGTGACAATAATTCTTATTCCTGATGTTAAAAGTATCAGTAAGGATTACACCATGCATGGTGCACATTTTATCCATGCTGTTATTTAGTCAAATGTGGATTCATTTGACATTATTTCAACAAATGCTAACGTTTTAGAAGCAAACTTATAAATAAATAATGTATGGCCCGACCTGCAGGATGTTTCTTGGCTTTCTATCCTCCCCGCTAAATGCAAAAAAGCATTTTCACTTGACCTGTAGCAAACACAAGCAAAAATAGTCATTGCATCCACAGCCACATTCTTCGAAAAGGACAAGGCTCTCAATTCCATTGGTTGGAATTCAATGATGGCTGATTTTTTGGAGAAACAGGAGGTCTCAGTTCCTTACCTGACTTCTACTTCTCTGATTCGCTCACACAGGTTGAGAGAGCTGGCCAGTAAGAGAGTGCAATTTGGTGAAAACTTGTTATTCCTAATACTGGAGGAAAAATAAATAAATCAGTCTTCATCTTCAAGGAAGGTTGGTTCCATTAACGTAGGACTTGACCGTCACTTCCACAAACTCAGACACAGACACGAGAGGGCCTGGTTTCCAAAACTGTAGGTGTGACACTGTTCTTGCCTTTGAACAACTAGATTCTCCACTGCATCAGCTCTGGTTTTATACTGCTGTCACTTCACTGTTGTAAAGCTGGAATAACACGGTGGTGAATCAGTTCCCTAGCCCTGGTCTACACTGGGGGGGGATCGATCTAAGTTATGCAACTTTAGCTACGTGAATAACGTAGCTGAAGTCGACGTACTTAGATCTACTCACCGTGGTGTCTTCACTGCGGTGAGTCAACTGCTGCTGCTCCCGTCGACTCTGCCTGCGCCTCTTGCGGCGGCGGTGTACAGGAGTCAACGGGAGAGCGCTCGGGGTCGATTTATCGCGTCTAGACTAGACACGATAAATTGATCCACCCTGGATCGATCGCTGCCCGCCGATCCGGCGGGTAGTGTAGACATATCCCTAGTTTGCATGTGTGATTTTTTTTTATTGCACCTGCAAATCCATTTTCACATGTGTGGATCAGGTAGCTACACATGCAAGCGATCCATTAGATGGATAAGTGGCCATTTACATCTACACAACTGCAGCAGCTCTGTGTGCAAATGAGTTGCAGATACGCCCACCTACACGCTTGGAAAGTGACTGCCAAGGGACTGATCTCCAGTGCTATACGGCAAGTCAGTGTCCAAGCTTGGGTCAGAATTCAGGAGCTCTTAGCCCTTGTTTCTTCTCTTAGACATTTTGTGGTAGGCTAATCCTAAAAGGTTCAAAGTTTGTGTTCTTTTTGGATAAGCAGCCAGGAGCCTGATGCAAAGCCAATGGAAAGACTCCCAGTGACATGAATGGGCTTTGGATCAAACCAAAACTTATGAGGCCTGGTCTACACTACACAGTTTCGCTGGAGCATGAAAAAAAAATACCCCCGCACCTCCAAAACTGTCATAGCTATCCCGACAAAAATCCCAACACAAGTCTGCCGACAGAAGAGTGCTTCTGTCCACTTAGCTAATATCATTCGGGGAGGTGGTGTAGTTATGCTGGAGGAAGAACTTCGTCTGACAGCTTTCATTGAGTCTACACTAGGGCAGTGTTTCTCAAATGCCAGGGGATTTTTCTGCAGTCACAACAGCCTCCTGGGTGGAGATGGGGGGGTGGGGGAACAGCGCCCCCTCCCTGCAGTGCCCAGCTGTTGCTCCTGGCTGCCTTGGTGTTTGCTGGCACCGCCAGCAGGGGATCAGCAGCCTGCACCACACAGCCTCCTGGGGGTTCTGGGCAGCGCCTCTGCAGACACATGGGACCAGTGCGTGTCCTCAGAGGCTTTGGGCTTTAGGCCCTGGGCTCCAGCTCTGGGCTTCAGCCCGGGGCGGCGGGGCTCGGGGTTGGAAAAATTTTCAGAACGGCCACCAGCGAGGGTTGGTGGCCACTCTCTTAGGCCACCAGAAAAGTTGGTCTGAGAACCCCTGCACTAGGAGCCTCTGCCAGCATAGCTATATCAGCCAAGGCTTAGTGTAAATAGGACCCGAGTCTGCAATCATTGGGCTGGAAATCATGAAAAAAAGAAGCGTGGAACCTCCAGCACTTTTGCTTCCCGATGTAAATACATGAGAACCGTCTTTCTTGTAGCATTTCAGGAGTTGGGGACCTGGGGGCAGCTAGAAACCAAGAGTGGCATCCAATCATCTCAGTATCTTAAAAGAGGTTTAGTTTGTGTTTGGGCGTGGACAGAGGAGAGGAATTGGGGTGAGTGCGTTTCTGAGTGTTTCTGGACTTGGTTTGCTTTTCCCTATGTTAATGTAGAATGATGCGATGATTTATTAATGCTGGTAGGACATACTGCAGCATTATCGCTTTCAAAATGAATATTTCATGACATCCAGCAAAACAATGGCCCCAAATTTTACCTCAGTAGCTTCAGACTGTGCAAACGTGGTAGGGACATTAGCAGCCTTTCAATGCTTTGATCACTCAGCGCATTTCTAGATAATCTGCAAAGCAAGGGAGAAAACACATTGCAAGAATAGAAATGATTTGCAAGCTTCACAGTTAGTAGATATTAAAACAATACACCTCTACCCCGGTATAACACGAATTCGGATATAACGCGGTAAAGCAGTGCTCCGGGGGGACGGGGCTGCGCACTCCGGCGGTAAGTGGTAAGATTTTTTTGGCTCCCGAGGACAGCGTTATATCGGGGTAGAGGTGTATATTCCTGTTGAAAAATACACACTCGGCTCAGAAATCCTTGACTTCAAAGGTTTAAGTTTCATTTACTGGAATATGGGAGTTAAAAAAGGACAGCAAAAAAAACTGTTGAGAAGTGAAAACGGCTGGATAAGTTATGAGAGACCACTAGCTTCTAGATCATTCGTTTTATAAACATCTTTATGGGTTTGATGCAGAGATCACTGGGTAAGGGTCTCTGGCCTGGGCTACACAGGAGGCCAGACTATCTAGAACTGGATCAGAATAGTCCTACATGACCGTAACCATCTCTGAATCTAGGCTAGGTAGGGGAACAGAAGGGTGTGCCAGCACTGCATGCATCCAGGGGAATTTACACACAAATTATAGAGTTCCAGGAAGCCAAATTCTGTTCTCAGATATACTGGGGTAAAACCAAAGTAACTCTCCTGAGGTCATGTACAGGGTGTCGGAGGGAAGATACTTGTATATGAATATCTGGATTAAATTCACCTTTGGTGCAAAGAGCCAGTTGAAGACATAACACTGCACTGAGATCATGTGTGTGAGGGCGGGGGAAAGATGGAGCAGTCAGACAATTCTTTTCTGCCTTAGGAGGTGATTCTGAGCTGAAGGCTGCAATGGGGGTGAGTCATGAGACTTGCATTTACATGGAGACAGAGGCCCCAAACACTCCATGCAACTAGCACCGGGGGCTGAAGGCGATACGCCAGCCCGTAGGCTGGAAGAGCAGTTCTGGCGGGAGGAGACCCTGGGTTGGGAGGATGGATTTCATCACCCCAGGTGCTCCGTCTGCACAAAGCGTAGTTACTCCGGGCCAGAACGTCAACTGCAGTAAATGGGTATCGCTCCAATGAAGCAAACAGAGTGACACTGATTCACACCAGTTTGAGATCTGGCCCGTTGGTTTTATACAGGCGGATTTCACTTTCTAGGAGCACAAGACAGCCTGATGTATAGACACACTTACACAATGCTCGGCACTTACTCAAGTTCTGTCAGTCCAGTGCATTTTCCAAGGATCTGGCAGAGCGTGTCCATGTCCTCGGGACTCACGGTGCATTCCCTAAGACTGAAGCAAACCGCATACTCAGGATCCTCAGATTTACCTTCTACAGCGGGGATGACATGGGAAACTCCATCTAGACCTTACGTTTCAGGCCGAGCTGCTGGCCTGGGTGTTCAAAGCCAATCTCAGCCCTTCTACCTACCGCCTTGCTCACTTCACAAGTGCATTCAGAGGGACGGTTTTCCTGTTCTAAACCTTCTGGGCCAGATCCCCAGGTGGTGTAAAGGCAGGTCGCTCGATTGACTTCGGTGCAGCTCTGCTGATTCACAACAGCTGAGCATCTGGCCCCGTGTGATCATCCCACTTTGTGAAGAGACTGAATGGAGCTGCCTCCTTGGCAATACAAATTCCTTTAGGAATCAGCACTTGTTTTCCCAATGTCACACGCCTTCTTGGTTCCCTCGAAATAGGGCCGGGAACATTCCTCTCTCGCTGCATGGGGCTCCCTTAATGAGAGTTAGGGTTACATAGCGAGGGAATAGTGTTGTGAGAAGGCATCTGCTTTTCCCTATAGATGGGCCTTTCCAAGGCCTTCTCCTTAGCTGGCCTGATCCCGCACTGCCTCACACTCAGCAGTCATTTACACTTGTGCAAAGTGTGGGTAGAACACTAGTGTGAGTAGAGAATTCCGAGTCTCACTTTGGCAGGTATCAATTACTCCGTGAGAGCAAAGCAGTGGGGAAATCAAGCCCTGTATATCTCAGTCAACTGCGATATGGGAAACAGATCCAACCAAACCAAGACACTTTCTATATAGCACGCTATACTGTTTTCTTAGCAGACTAGCTCATTTGAATTATGATTCTCTGTGTGTGTACAGGGGAGGAATAGCATAATACCCTATGGGCCAGATCCTCAGTTGGTGTTAATTGTCATTGACTTCAGTGGAGCCGTGCCAATTTACATCAGCTGAGGACGTGCCTCTATAGACAAGTATTTCAGGCACCCAGATCTCTTTTCATTCCAGTGGTGGAGGGGCTGGGAAGGTGATGCCCCAAAAGTAAATCATTTAGACAGGGCCGGCTCCAGGCACCAGCAAAGGAAGCAGGTGCTTGGGGCGGCCAATGGAAAGGGGCATCACGTCCGGGTCTTCGGCAGCAATTCGGCGGTGGGTCCCTCAGTCCCTCTCAGAGGGAAGGACCCGCCGCCGAATTGCCGCCGAAGAATGAAGCGGCGTGGTGGAGCTGCCTCCGAAGTGACGCCGATTGTGGCTTTTTTTTTGTGTGGCTTCGCCGCCTGGGGCGGCAAAAAAGCTGGAGCTGGCCCTGCCTTTAGAAAGATCTCCCCAAGAATGCTCTTAGATTTGGAACAGCTGTAGGGTCCCCACCCTTTCTCTCCACCTCTGCCAATGCTCTGACAGCTGTGACTGGCCAACCAGAGGGGTAGAAGGCAGCTGTTTCAATGGGAAGCAGACTCTGGCACCCTCTCTCTCTTTAGGATGAGAACTAGGCAGTCCATGGAGAGACCCTCTGGGGAGATGAAGGACTCCCAAAACGATCGTGACCCACGCTTGGCTCTTCTGACATTTCTAAATGAAAAAATGGGAGCCAGAACAGAAAGTTGCCATACCGAAAGCAATGGTCGTTCTCTAAATGTTGCGGATGAGCCGGGAACTTTCCTGCAGATCTGGTCCTGATGTTCCTGGGGACAGAGTTTTTGTTACCATTTCAATTGCACCAAGTGCAAAACACTATGTTGTCTATGGGTAGCTGACCCTCCATGCCTCAGTGCAGTGGCCTCCCACACCAGCCTCCCCGGGCCCCCCAAAATGAAGCACACATTGTTCACAGGAGCGAAGACTCATGCCACCCCTCCAACCCCGGGGTGCCTGACATCCATCCAGCGCCTTTGGTCAGGTGGCTGCGCAGGAGGAAGTGAACTCCCATCCCTATCACCCACTGCTGACCCTGCCACCCCATCCCGCACACTCCCGGCTGCCCACCCTCATCCACACCACCCAGCTGCTCCCTGCCTCCACTATTCCCAGCCAGCATTCAGAGCCCAAAGGACCCCTGATTTTGACACCCCATGGAAACCGCTCTATTGCAACATGGACATCTAGATACTATGGGAATGGCACACAGGAAATGCTTGGACAGGATCTTTACCTGACATTTTCCCAGAAGGTTAAATGGACCGACTGAGCGTTTCCCAGGCTGTAACCAAAAGAGAACACCATGAACACGCAGTCGGGAGAGGGCTGCTCACGTTTCATGGACTGCAAACCAAGGTCACGTGTCTCAAGCTTCAGCGCTGATGGGAAAACACAGCAAGAAGAGTCCCAAACATACCTGATGTCTATTGATTTAATGTGTTCCAGGGCCGATAAGCACTGAGCTAAGCCAAACACAGCACTCAAGGAGATCTGATTGCCACTCAGCCTAGAGGAAGAGATGGAATAAAACCATTATTTTCAAAGGATTAAATCCTCATCCTCATTATCATTAATGATTTATACGGTGCCATAAGATACAATAGAAATGGTCCTTGCTCTGCAGAACTTACAGTCTCACTGCAGCCGGGAGGGTGCTTCCCAGCTTGCGAAGAGAGACACTTGCTAGCTCTGCTCAAGCTGGTGCACTAAAAACCGCGGTGTAGCCAGGGACAGCACAGGAGGCAGCTCGGGCTAGCCGCTTGAGTACAAGGCCACCTGGACCACTGGCTATATGCCTGGACAGCTACCACAAGCCATCACCCACGCTACCCCTGTTTGCATTGCTATTTTTAGCACACTAGCTCCAGCCAAGCTAGCGTGTGTGTGTCTAGGCGAGCTAAAAAACACACTCGCAGCTGCAGCGTAGGCATACCCTAAGGGCCTGACGCTCTGCTGCTTTGCACCGCCTGTCCGCATTTCCATCTATGCAAATGTAACTCAGTCCAAGCGAGTGTTACACAAATTAGATGTCAAACACGCCCATCCCCTTGTGTGTGAGTGGAAAATTCCAGTGTGGTAGCATTTCACACCTATTTTGCACAGGTTTAAACAACTATCCACAGGGTAAGTCAAGGGTGGGAATTAGGCCAAATATTTCAAACAAGCTACATAATGACGAGTGATCACTTACTTGAGGGAACTCACTGCCTTCAGCTCCGGAAGGAGTCCAACCAGCTTCCCGACTCCCTGGTCACCCAGAGAGTTATTTGACAAACTAGGATTTAAAGGAAGATATTTATTTTTCATTAAGGAGAAAATAATATGGTCTAGATAATACTTAGTCCTGCCGTGAGTGCAGGGGTCTGGGCGAGATGACCTCGCGAGGTCCCCTCCAGTCCTGCGATTCTATGACTTTATAATATACACGGTATGCTCCCTTAATGTCAGTCCCCAAAGGGCAGAGCACTGGCATCCTCGGATGCAAATCAAAGCCACAGGTAGCTCATCCAGTCTCCTCCTTGCCTTTTTGGTCAAATAAGTTGACGCACGGTGGCCTATGTCAACCCTACTTTGTAGCGTAGCCCAGGCCTCAGGACTAAAACCTGGGGGGCGCAAGGCCACTGACAGGATCTGGAGCATTGCAACTCTAACTCGAATCCAGTCGAGTGTCCTCCCACTGACAGGAGTAAGTCCACTGAAGTCAACAGAGTCACGCCAGTGTGAACGAGAGGAGAAGCATGTTCAGAACCTCCTCATCGTCTGATGCCTGTTCAGTAGCCTCTGGAACGAGCTGGTGCTTCTCATCCCCAGAGGTCAGACAGCCATATCCATCAGGAGGATCTCAAATTGGCCCTGGTGTTACCAGGTTCAGCAGAGGAACCCAGGCATGAATGAGTCCCAGACAATGCAACTTTTCTGTTTTGCAAAACTTGTTGAGGTTTCAAGATCAGTTTTCGTTCCGATGCTGAAGGACAATGAGACCTTTCGAAATTTTGACCAAAAATAAAAGAGAATCCGAGACTCATCCCAGAACAGCTTGGCGGTTAAGGCACTTGCCTAGGGTATGGAAGGCCCATGTTTGGAACAGGCTCGCGAACCTGGCTCTCCCATGGCCCAGCCAAGTGTCCTAACCAGCAGGCTAGTCTAGATCTCTCTTGATCTCTTCCCCCCCGCCACCAGAAAACAACTCCATCCTGGGCCTGAATTTCCCTCCAAACAGATGCATTTCCACAAAGCATTTCAGGGTTGACAAAATGACTTTTTTGACGGAAAAAAAAGTTTTGCCATACTACTGAGAATAAACTCCCCGCTTGCACCTTTCCTGGGTCAGGCAGGAGGCACATTGGCAGGGCAGTTAGCTGGGAAGGTTGCACTGCTGCCACTAAAGTTATACCTGTTCTGTGAGTACATAGAAGACTTCAGTCTCCAGGCCATCCATATAAATATATATTTCATTACACAATAGGAAGACATCAGTTCCCATCTCTTCTCCTACCAGGAAAGCCGTTTAAAAGTGTTGCTATGCTGAATTTGGCCTAGCAGAGGGGGTTGAAATCTCCATTACAATGCACTGCCTCTGATGCAGGCACTGTCCCTCAGGCAACATAATTAAAGGAGTCTCTGAGGTACAGGCAGCCATTTCCCTAGAAATATGCAGGCTTCATACAAATGCTCACTTGACTCATTGAAGTCTCTTCCTCGGGGCTCTGGCAAGAGGCCTGGGGAAAGTTGCATCAAGCACTGCCCCATATCATAGAAATGCTCCACTTCCCAGACCAGTACGGAAGCATGCAGGATTAAAATTGGCTTTGTACATGCTTTTGACCAAGCAACTTGATTGCTTGAATGCTTACGGAAAGTGGACACTAAAAGATAGTTTGACCATCCATTGTTGGGTTTAATGCAAGAACCACTGGGTGAAATCTCTCGCCTATGTTACACAGGAAGTCATGTTAAATTATCATAATGGTCCTTTCTGGCTGTAAAAATCTAGGAATCTCTGAAATCCTACATCTGGGCAAGTCTATGACCACAAAACCAAGAACCACCTCCCGCTGCTAGCAAATAGAACGACTCCTTTTGTTTACACGGTAGAGATCTGTGCTTTCGTGCTGAAGATCCTAGGTAAGCTGTGTTGACGATCTATACGTGAGCATCACACCCTATTGTGAATGTGCAAAAGAGAGGCACATTTTGCATGCACGCAAATGAACCAATGGAACAATTTGCTCTAGGCATGTGGTGGATTCTCCGTCACTCCCAGTGTTTCAATCAAGACTGGATGTCTTTCTAGTAGATACGTTCCAGCTCAAATACACATGAATGGGCTCGATGCAGAACTTACTGGGCAAAGTTCTCTGCCCTGTGTTATGCAGGAGGTTAGAGTAGACAACCACCCTTCTGGCCTTAAAATTATGAATCTCTGAACAACTAACTGGGGCCTATAAATAAGGCCCAACATTTAAAAATATTTATTATAAACAATATCCCAACAAATCGCAAAAATACAACTTAGCTCTAAAAAATAAGAAGACTCACTCGAGCTCTGATACGCTGCTACATTTCTTCAATACAGTGCACAACTTGTCCAGATCTCTGGTGGGAAAACCACAGTCTGTCAGCCTAAGAAAGAAAGCAGCCCCCCCACCCCAAATCATGAGATGGGCTTAAAAATCATGAGATTTTAAAAAAATAATAATGTTTAAGTTCTTTTCATTGCCTTCTGGTGTTTGAGTCTTTTGTTTATACTCAGGTCACACTTTCCTGTTTTTCTCTGCAAACACGAGGATTAGAAACATACTTTTTCATACATCCAGGAGCTGGGGGTTTTAAGAAACCCATGAAACTAATGATAAAATCATGAGAGTTGGCAATGCTGCCGTAACCCAGAGGTTTAAACTGCATCTGACTGAAAGAGCGAGTTGTTCTACAAGAGACTTTCAAAATCAGATTTAAAATGAGCTCTGCTTGGGAAAAATATTAAGGTAAAACAGCAAGAGCTACACTGAATTCCACCTCAGCCCTCTGAATACAACCCTGCATAGCAGCCCAGCACTGACCAGTGGATACGGCAGGGGGCCAGGTGACTGAGGTGCTATTCTGAGGTGTGTGACCTTGATCAAGTCACAACACTGTTTTGTGCCTCAGTTTCTCCATCTGTAAAATGGGGATAATATGTATATGAAAATTATGAGTAAAAGTGCTCTATGGACACTGAGCGTTATCATTTGCTAAGAGATGAGGCTGGCTGTCCTTTATCATTATTGATTTGTATTACAATAGCACATGGAGGTCCCCACTGAAACTGCCCCTGTGAACCCCATTGTTCTCAGAACAGTGCATACACATGGTAAGAGGTCCTCACTGTCCCAAGGAGCTTTACACTTAAACAGACAGAGGGTGGGATAAATGAAGGATGATTAGCCTCCTCTTACAGATGAGGAACCAAGGCACAAAATAACCAAGTGACTTGTCCAAGGTCACACAGGGAGTCTGTGGCAGGGCAGGGATTTGAGCCCAGCTATCATGAGTCCTACTTGAGAGCTATATCCAGATGCCCATCCTTCCTCTTGACAGCCTGCAAGAGATACGAACACACACTGACCTATACAGGTTTATATAGTCTGAATTAAATCCGGACTTGGGTTTGAGTCCAGAATCTTCTTGCAATGCATGTCCCAGAACAAGAGTAACTGACTAGCTCAGCAAATCCAGTTCCCACCTCTGACCTGCTGGTTGAAATACTAACCACAGACTGGTTTGGTGAATGAGACCTCATAACTAGACATCAAAGTGGGCTCCTGCAGGACTGCACAAGCACTAACCACAGAGCCACCGGTGCAGTGCATCCTAGACTTTACCCCCACGCAAAGATAATAACGATAAACAATGAGAAGTGACTCTTCCTTTCAACAGCCTCGTCAATGCTACTCCCCATTTGAACTTGCATCAGAAATGGTTTTCTCAGCTGCAGACACCAAAGATCTCTGAACGCCCATGAAAAGCATCAAGCTACCTTATTTTCCTTGAGACCACAGACTTCTGGCTCTCACCTCCACCTGACTGGTCCCCACTACGAGAGGTATCCCTGTAACAATACACATGATCAGACCTGAACATGAACTGTCCTCTGAAAAGACAAGGTGAAGAGAAGAACTCAAGGAGTCGTACGTAAGTAACCATTCCACAGGGAGCACCCACCTCCACAAGAAGCCAGCGCAAAAAGCAGGACAAATGATTGGAAGTATACATTGCTTTCCCTGGTTTGTAACGCCACCATGGATTTGCCACCATGATCTACCTCAAAGAGCTTGTCTCTGACCAGCTCATTTCCCTGCACTTGTCTAGCACTAGCCAATTCTTCCTTCCAGTGGTTAACGAAATACTTGTGAGAAGGGCTGTTTGAAATTTTTCCATCCAAACTGGTTTTGGGCAGAAATATAGGTTTTGACGGAACAAAGATTTTTGTGAAAAATGTCTGTCTTGTGTGGAGAAATTTCCATTTTTTGCTCAAAAACAGGACACCCCAAAACTGAAATATTTTGATTCTAAAATGCCACACTGTGGTGCATCATGGGAGTTGCAGTTCAGGTATCTCTTGTTCCCATTTTTCTCTAGGAGCTGGGCTCCCCAGTTGGACTGCATCTCCCATGATGCAACATGGTCATGCAACTCCTCACTAAGAAGGGGAGACTCTGGTGCATCATGGGAGATGTAGTCCAACCAGTGAGCCCAACTTATAGGGAATAGGAGCATAAGGCACCTGAACTACAGCTCTCATGAGGCAAATGGCAGCATTTCAGAATCAAAATATTTTGAATTTTTTTTTTGCCCAAACTTTCTGAGACCATAAACCTCATTTTCTGACCAGCTTGACTTGTGAGTTATATATATGATGACCCCAGAATTTACTGTAAGCTGAACTTGATGCCATTCTATGTGAACATATCTGAGAATCAGGTTTTGTAACTATTCGACCTGCCCCCCTGTTGTGTAGCACAGCTGTGTGGTGTTAAACAATTGCTACATTGATGACCTTTTATCTTAGCATAGTCTGCTATGCTTGGGGTCCTGTGGGATGAAATGTGCTGTTCAGATGTAAGACGTTATAATCAGGGGCAGCACTGTCAGGATACACAGTGCACCCTAGTGATCAACTAAATCATATGTCTGGATTCATTCCAACATGTAAATAATAGGAAAATGTAAGGAACAGATGGGGGGGGGGAATTAACATTTCAGCCATGCTCTGACTTGTGATCAGCATGGACTGATACACAGAACAAAGGATCTGTTTCCATGTGATGTACCTGGAATGGGTAGAGGCAAATTCTTTATCTCCTATAAACTTCAGGATTGCAGTCTGATGATGAAGGCTGTGGAAGAAAGAGATGACAAACAAGGTCACACTCGGTTCACTGACTATCACTAATTTATATTGTATTTACTCTCGATAATATTATGGGGTTTTCTCAAAATGACTGTCATCACTTCAAAGGTCAATTCAAATATTACCATTAGACAGCAGTTCCAAGGTCAATTAAAATATTACCCAAGACAACCAGCTATCTCACTTGAGTCTAATTATGCAATATCAACTGAATAGTTCAGGAACACTAGCAAGGAAAAGGTCCTGTTGAAGTTATTACACTTAACAACATGGAGTCTTGTCTACAGTTGGGAATTTTAGTCAGGGTTTGGGGAGGGAACCCATCAGTGCTTCTGCCAGTTCAACTGAACCAGTGAAAATTTCTCTCTAAAACCCCCTGGTGCCAATAGCATGAGAGAGGCAAAAAAGGGGTTTTATGCGATGTGAAAAAAGACATTTTGACTCTCTGAAATCTGATTACTGTATATGATTCTCCGCTAAGGATTTTGGGAGTTTACCCTGAAAAATGCTGTTGATTCTGCAGGGTTATTCCTGCTAAACTGTACCGCTTTTAGCTATGAAGAAATACACAGCACTACAGAAATTAGAAGTGGATGGTCGTTTAGCCCATGTCCTGCCAATACAAGAATATTCCCTGCCACATATTTTCAGTGCTTGTAAGGATAAATACAGATTGTGAGGCACTCAGATACTGTGCTCACAAGGACCATATAAGTACCTATAGATAAATTAGATAGGCTAAAGGGGGCCATACAAGTGCCTTTAGATGACAGATTAGACAGATGAGATAGATCAGTTGAGTACAATTTCCTGATCTGACTTTGCATACCTGGCTTCAAACTCCACCACATTCAAGCAGGTGTTCACGGCATTCAACAGACAGCAAACACCGTCCACAGATATCTGGTTGTTACTGACACTGAGAAAGAAAACAACCAGACAAGCAAATGATTACCTATTAAAAAGCATGTGTGCAATAACAGACCATGAAGGAAGTCATTAGAGGGACATGATGGACATGGCTCTCATTGCGCGCGGGGGGGGGGGGGGCACCAGGAACATTCTAACATTTAATTTTTTTAAGTGGTCGGGCTGAAAACAGCTGAAGCCAGTATTCTTGGGGACAAGGCATTTGATGCTAAACTTCTCTATTCTGAAAGGATGAGACTCCGCTTCTGAACACAATGTTAGAAGCATGTGAGCTACCTAAGATTTCAGAGGTTCCTGGGCCTTCGGCTGCTCCTCTGTATGGGGGTATGTCTCACTCCAAGAGAGGCTTGATTGGCTTCCTCCTGACTCAATATTCCACCCATACTCCTATGTGAGGGCTAGGAAGGGTGTCAGCTTCCTTCTTGGTGGAACCCTGTCAGCGTCTATGTACAACAGCCACCATCTTCATCCCAGGGTAATTCGGGGGGTGCAAGGCAATACTTACTCCAACTGCTTGGAAATATGTACTTCAGGGAGACTCTCCGCCAGCTCTCTGCAGCCTTCATCACCAAGTTGGTTACCTGATAAACTGAGGGATTTTCCCATTAAAGTGGTTCATTCTGAACAGTGTAAATAACACAGAATCTCATCCTCCTACTCCACGCTCCTCCACTCCCCTGCTTGGCCCCAGTAGAACTGTGCAAATTGATTTTTCAGTTTACTGGCAATTCTGGGGGAAAAAACGACCCTAAAACAAAGTAGTTTCAGGTCAAACCAAAACCTTTTTTTTTTTTTTTTTTTTTTTTTTTTTTTTTTAATTTTCAGCAAATTAGGTCCAAGGAAACGTCTCAGTTTGACCATTTTGATTGGGTTTTTTAAATAAAATTAAAGGACATTTTGAAACAAAAAGTCATTTCAAACCAAGAACTCAAAATGTTTTGTTTTGAAAACTTTGAAACAAACTGTTTTGATTTAAAAAAATAATTGTAGGTTTGGTTTTTTTTAACCAAAACAATTTGGCAAAAACAACATGAATTCTCAAAATATTTCACTGTTGCCGAACCTGCATTTCCCCCCCGTAGCGAGGTGGTCACCTGCTCCAGCCGTAAAGGGCTTAAAACAGCCCAGGAGAGGGCTGTGGCTGGAAGCAAGCAGTTCCCAGGTTGATTGGGAAGGGCCTGGCTGCTTAGGAGCTCACAGGGTACCTGGAGTGGAGCAGGGCTGGGGGAAGGCCAGAGGAGCTGGGGAGCTCCGGCCTGGAAACCCCCCAGGCTGCAGGCCTTGTTGAAGGCCCAGAAGGGTACTGGGGTTGCAGAGGGCAGCCCAGGGGTAGGCCAAGGCAGCAGGTCCAAACCCAACCTTGCCTGTGATGAGTGGCTTGTACACTGCAGTCCGCCCCAGTGAGCGGGGGCTAGATGGTGACTGGCAGTAGCCTGATACTGAGGTGAGGTGGGGATAGTGGGTGGGGGTTCCCTTAGGTGGGGAAACCCAGATACTGTGGGGGTACTGCCAGGGGACAGCCCCCAAGAGAAGGGACACCGGGGTCCGGGAGGGACATGGAGGCCAGTGAAAGGCGAGACACCGGCCAGCAGAGGGCGCTCCGGAGGCTGGTGAGCTAATTCCCCGGGAGGCCAGCAGGAGGCGCCGTGGAGGTGAGCATTGCCCCGTTACACCCCGCAAAATAGTTTCGGACAAAAACTTTTGCCCTGCTCTACTTCCTACATGAAGCGACCTCGGGGGGGAGCTCTCCCCTCAGTGAGTCCACTTGGCTTCACATTGCTTCTGTGGGTGCTCCAGCCCCAACAAGAACCCTCCATTCGAGCACTTGGGGAGGGAATGTGACCCACAGAAGAGCCATGTCAACGGGTGGCTGCAGTCCTGATGGGAGGGGGAAACCACAGGGTAAGAAAGACCCTCTAACCCTAATCCCAGCCAGTCAGTGGGAGAGCTGGCCCTCTAAATCTGTGGTGCTGGGCTGGAGAATCACCTTGCCAGAGACATTAGATTTCCCTGAATTTCCTATTGCAAATAGGTTACAATGAAATCTGTACAGCCAGACCCTGCCTGGCACTACCTGCGCAAAAAAGGGGGGGGGGCAGTAGCTGCTAGTCCCCCCCAAAGGGGAAGGGCAAAGAGTGCGGCCATGGCCCTGCCTCTCCAGACCATCTAGCAGAGGTGGATGGCCTTGGAGGGGCATAAGGGCAGCGCAACAGGCATATCTGCCCTCTGTGCCCAAGAGTCCCAGGACACGTGTCTCCTCAAGGATCTAACAGATGTGCTCTAGTTCAAACAGGAATTAATGCATAGAAATCCGATGGCCTATGTTATACAGGCAGTCAGACCAGACCATCACAATGAATCCTTCTGGTTTCTGACTCTGTAAATGCCTTCCAGAGCTACTCCAGAGCAGCGCCGTTCCCCGGGGCCCCTGGCACATGCCTTTGCCTCTGGGGCACAGCGTGGCCAACAATGCTGTTTTAAAATAGGTGTCTCTGGTTACATTCCCGCAGAGCCAGACGCTGGGGTTTAGACACCCAACTCCCACTGCACTGAATCTTTTCTAAAATCCCAGCGTACCTAATCTCAGAACAACATGGCCCCCCTCTCCCCACTGGGGTGAGGAACACACATTACATTGGTGATTTGACATGATTTCTCCCTCTTCCGTCCCACCTACAGCAAGATCAACATTAGAAGGGACCCTTAGAGGAAACAGGATCTTTCCTGATGTACTTACTCCACTTCCGAGAAGTGGGCGCAGCCCCTGAGAAGAGCAGCGATCTCCCCTGCATGTTGTGAATTGAGGCTGCAATCCTGTAACCTACGAAGAGGAAGATTACAGTAAATGAGTGGTGAAGAGACAGACAGAGCAGGAGGCTGATATCAGAGTGCAGATAGTTCTAAGGGGATTTAGGGGGAATTCACATCTGGGATAAATGCAGAGAGGGCCAGTGGATGGGGCAGCAGACTGGGAGTCATCAGATCTGGATTCTGGTCCCGCCTCTGCCAGTGATGGGTGTGGGTGACCTTGGGCAAGCCACTTCACCCCTCTTTTGCCTCAGTTTCTCTAGTTGTAAAATGAGGATAATACTTTGTAAGGAGCTCTGAGAGCCTTCATTGACAAGTGCTATGAGAGTGCAAAGTTTTATTGCATAGTAAAGCCTCACCATCCTCCCTACAAGGAAGGTAAGCATTATCATTCCCATTTTACGAGCGGGGAAACTGAGGCACAGAGTGACACTAATTGTAGGTTGTGAGAAAAGGTCTTCACTTTTATCAGGTTTAAATTTGCTTCATTTCAACTTCATTCTAAATGCCTGTGTTCTTGTATTAGGAGAAAAGTGACTTTTCTTTCTGAATCCCAGAGGAGGCCTTGGAAAGAGTAGGTATCTGTTTACTTTAAAAACCACGTTGAGAGGGAGGGAGCATTAAAAGAGCTCAAATTAGATTCTTTGATCAAAACAATATGTTTTCTGGAACATAATCTTTGTTTTCAGCAGACACAGCAGCAGTTTAGGTCTCTAGACTGTGATTACTTCTTGGAAGGGATTGTCTCTTCTAGGGAGGTTTATGGTGCCCAGCACATGGGGCCCTGATCCTAATTGGGGTTCTGAGGGCTACCAGAATATAAATACTTAATTATAATAATACTCATGATGAGAAAAAGTGACTGCTACCAACACTCAGATATTACGGTGATGGACTGAATAGACAAAGTGTCCGCTCAGTCTTCTCTATACTATTATCTTGTGTATCTTTATCACCTGATACCAACCCAATGACCCCATGGTTCTGCGACTCCAATGCCCACCATCCCATGGAGGTGAGGAGAAGCAGGCTGGCTGCTTCCCAGTGCTCACAGCCCTCTCCTGCCACAAGTGCAGGCTCCACTGGGCTGGTGTCATGGCACGACAACATTGTGATACAAACTTCCCCGTGACAACATGACAGCACAATGAATTGTTGTAAAACCACATCAACTGAGCCCAGCTCGCAGTAACTGGGGGCCACTGGTTTGGACAGCCTGGGATTTTTATATTTTAACTACTCACCCAGCTCCATCTCTAATAGGTCTTCAAGAATAATAAAACAACAAACAAACCCTCTGAATGTAGGGTGACCAGACAGCAAGTGTGAAAAATCGGGACGGGGTGGGGGAGTAAAAGGAGCCTATATAAGAAAAAGCCCCAAAAATCGTGACTGTCCCTATAAAATTGGGACATCTGGTCACCCTATTCGAATGTAACGATTAATATGATGGCTGCTTTGCCTTTGTGTGGAACCTGTTCTCTGAGGATCTCAATTAACCCACGGAAATGTAGACATATTTCTAGGAACAGGACGATGAGATTAAATGAGCTGAATAGAGACAGAACAAGGGGCTGATATCAACTGTCAACAGGCACTTCAAGCATCCATTCCTCTCTAGATCCATCCAGAATTCCGCTTTTGAATTAATATAAACAGGCAGAGGGGACCAGGGAATAGGCTACTGGCTTGTGAGTTGGGAGAGTTGGGTTTTATTCTTAGCTCTGCCACTGACAGCTATGTGACCATGGGCAAGTCACTTGACCTCTCTGTGCCTCAGTTTCTCTACATAATGAGAAGACTTTTGTACAAATCTTTGAGATCCTTACAGGAAAAACGCTACGTGAGTTCAAACTACTATTATATAACAAAGTCACACAATTCCCCCTGTGATGTGGGTAATCATTACCCGTCCCGTTTTACAAATGGGCAAACCAAGGCACGGAACAGTAGGCTATGTGTAAGTTGTGAGGAAAAAGTATTTCCTTTCATCAGTTTTAAATTTTCCCTCTTTCAACTTCACTCAATAACCCCTTGTCCTTGTAATACGAGAGGGTGAACATAAGTGCCTGATCTACGTTCTCTACGCCGTCTATTATTCTGTGTACCTTTATCATCCAACACCAGCCACAATGAACGTAGGCTCTGTGAGTCCATCTCATGTCACCATATGGAGGTGAGGGGAAGCAGGCGGCCTGCTTCCCAATGCGTGCCTAGCCCTCTCCTGCCACAAGTGCAGGCTCTGCTGAGCTAGTGTCATGGCATAATGACATCATAGGATGATCAGATGGCAACTGTGACAAAATCGGACAGTGGGGGGGGGAGGGTAATAGGCACCTATATAAGAAAAAGTCCCAAAAAACGGGACTGTCCCTTTAAAAACGGGACATCTGGTCACCCTATGACATCACGATACAAATTTCCCCACGACAACATGACATCACAACAGAACACTGTAAAACCATGTCTGCTGAGCCCAGCTCACAGTAACTTGGGGTTACTGGTTTAGGCAGGCCGGGATTTTTGTATTTTAACCATTTACCCAGCTCTAGCTCCAACAGTCCTTAAAGAATAATAAAACAATAAACCCTTCTGCATGTCATGTTTAATAACTATTAGAATACCAATCACTTTTCATCCATAGATCTCAAAGTGTTTTACAAAGGAGGTCAGTCTCATCATCATTAATATGACTATTACTTTGCCCTTGTGTGAAATCTGTCAGCTGAGGGCCTCAATCAACCCATGGACATTTAAATACATTTCTAAGAACAGAAAGATTGGATTAAATGACCAGAAAGACAAACAGAACAGGGAACTCATTTCAGCTCTAAATGGGCCTTTCTAGGAATTATCCCTCTCTCGATCCATGGGGAATTCACATTAGGAATAGTGTAGACAGGCAGAGGGGCTCGGTGGATGGGGTACAGGACTGGGAGAAAGGTGATCAGTTGTTTTTCTCCCTATAAAATGGTCACAATCCTTCTGTAAAGTACTTGGGAATCTTTAAAGGCAAAGTGCTACGGGAGAGCAAAATGTTATTACGTAGTTCAGTCTCAACCCCGCCGCTATGCTGTTACTAAGAATTATCATCCCCATTTTACAAATGGGGGAAAAGAGGCACAGGGAGGTAAATGGTTTTGCCAAAGTCACTCAGGGAGTCAACTGCAGAGCAGGTGATAGAACCCAGGAGTCCAGATTCACAGATACGCTCACTTCCAGCCGTCTAACTTGCTAGTGGGTGGTGCTGTGACACAACTGTGCTAGGGAACCAGCAAAGAGGCTTGGAATAAAGTGCTGTCTCTTACCGCCATGTACTCCAGTTTGGGCTCCCTGATCCAGTCGAGCTTGCCATCCCCTGGCCAATCAGTGTATTTTTGTAACACCGCTGCCCCCTGAATTTTAGTGCTGGTGAAACGTGCTGGATTTAATAGGAATGAACATGGCAGCTCAGACCCATGGTCCACCTACTGTGCTACCCTGTCTCTGATAGTGGCCAGCACCAGATCCTACAGAGAAAGTGGCAAGAAACTGTGAAGTCGGTCACTATGCAATAGCCAACTCCTAGGGACATTTTCGTCACAACCCCTGCAGTTAGAGACTGGCTTTTGCTCTGATGCAGGAGGGTTTTTCTCCCTTCCACAATGCTTGTTTAAAAAAATCCTTACTGGTGGAAATCTGGATGCTCTCATTATCCTTATAACTATCCAGTCCATTTTTACTCCTGCTAAGCTCTTGTCCCCTCAGTTATATATAGTGGCAGGGAATTCCACAGGCTAATTGTATGCTGTGTTAAAGAGCCTTTCTTTTCATCAGGTTAAAATTTGCTGCCATTCAATTTCATGGAACATCCCCTTGTTCTTGTATTGGGAGAAAGGGCAGATAATAATCCCCAAGCTACCTTCTCTACACATGCCATCCATTATCCTCTTTATCGTCTTATGCCAGCCATGATGATCCCAGTGCTCTAAGAGTCCATCTCCCATCATCACGTGGAGGTGAGGGGAAGAAAGTCAGTTGCTTCCCAATGCGCACAGCCCTTTCCTGCCACAAGTGCAGGCTCTGCTGGGCTGGTGTCATGGCATGATGCCATTGTGATGCAAACCTTCCCATGACAACATGTGATGTCACAATTGAACATTGTCAAACCACATCAGCTGCTGAGCCCAACTCACAGTAACTTAGGGCCCTCATTTGGACAGGCTGGGATACTTTTAATGTCTAAACATTTATCCAGCCCTATTTCTAACAGCTCTTAAATCGTAATATCCTCTGCCTTTAATGACTAAAGCGGCTGTTACTTTGCCCATCTGTGGAACCTGTCATGTGAAGATCTCTAGTCACCCATAGAAATTTAAGTATATTTCTTTTACCGTAACTTCACATTTCTTATTTGAGCAGCATTTTCCTTTTTATGTTCCCTTCTCCTCAAATTTGATCTGCAAAGAAACAAAATATTTATCGGCCTTTGAAACTCCATCATGAGACATTTCGCTGTTGAATATTTTCCAGCTACATTGTGGGATACAGTCTGCACAGGGAAGGAATAAAGCTTTGTTGGAAGAAGTCACTGGGGGTACATTTAACACAGCAGCAGGGGCTGTAATTCCCAGCTTGGGGAGGCGAACTTGTGCTAGCTTTGATCGAGCTAGTGCGCGAACAGCAGTGTGGCTGCAGTGACATGGGCGGTGGGACGGGCTAGCCGCTCTGAGTGCATACCTAGGGTCTCAGATAGGCTTATACTTAGCCCATGCCTCCCACCGCCCACACCATCATGGCTACATTGCTATTTTTAGCATGCTAGCAGGATCAAAGCTAGTGCAGGTATGTCTACCCCAGCTGCAGTGCAGATGTCGCTTGAGTCTCTTTCCAGGATTCAGTTCTCTGGCCCAGCACTGCCGTAGTGCAGCTGAATCGGAGTCAGGAGGCTAAGGACTGCTCATTGCAAATGAAAACATTCAACTACGTAGCACAGCATGTGATGAAAGGTGCTTTCCGGCTGGGGCATTTTCAGACTGATCCTCTAAGAGAAAAACAAGGACCCATATTTTGCTTGGTATTTACTTACCTAGGGCTAAATCCATGCTGTCCCCACACATACGCAGTGGCATGAAAAGAGGCAACCAAGCAAGGTGCAAGAAGTGTTGTACCCCATTTATGCCCCACCCCCTAGAGAAAACATCAACATGGCCGTGATTCAGAATTGCCTTGCGACCTCTACTGTCATTTACTCCCATGCAAAATGCTCCCGTTCTGGATTAACAGTTTTACATTCCCTTGTAACAGGTGTACATGACTGCACGGGGTGCAGGGGAATTATGTCCCATTTCTCAGAGGCAGATTTAGGGTTTGTGGGGCCCTGTGCACAGCTTCATGTTCGGGTCCCCCCAGCCAAGAAAAAGAACATTCTCTCTTATCTCCCCCCCCCCGTTTTTTCATTCTTTTTTTCTTCATCCTCCTCCTATATTATAAGTAATGGGAATTAAATGACAATAAAGCGAGGTACCTTGATTGGGGCAGGAGGTTGGGGTGCAGAAGAGGGTGTGGGGGGCAAGCTCTGGGAGGGAGTTTGGGTGAGGGGTGCGGGCTCTGGGCTGGGGCAGGGGGTTGGGATGCAGGAGGGGGGCAGGGGGCGGCGCTTACCTTGGGCGGTGCAGCTCCCAAAGCGCAGTTTCCGGCCAATGGGAGCTGCAGAATCGGCGCTCAGGGCGGGGGCAGCGCATGAGACACACCCCCAGGGGCCGCAGGGACATGCCAGCAACTTCCGGGAGCAGCGCGGAGGGAGGGAGGCAGAGCGGGCAGGGAGACGCCTTAGCCCTGCTGCTGGCACGTCTCTGTGCATCCCTTGGGGGGATGGGGACAGCAGGTTTCCATGCACTGCCCGGAGGGCAGCGCACGGAGCCGCCTTCCCAACCAGGGGTGCACAGAGACGTGCCAGCAGCCGGACACTTCTGGGAGCGGTGTGGAGCCACTGACCACGGCATGAAGGTAGCCTGCCTGCCTGAGCCCTGCTGCGCCGCCAGCCGGGACTTGGGGGCAGGTTGTCAAATATTTGTCCTGCGTTTTGGGGGCCCCCCTGTCATTGGGGGCCCTGTGCCACAGCACGGTTTGTTTCATGGTAAATCTGCTCCTGCCATTTCTGGAGCCAGCAGTCACCAGTGTCCATGGTAGAAATGACTATTGTTTGAATCAGAATTCCCTTAAATACTCACAACTCCAAGATCAATTTCTCACCTGAGGACTTTTCTGGACTGGCCAGAAAAATATATCATGATGGTGTCCTTCCTGCAAGCAAAATACAACACACTATTAGGGTAAATGCTAAAGGATTAAACTTCTCATGCAGAAATGCTCACTAGGGGCCCTGCCTGCTCTCCTTGAAATGGACGGCAAAGCTCCCACTGAATTCAGTGGGGCTGAATCAAGCCTTAGAAATGTGCTGCTCTCAGAGCTCTTGAGCTTATGAAGCAAAAGGGAATATTGCAGTGGATGTTAGTCAAAAGAATCATTGGTCTCAGCAAGGCTGGCCGGAAGCTTGAGCAAATTGCTTCTTGGGGTTCCCCTTCTCTAGATACAACTCTCATGAAAACAGGAGCTCATTCCACTGATTGATCCAAAATGCTACGATTTACTGCAGCGACTTGGTCCTTTGCTCCAGCTGTGGCATGGAGCAAAATAACACAAATGCTCTTCTGCAAGATAAGTTATAAGAAGCGTCAGCAGTGATTTCAGTATCACATGTTTATTGCATGGAGAAACTTGGAAAAAAGCAAACTGTGTCCAACAGGACTTCATTAGAGCTATACTAGGGATTAATCTGGCTCCTGGAGTTTACCCATGGAAATAAACTAGTTGTAAGAGCTGTAATTTAAGTCTCCACTTTACCCAGTATCTTGGACATATGATAATATCAAAACCATTGTTCAAAGACAAAGCAAGTGCACAGCAATGCAAAGTGTTGCTTTTCCAGTAATTTTCGCTGGTTTATAACTCATTTGCACTGACAAGGAATCTCACCGGGTAGATATTGCATGTTTTAAAAACAGAGTTTAAATTATGTTACATATACATTTTACATTGAAAAATCAATGTGTGAAATGAACACGTAAGAATCAATGCCTTAATAATTCCATATTGTATAATGTAACTGAATCAAACTCCATGTTTCAACTTGTCAATAAGAGGAGAGAATTGAACTCAATTTGCACCAATCTTTATTACGGAGCAATTCTACTGAAAAGAGAAGTCAATTTTTAAAGTCAACAGTTAGAGAAATAAAGTATATATTACCAGTACCTTATATGTAGTTCAGTAACATTTGGACAAGTAGTGGCTCCCTTCGCCAAAGTAAGAACAGACTTCACCGAAATATCATTATGGCTTAAACTGGGGATAATAGTCAGAGCATCACAATATCAGCTGTTTGTATTTGATAGTAAGTCTCTTTTATTTAATACACAACCACTGCTTCTCAACACACACACACACACACACACACACACACACACACACACCCCTAATGAATTTGTTGACTATTTAAAACTATACCTGTTTGGTTTCAGCCAACAGACATTTCTGTCTGTTCGCAATTCAATTCTATTTTATGGACTCTTTCAAATGCAACTGCTGCCCCTGAGTTCAGAATCAGGGACACTTGATAGAGCTATAGGATAGTAAAACAGTTCTTCACCTTTTTCTGCTAAACAAAACACTTACTAATAATGTAGGTGATACAACAGGCATTTATGATAAAATATTTAATACATACAGTACATTTTTCATAGTTTGCTGTAGCAAAATAACAGATGTAAAGTACCGCACTTTAAAGGAATACACTCAAGATAAAAATCTTATGCTTAAAAAAATCTAACCTGTTACTAGTAAAACTCAAAAGATTTTTTAAAAATATAATTTCCTTTTATTTATGCTGTTTATTTAAGTTTTGGACTTCACTCACCCTGATCCTGCAAACACTTTTGCATGGGCATAAATTGACTCTGCCTGATATCAGTGGAATTGCTCACGAGTAAAGTTATGCACACGTGTAAGGGTTTGACGGAACAGCCCCTAAAATTAGATTGGTTTATTTGGTAAATTTCACTCTCTTCTTTTTTCAGTTGAAAACCTGTTTCACTGAAGGCTCCTGTGCATTACAAGGCCAATGCTGTTGTGTCAGGGTTTCCACTTTCCAGCCTGGCAGAGGCATGTTTGACTCCGATTCTTCTTCCCCCCTATATTTGCATACACAAGCACATCCCAAGAAAACATTTCTATTCATATTAGGTTCAGTAAAACCTTGAGGCTGGGGATTATTTTCTTTTTTAATGAAATCTAATGGTACATAACTTCCTAGATATTAAAACCAGGAGCGACTATTAGATTATTCCCATCAAATTTCATCCTCTTACTTCCATTTTGAGCCCAGTCGCTTGTGTTTGTGTTTGGCTAAAGCAGATCTTCTAGGAAGATAACCAGTTCTGATCTAGAGACCTCAAGAGGTGAAGAATTCACTGTTTCCTTTGGTAGTTTGTTCTAATGGTTAATGGAAGGGGCCTCAGGCATTGACTGCGTCTCGGCCTTTCCTGTTCCCCAGTGGCACACAACCGTTTAGTCTCCTGAGGACTAAAATGCTTTGGTTTAACTGAAGTCATTAGGTTCCATGATGTAAGGGTATTTGGGTGGAATTTGATGATCTGTGGTCCAGCCTTTTCAGTGCTGTGGGCCAGATGCAAGTTTTGGGGCACCTCCGCAGGCCACACCCAGGAATAAGTGCTCTACAAAATGGCGCCCTCCGTGCGGCATGACCTCACACATATTGTAATGGTAAAGTCCCACTGTGCAGAGGACACCATTTTGTAGAGCAGGTCTGCTAGGGGTGAGGGCAGACACCTTTGGGGGCTGGACAAAATCATCCCACAGGCCAGCCCATGAGCTGCAAGTTGGACTGCTCACCTCACTGTGAAAAATCTGTGCGCCTGACTGACCCCAGGAACTGCTGGCATTACTCCCTGACCTGATGTTGACCCTAAACTACTTGACCCTTCGATGGGATTATTTGCTTCTTCAGAGCTGACATTTTAAATGGGCTTAAGTCACTAAATCTCTTACTTACTCAATCATCTTTAACTTTTCCACTCTGGAAAGCATTTCAATCACCTTTCCCATGTCTTGGTCCCTCAGTCGATTGTCCTGCAAGCTGCAAATCAGTTTGCCTGGTTAATATTCCCCCCCAAAAATAATTCTCAGCTGATTTTAACAGCATCGCTCACCCCCAATAACGCAGGTCACTTACTTTATTTCTTCAAGTTGAAGGCAGTTTGGAAAGACTTCTGCCAGGCCAGTTAGCCCCAGGGCAGTGATACTACCACCAGTCAACCTGAAAAACACAAAGCAAATTGAAAATGTCGGCTCAGTACAAATCCGCCAGGCTCATGGCAGAAACAGTGTCTGGGATGTCTCTGGGTTCCACGTCCAGCATGTGACCAGGAGGAAGATGCAGAGGCGTGTGGCCTGATTCTGCTCTCAGTCAATAGACGTTACGCCCCTGGGGACAAAGGGCAGAACTGGGCTCCAGCACCATCACTTTGCTCTGCATCCATCGCAGCTTGCAGGAATTTGAGTTCCTGACATTCAATGTCCCCTCTTTTCAGTCTCTGAACAGGCAGGGGAAAGCCGCAGGAAGTAGAGGAAAATATACCCCAAACGGCTTCCAAACAAAAGCTCAACCCCGCCAAAATGAAGCTCTTCATCTTTCCCACCCTAAGCCCTGCCCACTCCTTTCTTTCTCCATCACCATGGACAGCACCCTCAGCGTCACTCAGCCCCATAACTAGGGCTAAGATTTAGTCACAGGCATTTTTGGTAAAAGTCATGGACAGGTCATCGGCAATAAATAAAAATTCATGGCCCGTGACCTATCCATGACTTTTACCAAAAATACCCCTGACTAAATCTCGATTTCTGGGGCCCTGCTGCTTCGGGGGGCCCCGCTGGGGGTTGACTGCCCCCGGCTGCTGCTCCCTGGGGACCGTTCTCCAGACGGCCTCCGGGCGCCTCTGGGGATGCTGCTCCAGCCACCTCGGGACCACTGTTGCTCGGGCGGTCCCCAGGGTGCCCACAGGACTGCTGCTTGGGCACTCCCTGGAGCCAGCCACACTGGCCGCTGCTTGCACGGTCCCCAGAGCCAGCTGCCTGGGGCCTCCCGAGCAATGGCCTAGGGGCCACCCGAGCAGCTGGCCTCAGGGCTGGCTGCTCGGGCAGCGCTGCAGTCAGCCACACCAGCCACTTCAGAAGTCACGGAGGTTGTGGAAAGCCACGGAATCTGTGAGAGAATCGCAGCCTTACCCATAACCTACGCATGGTCTTCGACTTGGCCCAGCCATCCCGAAAGGCCTGTCTACACCTACAGCGGCGCAGCTGTATGGGTACACACAGGCGGCGGGTATAAGAGGCCAGGGGAGGCCAAGCCGCCCCAAACAGCCTGCCTGCCACCTTCGGAGCGTGCTGCCGCCTAAAGGGTGGGCACCCTGGCTGTGGCCCCACCCACGCTTTGCCCCGAGGCCCTGGTCCCGCTCGTCCTCTTCCTTCAAGGCTCCGCCTCTTCCTGTCCCCGCTCCGCCCGCATGGGAGCCTCATGGCAGGGAGTGAAGAGTCATGCGCGAGCAGCTGGCTGGCCGACGGGCGGGTGGGGCCGGGGGAGGGTGTGAAGATGCGCATGCATGGGAACGGCCGACCGGCAGGCGGGTGGGGGGACCTGAGGGAGGCAGCAAAGCAGCACAAGCGGCAGGCAGGGGGGCCAGAGGCAGGAGAAAAGAGGTGTGAGCGGCAGGTGGGAGGGCCTCATGGATGAGGCGAAGAGGCACAAATGACGGGGGGGGAGGGCTCGTGGAGGAGGCCTCGGGGGGCCTGGGATGGAGCGTGGGTGGAGCTTCCAGGAGAGGAGGCTGAGCAGGGGCGGGTCTCAAGGCGGGGCCACCGTCCGGGTGCTCACAGCCTCCCCACACGGAGGAGTCATGCACCACCAATGCCGGTACCACTGCGCCGCTGCAGCACGTGTGGTGAAGACATTCTATGCCGATGGGAGAAAGCTCCGTCGACTTAGAAAAACCAGCCCCGTGAGCGGTAGAAGCTACATCGGCGGGAGAAGCTCTCCCACCAACACAGCACTATGCACACTACGCTTATGCCAGTGTCACTTAAGTCGCTTAGGGGGGTGGAATATTCACACCCCCGAGCAACATAAGTTTTGCCGACGTAAGTGGTAGTGTAGACATAGCCTAAATCTCACCACTTCTTCCTGCATAACATCTCTAAGATCCCATCCTTCCTCTCCGTCCACTCAGCTAAAACCCTAGCACAATGGGGTCCTGATCCAGGTGCTACCCCAATGCCAATGCCCCTTGCAGGCAAAGCATGGCTCTGCAGCACCCTGCCTCAGTTTCCCTTCTCACAGAGCCCCTTAAGAACTTCACACAGTCCAAAAGATAAAAACCAAATTCCCTTGCTGGGGTTCTACTTAATTAAGTCTAAATAAACTTGAAATAAATCTGCTTGGCATGTAGTTTCTCCCCTCAGATTCAGATGGTAGCCCAGACCTCAGCTCAGGGAGGTAAGGGAAAGAATGACAGAGCTACTAGAAGGGATCCTGAAGAAAGTGACTGGGGAAGAAGCTGCTGGAGATGTTGCTGAGAGCCCAGTGGGGAACGTGATGGAATCTAATGTTATAATTAAAATGTGTAAAAGGGAAGTCAACTGTATTACTTATTGTAAACTTCAGTGCCAGGGTTTGCCTGCTGTGCAATCCTCTCAGGAAAGAACGAAATTGCATTCATACTGATTCCTTTTAGTTTATGTGATCAAGAGACGGAGTAAGGCTAATGTTTACAATCAAGCATGCTTATGCTATCAAGTTAGTGCTGAAGAGTCAGTAAACCAGATGCATCGAAAGCACATAGTGTGAGTATAAGGACACTTGGCTAGAGTGGAATAATCACAAATGTAATTGTTAGGCTCAGTCATGCATACTAAGGTCCTACTGTGGTTGTTGAAACAAGGAGAACAGGCCTGGACTATTTACACAGCTGTTCTGGCCATCCGGAGAACAACAGTTCTTGAAGGGACTTTGCATTGTATAATGGACTGTTAAAACAAGTTTAAAGAGCACCAAAGATTACGAAGAGACTTTATATCAATTATATGAACTTTAAATTGGACATTTCAGCAGCTAGCAGGATGTTGATGGAGAAACTGCAAATTGAACAAGCAATAATTGCAAAATTGGCCAAGGGACGCACCACAAAGGGGTCACAGAAAGGGACTTGCGGAGGTAAGCTGCTGACCGGACCAACCAGTGTTCAAGGCGTGTCCCAAGATGGTTGTACCAACAGTTATGGCCTAACTTGTCTTACACTAGCTGGTGTGACAAGATGTATTACACAATGATTCAGGAAATTCCTAGTCTCATTTGCAAGAACTCAAAAGCTGATGCCTGGTTCCCTGATGGGATGGTAAGAGAGGATAACTCTCCTTTTGGTTGGACATTTTGAATCTTCACAAGAAGTATGAGTCGACATGCCAGAACCTCCAAAAAGAGGAACCAAGTTGGACCAGCCAGCAGAAATAGGATAAAATGACTAGTGTCCTTCAGCACATCACTTCTCAAAAGCCAAAGGCACCTGGAAGAGAGAAGACTGAGTTCCTGGGCCAGCAATCTCGGAGTCCTCCTGGTGACACCAAATACCTACCTCAGACAGACCACCTTTAAAGTCTCTTTCTATTTTCCAGCAGTTCAGGTTGCCTGTTAGCACACCGGGAAAAGACTATAGTTGTATCCATCCTTCACTCAATCTGTGTTTGCATGTCGAGTCCTGCTGTGGACAATTACTGAGCTGAAAGGTGATGTCTGAGCAAAGACCTAGTGATAAGTAACACACAGACTTTCTTTGGGAGATGTGATGGGGCGTCTGCCCCACACTGGTGAAGAAAGAGTTAAAAGCAGCCCTGGGGAGGCTGCGCAGCAGACAGCCAATCAGAGAGGGGCTGCAATGAGCAGCCAATCAGGGCAGAGCAGGCCCATATATAAAGAGAGAGACAGGGCAGTGGGGCAGTTCCCTCTTTGGAGCCCTGGGAGAAAGGGCTGGGTCCCTGAAGGGCTGAGGAAACTGCCAGCACCCTGGACAGAGCAGTGCTGAGCCGGGTCGGGGAGCAGAGGGAGCTCCAGCCTGACTGGCTGAAAGACTGAAGCCCTGATACAGGGGCAGAGAAGGTGCTAGGGCTAGACACAGCGTGTGGCTGCCGCTTAGAGGGTCCCTGGGTCGGGACCTGGAGTAGTGGCCAGGCCCGGGTCTCCCTTGCCCCCACTTGCCACTGAGGGGAGTGGCCAGTGAAGGGCTGCAGTTTGCCACTGAGGTAATTGGCTAGAACTTCGGGCTGCAGTTGGCCACAGAGGTGAGTGGCTGGACAGAGGACTGCTGTTCCCCCGGAAGGGAAGGAGAACAGAATGGGGCATGTGGGGCTGGAGGCCTGTGTCCTGAAGAGGATCCCGCCGGTCCTTGAGGCAACACAGGTCCGGAGCAGAAATCACGCAGGCGAGACACCACCGGAGGAGGGCGCTCTGCGAAAAGACAGAGCTAATTCCCAGAATGACCCGCAGGAGGCACCATGGTGGTGAGTCCCAGCCTGTTACGCGAGACAACCCAAATCAGTCAATTGGTCGCTTCCTGAAACGGAGTACCTAATTAGTAAGGAAGTATACATGCTTGCCACAGAATTACAGCATGTGTCTTTGTTTTGGAACAGGTTCCAACCAAGATTGTTGTAAAGTAGCTTTAAAACTGAACAAGTTACTGTTGTTAACGAAGATTGCAGAACTGCACATGTCTACCATAGTTAATGGTAGACTGCCTTTGAAGTTCTAGGTGTATACAGACATAAAATGAGACCAGGGTTAACCTCTGTAGCATAGACGCTTGCTATGACGATGGAACGGGTTTTTCCATCACATAATAAATCCGCCCCCTCTAGAGGAGGTAGCTAGGTTGATGGAAGAATTCTTCTGTCAACCTAGCAGAGTCTACACTGGGGCTAAGGTTAGCTTGACTACGTCTCTCAGCGGTGTGGATTTTTCACACTTCTGAGTGATGTTGCTAGGTCAACCTAAGTTTTAGGTGTAGACCAGGTCTAAGTGTGCAAGCTTCTTGTACTGGACTTGGTCTATCAAAAATGTAGGAGTTTATTTTAGGTAGTTAGGAGTGTTGGGTGGATCTTGGGGCTAAAATAACTCATTGAGAAATAGGTAACAAGGATTTGACTACTACAGGTCCATGGAGACAAATGCACCATGAAATCAGTGATACATCTGAGATATATGGATAATATTTTCATCCTCTGGACAGACGGCTTAAACTCTCTTATAGATTTCCACCACAACTCCAACAACTACTACCCATCCATGAAACTCTCTCTGGAACACTCCCACACTAGCATCAACCTCCTGGACACCACAATCAGCTTCAACAATGGAACCCTACAGACAACCCTAGACAAGTAACCCACAGATCACCACACCTACCTCTATAGACCATCCTTCCTGTGCTGTACAGATATTAGGGTTGGTCAAAAATTTTCCATTGAAGCTTTTTTTTCGGGGGGGGGGACAGACAAATAATTGGATTTTCAACTTAACTCAATATTTTGCAGAAAGTGTTTTCGTTTTCCTCAAAAAAAATAAATTGATTTTTGAAAACCTGAAAACCAAAAAGCTTTTGTCCAAAAAGTGAAAGAAAAAAAGTGTTTCAATCCGCTCTAATAGACATAAAGGATCATTACAGCAGGATAAGGTGATGCAAATCTTTTGCAGCTATCTCCTGGCATTTGGTAGCAATGCCCAAAAGGTACCATATACAATCATATTTTTCATGTATTTCTGTATTTTTGTGTTGCACTAAACAACGCAACAGATTATATTTTAGACAACATCACCCAGAGCAAAAGATTTAAAATACATATGACATATGACATAAGATTGTGGTACAAAATCCAAAGGGGAACCCATTCCCTATTCAGCACTAGAGCAAAGTAAGATGGGTTGACCCTAATATTAAATGCTTACTCTAGTTTCTTCAGACTCTTGATCTTCGGTAAGCTTTTGGAAAGAGCAGCTGCAAATTCGTCACCATATTTCCTGCTCCTAAAGCTAAAACAATAAAAAAGTGGGCTAAAACATGATAGAACAAAACAGAACTCTTTATTTTTTTCTAACATTATCTATGATCCAGCCACCTTATTGCATCATAATTATTTCTAAACATATTAGTTCTTTAAATACCATTTCAACATAATCAAATGTACAAAGGGGGAAAGACTTTATTGGCTTGGTTACTAAGACACTAAGGCTTGGTCTACACTTACCCCCCAAGTCGAAGTAAGGTACGCAAATTCAGCTACGTGAATAACGTAGCTGAATTCGACATACCTTACTTCGAACTTACCGCGGTTCAGACGCGGTCCACACGCGGCAGGCAGGCTCCCCGTCGACTCCGCGGTACTCCTCTCGTTGAGCTGGAGTACCGCAGTCGACGGGGATCACTTCCTGGTTCAATTTATCGCGTCCAGACCAGATGCGATAAATCGAACTCGGAACTTCGATCCCCAGCCGCCGAACTAGCGCGGCAGTGTAGACCAGCCCTAAGATACTAAGTAGCTGTTGCTAAACTGTGGAGACAGTCTGACTGAGCATTCTGCTAGTGCTATGATAAAGATAAGTAATTCCTTATTTAAGGACATTTTCTGCTCACGGTTATATCGGTGAGCAGTGAAAATCTGACTCTTATGAACTGGAAAGGCCTAATGGTTCCTGCGTGTAAAGCAATTGAAGTCAATAGAGTTAGACCAGGGATGAATTTTGTCTGAATGCTTTAAAGCTGTTATTGGAGAAATAGACCATTTACACTATGGTAAATTAGTAGCACAGAGTGACCTGGAATGCACGCAATCTTCAAAGTGAACTTAGCACTCATAAAAGGTATCAAATTGATTGAAGTGTCTATTTTGCCCCGCTCCCCCAGCTGTCAAGTACCAGCTTTAGCGATGAGATGGTAGTTCACTTTCCGTCTTTGATCTCTCTGCTGAACCTGCCCACTGCAATGGGGGCACCTGTCCAGTAGAAACTGGACTGAGAAAATAAACGCATTTCATCTACAATATCTAACAGCAATCAGAAGGCAGCAAATTTCAGTCGCTATCAATGCTGGCTGGCTGTGAACCAGCAACCCAGAAGTGAAATGCTTGGGACTTCACGGTTAGATATCTGAGCCCTCCATTGATAGGTAATTTAGATACCCATTTCCCATTCATTTTAATGGTAAATGAGCATAGAAATCCCTTCAAAATCTCAATCCAAATGCACATGTCTTTCATGCATTTCTTACCTCAGATGCTCTATACTTTTACAGTTGGCTAGAACCTCCAAACAATCTAATTCCATGGGGCAGCCTGCAAAATCCAAGTGAGTCAAATCCCGGCCACAGTTAATGATGAAAACCAAAGCTGAAACATCTAGAGGGGTCAATCTAAAGTTTCTAAATTCATACTTGAAATTTAACTGGCTCCCGACATGCTGGGCTAATTCAAGGTCTTGTGTTTCGTAAGTGCAATGGCACAGTTCAATTATCTTGGGGCCCGTTAGATTAGTAGCTGCCAGCTTCTTCAACGACTGCAAGATGGCAGCTTGCTTGTCCCGCACCCACACCTGATTTCGTTCAGCTAACTGGGTGAGGAACGTCCGACACTCTTTCGAAGAGAGGCCTGAGAGAAAGATGTGAAAATTCTCCATGAACTCGGTCCTGGCTTCATTTTTTAAAGTCCACTTTGACTTTAGAGAGAACTTTTTCTTCAGGTAGCTTCCGTCGATTGTGTTATTTATCATCAGGTTCAGTGCAGCAAAGAACTCCTGAAGACTTAAGTGCACAAAGGCATGGCCGGCCTCTGGGAGGCTGTCACTCCTCTTCACCTCAAAGACAGTCAGCAACCCATGTAGGGAAGCGAACTCTTTCACATGCTCTGGGATATCATCAACGTAAAACACTATCTTCTTCTCTTCCAGGCCTTTCAGTGCAAGGTCACACAGGCCCAAAATGGCCGTCCGGTGGTGATTCAGCTGCGTGTCTTCACTCACAGTGCCCTCTGTCTGCTGTTTACTTATAAAGATGAGGAGCATTTTGATATAAAATTGTGTCATGGTCTGAGGAAGCTCCACCTTCGACAAACGCTTCCTCAGCAAATATTCCAAACAGACGCAGACGATGCAGCACAAGGCAGGGATCAAGCACATGCTCAGAAGCTTGCTGTTGTTTTTCAGGTGAGCGATGGCCTGCTCTTTGAAGGAATGTTGGTGGAAATAGTGGCTGGCATACTCTTCAACCTTCTCGTGGTCAAATCCCCAAATTTCTGCCAGCAAATCTGCTCTGCTTAACAGAAAGTCGGGTAATTTCTTAGGCCGACTGGTGACCAGCACCGTGCACCCAGGGAGAAGTTTTCCAAAGCAGAAATTGGCAAACAGCTCAGATATGGACATAGGCCTGTGGAGGGCAGGGCTTACACAAGGCGAGGATGGCTGGCCTATGTTCCCCACAAATTCATCCAGCCCATCAAAGATGAACAACATGCGCTGGGCGTTCTCCAGGAGGTGCTGAAATACGGCATCAGGGCTATCTTCTGGCTGAAGGACCAAATCAAACAACAGCTCCTTTAAAGTCAGCTTTCTGCTGATCAGATTCAGCTGCCTAAACTCAAAGAGAAAAGTAAACAGAAATTGATGCAAAGCTCCTTCTGCCCACTTCTGGCAAAGCCGATGCATCAGCATGGTCTTTCCCATCCCCGGTTTGCCAAACAAAAGGATAACCCTGGTGGTACCCGAGCTAACGACACTTTCAAACAGGTCTGAGACTTTCACAGCCGTGTCCACACATTCCTCTGCTTCCTGCATGCCTGCCGAGTCCTCCCTGGGTTTATCTGCTCTCTCCTTTAGTCTGGAAGCTTTACTCTGCCGGATGACTAGGTTGACGAAGGCTTGGCTGAAAGCTGGTGGCTGTGCTTGTCCCAGGACAGCTGCTACCGCTGCTCTTTTATTTTCATACCTTTGGCACATTGAAGCAATGATGAGATGCCGGTACCTTTCAGCTGAATCTGAGAGACAGAGAATGACAGAGAGAGAGTGTGTGTGTGAGAGTGGTAATGGGAAACAGCTAGATCAACTTCATGAAAAGTGATCTGCACCATAATAAACACGGTGAGACCGTGGAGCTGTGCCAGTTCATATAGGATCTGGCCCGTTGCTTAACCACTGAAATAGACCCTGATTGTATTGGGAGGTTCATGGTCTAAAGTACTTCCCCCCGCCCCACCCCGGCCCCGATCTATTTGCAAAGTCCATGTGATTCTTTACCTATGTAATTTTTTTTTTAATCCATGCTTCAAAACATGCATTTAAAACAATAAATCAATACCACAGCCCTCCAATTGCAGAGCAGTATATCCAGCCCAGCAACCCTACACCAAGTAATTAGTAAACAAAGCAGCACTCTTGTACGACCTTGCAATAACAAACCACGTGCATACACAATTACATAGTGTTATTTGCCCAAGTAGCGTATCTTCCATCCTCTGCCTCATGGACCTGGTTTTGTGGATTCATACTTCTCCCTCACACAATATAGGGAGTAAGACAAGCTCACAGCTCAAACAGAAGTTACGGGCTTCATGCAGAAATTACTGGATGTGGCTCTCTGCCCTGAGTTGTGCAGGAGGTCAGATTAGATGATCATAAAGGTTCCATCTGGCCTTAAAATCTATGGAAATTAGCCAAGGGTTAGAAAAGGTCCCCATTAGGACCCCAGTGGCTGGTTCAGAAATACACAAAGTATCCCTGTCGTCTTTCTCATCAATTTTCTGTATGGCGCTCAGACCAGTAACACACTGATTAACTCTGAGGAAAGGTGTTCACTGTTGAGATCCCTCCCAGAGACTGTGGACTATTTTTATTTCAAACATTTCCTAGGGTGTTTTGTTAGGCTGCCAAGAATGCAGGAGACAGAGGGACAGATAAAGGGCAATGACTGGAACCTAACAGGCGTTCCCTCCCTCAGGAGGGCAGAGTCCCTTACAGATAGCATCTGGATGTATTTCTCTTTTTTATTATAGATAATGTAGGTATTGATGCCTATAGTTAAGGTTGCCTGACACTTCCCATTATAAGACCCTGTTTTCAGTTGCTTCTAACTTTGCCAAACATTAACCATTCAGGCCGAAATTTCCCATGCTGGGTGTCTGCCTCAGGCTGAATTTTTTTTAAAAATTTCAGCTAAAATGGCTCAACCATCTCTGTTTAAAAAAAAAAATTCTTCCAACCGCATCGCTGAGAAGCTGTAGTATAGCCATGCTTTGGAGCAGGGGGACTTAACATTTGACTTTTAGGTGGCCTTTTGCTGTGCCTGTGAAAATGTGTCCAAATTTGGCCAAGTTATTAGCCTCTGAAAAAATCTCAGTTCCCACATGCTTAGTAGGACTTTGTTAGCGTTTGGCAGCTAAATTCTCTGGAGGTTACATCTGCACTGAGGACGCTCCGTCCCCTCACAGCTCCTGTCTGTGACCAGCCTGCACGTGCGCCATTCCCACGGAGCAACCGAGCACGCTCCGGCCAAGGCTGCAAGGGATGAGCTGGGACTTCCCTTGACATTGCTCCTCCTGGCAGCTGACGTAGCGCCAGGCACTGGAATTGAGAGCAGGGAGACTCTGCCTCTCCTGTGTTCTCAGAGCTACCCTTGCTCGTGCCCAGGTAGCATGGAGGAGAAGGAAGACACAACCTGGCTCAAATGCAGGGAGGTGAGGAATGGGGCTGGGGGAGGATACGAGCTAGAGCCAGAAGGGGAGGAAAGAGGCAAGAGTAGAGAGGGGCAGAAGATGAGGTAGGAGTCGGAGCTGTGGAGGGGTCAGGATAGCTGCAGGGGTGGGACAAAACAGGTGCAGGAGCAGGGGGCAGGAGCTGGGGTGTTGATAACCAGGTTGGGGGGGTGGGGCTGGAGAGGGAGCAGAAGGAGACAGGGAGAAATGGTGGGGGGGGAGGGGGCAGAAGAGTCCATAACTAGAGCTTACTTGCCTCCAGAACCTGGAATTGAATCCATGAGTCCTGAGTCTCAACATTGCCTTGCTGTTTAGCAAATAGGCGTGAAAAATACAGGTAAAATGTGTGTCCCCACCCCCCTCTAGGGGCAGGTCCACATAAAAGATAACAGCCTTCTACTGCTCCCAGCTACTCCATTAGTTTGAGTGGTAGAGGACTGTGCTGTGGATCTAAAAATCCCAGCCAGGCTGCTGCCCCAGATAGAGAATCAATACGGTTCCATGTGATAGAATTTTGCTGGGTTTTATTTTTTTCGATTATTAAGTTTTTTAAAAACCCTAGAAATTATATTTTTTTAAAAACTAAGTTAAAAGAATGTGAAGGTTGCAAAGTCAAGCACCCAAAAGTTAAGCAATGCCAGAATTAGGGTTGCAACCTTATCTCATACCCACCTTGTGCATGTGCATTATGATACAGTCTTTCATTACAGCCATGAATTTGGATCCTGAGCTGGGATCAGAGTCCACCCCCTCCAAGCTGAGAGTTGTCTCAATCCAACATTTTGCTTTGCACCCATTTCGGTTTCCAAACAACTCTCCGAGTTCACAATGTGGTGGGACCAAGGCCTTGTTCCTGACCTCCTGAGACATGTCCCCTCTGAGAACACACTAGTACCTACTGGAAATGCTAGCTAGCGCCCTACAACCCTGCTCTCTCCAGCCCCTCTGTTGCTTCCTATTGTGCACCAATGTAAGTCAGCTATAATTTGGCCATTCATATTTTGTGGGTGTTGGCTCAGGCCCTATGGCCAATGTTGGTGTTATTCTGTCTCACCTACAGTTTGTGGAAATTAAATTCTTCCTCAATTTCTCTGGGTTTTGAAATCATACAAGTGCATTTTCAAATGTGCCACACTAGCTCTAGTGGCTTATTGGAGTTTTGTAATAAACTTGCATGTTTCCTGAACTAGTTCCCCAGTCCAAAAAAAAATAAAATAAAATCGTTCATGAATAACAAGCTGTGAGAGACCTTCTGGGCATGTAATTCCTTCAAAGGGTTTTTATTCTAGATTATTTTAATCCATCTTTTTCCAGAAGGGTTTTTAGTGCACCTCTGAGCCAGTTTTTTGCAAACGCCCATTGTCTTTGTGTTTTTTTAAGATCAGTTGCATATTAGATAATGCAGCTTCTCAACACAGGCTTCCCATAATGAGGCAGGATGATTTCTTGGTGCTTTTGATTTATTTACTGGCATGCAAGAAAAATAATGGGCACTTGGGTCGATACTATATATGACACATACAAAGTCGATAACTTGGCATTTCCCCACAGATGAACATGCTCATGCACCGTTTGCGAAATCCACATACCTAATCGTTGCTGTTTAGACTCTTTACCATTGGGATGAGAACTGCTTCCATGACGACGCCTTTCAAGTCCTGAAAGTTGAAAAGCAGCAAACATATTAATGCAGCATTGTGAGCTTGAGATCACATGGTATAGCATCCCGTCAACAACAGCCAATCAAAACCCTGCAACTGCTGGGGAAAAGCATGTGTGCAGTGCAGTCATCTATGGGGATGGATAACAGAATGTCAACGTCACCTGATTTGTGGAGATAACACTCATTTGTGCTTCACGTATCGGGGGAGGGTGTAAATTCTGTCACTTTGATCCCATAGTTGACTGGATGCACAACAATGTAAGTGTAACATTAGAGGCTGTTCGTGGGTTTGAATATCTTCATGGCAACACTTTAAATTAAAAGGGGTATTTATAAAAAAAAAGTGTTCAGAATTAGAAAATGGTAGTCAGATGTTTTCGATGGATCCTTTCACCATCTGTTAAGAAGCATGGTGCTAAGACATATTGATCACCAACGCGTTAACGAGACCGTTCTCTGAGGGACTGTTGCAAAGTGCACTGAGTCTGCCAATATCCATTCTTAGATTCCAAGGCCAGAAGGGTCCACTGTGATCATCTAGTCTGGCCCCCTGTACAGTAAGAAGTAGGAACTTCCCTGAATTAATTCCTGTTTGCACTACAAGTGTTTTAGAAAAACATCCAATCTTGATTTCAAAATTGCCAGTGATGGAGAATCCAATTGTTGCGATGGCTAGTAGTCCTCATTGTTCCGTATTGATTGTCTGAATTTATCTAGCTTCAATTTCCAGTCATTGGATCTCGTTATATCATTGCCAGCTAGGGTGAAGACAATACCAGTCAGCCTCATAAGTAGTGCCCACAGTGCACCAGCTGCCTAACAAACAGTTTGCTTGGTTAAAGTGCCTCAACATTCCTAATTGTAATTTATATCCAGGTTAAAAAGCAACATGTTTGATCTGATTCTCTGGAGGGCTGCCCAGCGAATTGGGGTTTGATCATCTTACACTGGTCCCAATTGGAGCAAAGCGCCAGCCGCAGTTTGCCACACACAGAGGCATGCGAATGGATTTCTACCTGAGCACTGGGGCGTTGGATGGGGGAAGGTAACACTGAGCCATGAAGCGGGAACCCACCAAAGTTCCAAGGACGCTGTGGCTTGGAATTGGGAACGGGGGAGCCTCATGCAGAGGGACGTCTTGAAAGCCTCCAAAGCTCTTTCTTGGGCTCATTAGAGGTGGCAATTTTTTGTGTGCAATCTAAGTGCATATTCCAGCCTCCCCACAAAGGCCATTCACCTTTAACAAGGCAGCCTTGCTCTGGATCAGGGAGAGAGGAGTCCCCCTTATGAGCCATCTAGTTACAGTAGCGTTTTCAAGTGTCCATCACCATAGTACGGCCAGGCACAGCAGGGGCCGGATTCAATTTTGCATCTAAATTTTTCTCCCTCGGCTCTTTTTCTTTAAACCCTCTTTCCTAAGCAAGACAGAAACCTAATGAAGACTGAGCCAAACTTCCCAACCGATGACCTTCATGGGTGTTTGAAATCAGGCAGAATGAGTCTCCCCCCCCGACCCGGGGATGTCGCCTAGCCTCTTGTGATGTGTGTGCGCAATTCCCCAGACCCTGACAGAACTGGGTGGCGGAGTTTATGGAATCTGGCCTGTTACAATGGAACATGGTCACAGCTCTCTCTCAATCTGCACCCTGACCCAAAAGCCTTTCCTTAGATTTCTTCCGCTGCTCCTTCCAGCTGTCTGTCTCTCTCTTACAATTTCTGTCTGTTTTCAGTTTCTCTGTGTTCTGCCTTCCCTCCCTTCCATTCCCGCACACGCCTACTCAAAACAATACTCAGCAAAAGCTCCTGGGTGGGTTCACATACTCCTGCTGGTTTAGGCTGGGGTTTATCCTTACAGTTATGTTAATTGAAAGGTGTGTTCACACTTATCGATCTCAGTGAGGTTTTAACTCACTCCATACACCTAGCTCCTAACATTACCGATAAAGGATATCATTCATTGCTATTAGCGTTTAAAAGAGAACTGGATAAATTCATGGTGGTTAAGTCCATTAATGGCTATTAGCCAGGCTGGGTAAGGAATGGTGTCCCTAGCCTCTGTTTGTCAGAGGGTGGTGATGGACGGCAGGAGGGAGATCACTTGATCATTGCCTGTTAGGTTCACTCCCTCTGGGGCACCTGGCATTGGCCACTGTCGGTAGACAGGATACTGGGCTAGCTGGACCTTTAGTCTGACCCGGTACAGCCGTTCTTATGTTCTTATGATAGGAGCCCCAATTGGGATCAGGCCCCCCCATGGTGCAAGGTGGTGCACACATATATAGTAAGAGGCAGTCCCTGCCCCCAAGAGCTTACAATCTAAACAGATATGAGCTGGGCAGATGAAATTGTAAAGGGCCAGGACTTTGCCATATTGAGGTTTTGTGGGTATACAGAGAAGAGAAAGAAGTGGATGCAAAGATATAGGGATTGTAGTCTGGTAAAAATCCTCTCAATTGTACATTATATAAGGAAGTAGTGAGAGGTGGGTTGGGTAGGATGTGGTTTTGAATACGTAAAAGAGAGCGATTCTTGCAGATTCAGGACTGAGATAATAGATCCAAAAGCTGCACTCTATACCACAGACTACAGCTGCACACTGTACCACAGAAAACAGCCCACAGTATCCTTAACATTTCCATAACCACACTGTAATTTAGGCATATCGGTCCCGATTTGCAGTCGTGTTTGTACACACACAAATGCGGGCCGACTTTATGCAAGTGCCAACTCCGCGTGCATGCACAGTTCTGGGGATACAAGCATTGCATGGCTATCTAGCTGTGTGCGTAAACCCTCAAGTGCAAAACGTGGGTGTGTGTTGCACATGCACAAATTACAGGATATCAGGGCCACTGGCAATAGTGACTCAAAGCCACATTCTGCCTGTCACCCTGCAGGAGCTACATGTGCCTATGAATTTGAATCTCAAGCTATGTCTACACTAGAAACACTGCAACGGCACAGTTGCAGGAGCTCTTCCGTCGCTGTAGTAAACCCACCTCTCTGAGAGGTGGTAGCTAAGTCAACAGAAAACTTCTTCCGTGGGAATTGTTCACACCCTTGAGCTACATAGCTGGGTTGACCTAATTTTCCAGTCCTTAGGGTATGTCTACACTACAGTGACTCTACCCACATAGCTGGGTAATGTAGTGTAGTCCAGGGTGTAGATGCAGCCTATGTTGACGGAAGGGTTTTTCCCATCAGTGTAGGAACACCGCTTCCCCAACGTAGCTGCATCTACACTGGGGAACAGATCGGCAAAACTGTGCTGCTCAATGGTGTGGGTTTTTTCACACGCATGTCCAGTGAAGCTGTGTCAACCTAACTTTTAAGTGCAGACCACACCTTAGCTAGTCTCTAAATTCACAGACCCACGTACGCCTGGCTGGAGCCATAAGCATAAGTCACCGTCTGAACCAAAGGCTCGGAACCAGAGTAGGCCTGGCTTTGGCAGAACAGCAATGCGCCAGGTGTCAGCGAACCAAGTAAGCACATTCCTGACTGGACAGGACTGTACAAAAACATACCGATCTCTCAAATAACTGTGTAAACACATTCTTAAGGGATGGTACAAGTACACACCGACCCCTCGTAAGATAAGGAGGGGATGACAGGATAACGGATGAGGATGTTCTAACTAGTAGGTAAAAGGGTGGTAACTAACATCTGGAGTGTAATATGTAACTTGTTTGTATCCATGTATAAAAGGAGAAGTCCTGGGGGGGGGGGGGCATCGCTGTCCAGCCTAGGGGACAGCATCCTGGTGTGCTGATTTTCCTAGTACCATTGTCGTGGGCATACGTGTGTGAGTGTACATTTAACCATTGAGTCGGGGCACTAGGACTGTGCTTTGTCGACAATAAACCTGGCCAAGTGCCTTCGTCACCAAACCACGCCTGTGGTCTTTCTTTCCAAATAACACTGAGGTCTCCTGAAGGGGTAAGTGGCATTAACTGCTAGTGCAGCTGGCATCAGAGCTCCGAGAACAGCAGCACTAAGTAGCCGTAACAAGTTAGCAGCCCTAACAACTCTCCTCAGCACTTAACAACACTAATGGGAACTTCCTAGGCAAAATGGAGAGCACGGTGGACTTCTGATCAATTCTTTCTCTACCATGCAAAATCACACATGAAAATCACACTTGGACACTGACTTTTAACCTGCCTGTCCCTGGCCAAGCACAGAGCCCTGCACAGCGATCAGCTTGCACTGTTCTCAGACACTCATTAGCACCCTAGGTTTCAAAAATTCAGCTCTACAAGCTCTGTCTGCCGATTTCTTCAAGTTGCAGAGCACAGAATACAAAGGGTTCGTTTCAGCATTTTTATTTCTACTTGTGTACACCTTTGGGACGGATGCAGCAATGAGGTGAGAGCTTTCTAGATGAAAGCTAACCCACATCCAGCAGGCTTCGTCGATTGATGCTGGCTTGTGGAACAATTGCCTCCCAGCTCAGGAAGTGATAGTGCTGCAGCACTACTAACCACAGCCTTTCTCCACCTGCTGTAATTCTCTTCATGAGGGTGGGTGGGGAGATGTGCTGGTGGTTTGATTTTAGAAACCAGACACCGTTCGAATGAGAGGCCCCTACTGAGTTTCTTCAGCGGTGTAACACCCATCCAATAATACACAAAGCTGGGCACACTGATGGCCATTAAACGACTTCCACGAACCGCATTGTGGGGTCATGGAGCAGTCTGAGCCTTTCCTGATATATTGGATTAAAGGCCTTGGACTGACCTTTGGACCACAATCCATAGCCAGGACACCAGGCCGCCAAGCATTAAGCATCACTAAGTCAACATAAAACCAAATGGGTTTCCTCAAACTAACCCGCAGTGAGGCCAGTCATTCAAATGCAGTGAATTAGCCAGAGGGGCTCATGTTATAATGCCCTGGGGCTAGGAGCTTCTCTAGACTGGAAGAACAAATCAGTAGACCGTTGGCGAATACAGGGCTTATTGGCCTTTTCTGAAACACGCAGAGGGAAATCAAAACCTTGGCAAATAGCTGAGACGTGTAGAGAATGAGAGAACACAGTACAAGCGGGTTTCCTCATGGGGCGTTTCAGTCTGGGCTCAGTTTGTGGCCTACTCTATGGTGCAATGTCCTGGTCTTTGGCTCCGCCCCCACGTAGGGTTGCCAACCCTCCAGGGCTGTCCTGGAGTCTCCAGGAATTAAAGATTATGTCATGTGATGAAACCTCCAGGAATACATCCTACCAAAATTGGCAACCCTACCCCCAAGACAGCTACCTCACAGAGAGCTGGGAAACTCCTAGAATGTTATCCCCTTGCATTCATGCCATAGACACCAGGCTTACCTGTAGGTTGAGAAGGAGACTGCGTACTTGCTTCTGCAAAGGCTTCTTGTTTCTGGTTTAAATTACCTACAATTATTAATTTAAAATAAAATTAGGATATTGCCAGTGCCTCCCTCTAACGTGCTCCAAATGAGTTAGGCTCACCTGTCTGTGGCATTACCGTCCTGACAAAACCAAAGGTATGCAACATGCAAACACACACACACAATGCTGCAAAGGAAACCCCGGTATAATGTCTGACTAGTGTCTGATAATCTGCTGAGTTGCAAACAGGCATGGGGCACTGTGGCCTACCTCAGATGTGCCCTGACTCTCAGTTCATCTTTAGTTCCCAGAGAGGTGTGAAGCTTCAACTTTTACACAATGCAGTTTGCTCTGGCTCATGATGGGACTCACAATATTTGCAGTGCTAGACCTGCCTCAGCCTAAATTTGACTCAGACGCACATTCGTTAGGCAACCTGGTTACTCATGAATCACCTGGTTTCAGCACCACTCCAGTGCAGTAGCCTGGAGATTCCAGGCTGATGCTAAAGTTTCAGTTTGCCATGGATTTTTGTATTGATGATACATTCATGCATCATAGTTGTCAAGGCAAGGGTAGAGGTTTCAGCAGCTGGTGGAGAATAGTTCAGGTTTTGGTTATCCAGGAATGTGTGGGAAATGTTTTTGGCTTGTGAGATAAGCACAAGTGCTAAGCTATCAGCAGCTAAATAGTTAACAATATAGAACTTATTAGGTGTCAGAGTAAACCAGGGCCTCCCAGAGGATTCAGGGGGCCTGAGGCAAAGCAATTTTGGGGGGCCCTTCCATAAAAAAAAGTTGCAATACTATAGAATACTATATTCTCATGGGGGCCCCTCCGAGGCCAGGAGCCTGGGGCAAATTGCCCCACTTCCTCCCCCTCCCCCCCGGGCGGCCCTGGAGTAAACACCTCAAAGAAATAAACAGGTGTTTTATTTCACAGCTGTTGCTTTAGGCTGCCTGGCTGCAGATTCAGACAGACATCACTACATTGGTTTCTACGTGGCTTCCATTTGGAAGTTTCTCTTCACAACCAGAACAACCAGAACATTTTTCTTTTGAAATGAAAAAGACTTTGGAACAAAGTTCTGTGGCAAGGAGAGGAGTTGGGGAAACTTCTGCAGAATCACAGACCCAGTTCAGGGTAAATGGTGATCACTGTATCACTAGTGATGAGTGAACCTCCAAAGGTTTGGAGCTTTGGTCTGGATAAAGTTCAGCATTTATCAGAGAATCTTTGGTTTAAAAAACATTAGACTCCCAAGAACAGACTCTTTTTGCTGTCATTGCCAACATTTGCTATTTCTGCTCGAGCTGGAAGTACAATGAGATCAGTACAGTATTTTGGTATTTCCATTTCCAGGGCCCAGCTGAAAGCAGGAAGCAGAGAGATGCATGTAGAAGGTCTCTGCATTGTACTTGCCTGGTACCAAAAGCCATGAACAATGACCATTTTAAATGATTACTTAATATTTGTATTACAGTAGCACTCAGAGGCACCCATCAAGATAATTGTATGAGGCACTGTGAAATTAGGGTGACCGGAGAGCAAGTGTGAAAAATCGGGACAGGGGATGGCAGGTAACAGGTGACTATATAAGACAAACTCCTGAATATCGGGACTGTCCCTATAAAATCAGGACATCTGGCCATCCTATGTGAAATAAACACATGAAGCCACAACTCCTGATCTAGAGATTTTACAATCTAAGAAACTTTAAAAAAACACCACCACTGAACTCTGAGGCTAAAACTTGTTTTAGCTTGAACTCTGGAAGAAAGTACAAGTCAATTCTTATTTTTAGCCTGTAGCTAGATTTAACTTTGTTCCCCTTTCCTTTTCTAGGTGGGTTGCTCCTGGTGCACTTGGCTAGTCATGGAGGCAAACAGGGTTGGTGTGCAATAACAAGACTGCTTGCATGATCTGTCTGCTTAGATGAGCTGTCAGTTATTTGCATAACCTCCTGCTAAGTAGGAAGCTGGGGGCTGAGGATATCCAACAGCTAAATAGAGAAGACACCCTCGGTGAAATCCTAGATCTACTGAAGTCAATGAGGCTCAAGATTTCACCAAATGTGTCAGGAACTATTCAGTAAGAGTTTGGTGTCTATAACGCTCTGTGCGGTGTTATTCATTGTCAATGACGACAGCTCACGTGGAGCATCTCCCATATTCTGCTGTATGGATCAGACTGGGAAGAAATTTCTTTTGATGTTTTCAAAGGGAGAAAACCACCTCACAACTTTTGGAGGGCTATAAAGATTGTGGGATAAATTGTTCCAGCGGGTGAGACATTCACTTATAATGATTTAAACAACAATATTAATATACTTATGCATGTAAAATAAAATGACAGATGTATGTACTGTATCATTATCACTCTTTGTCCTCTCACCAAAGGATCGGGATCCTTATGGGGCAGAATACATTGTCATACCACAGTCCCAGTTTGGACTAGTCAATGCCCTGAGTCCTTCCAAAGAGATTTTGCCTCTGAGGACATTTCTAATTTGGGAACTGGATGTTCTGCTCATCCAGAGACAGGTCCTGAGCCTGGAAGGTATTGCACACTCTCAACTCCCAGTTAGGTCAACAGGAATTGAGAGCACTCAGTATCTTGCAGGATCAGGGCCAGAATGAGCAAAGTGGACACATGCCAAACTGATCCATTTACTGTATCATCCATCCTAAAACATCCACTCCCATAATGCAAAATTCACTCCTGCCATTGCTCTGCCGAAGCCACTGGGCTGCACCAGGGACAAAGTTAGCCCATCAGCTCTACTACAGCTAGACCTAAGAGTGGTGATGCTAGGGATCAAGGTTCTGGGTTCTTGTTTGGGAAGAAGCCAGTGGGGACTGTTTCAGTGTGAACTGCTGCTGATCAACCCCCCAGCTCTTTCTCCTTTACCTTCTCCTGAGGCACTCATGAGCTGTATCTCCAGGTCCATGGGGAGGTTGCATTCCATGCAGACGCACTGGATAAACTGCTTCCAAATGATCGGTCCTGCATTCTCAAGCGTGTCAAGGAGCAACAAGACCTTTTCTTTGCAGTCAGTGATCCCAGCCACGTGACTCAGGTCCATTTGAGGGAGGAAACATTTGGCTTTCATAAGCAGCCACTCAGGGGCATGACTCAGGGACTCCACCAGCTGTGGCTGAGCGTTTGCTATGGCCCTCTGGAGATCCATATCCTCCATCTGGGGCTGGAGAGAAGAAACCGGATAGGTTAGTAGTGAAGTTGGGAACAATGGAAACCTGCCTTTGCCCTAACACTTACAAATCACTCCTGCCTGGTGTTTGGTTAGGCTGCTTATATAAAACCCCATCTCTACTGTTCCCTTGTCCGTCCATCTCCCCACCATTTGTCTGTTGTATTATTGTCAGAATCCTGGACTAGGAGCTCTTTGGGACAGGGACTGTTTTCGGAGTGTATGTTTGTACAATGCCTAGCACAATGCAAGGCAATCCTTGTTTTGGGGGCCTCGGGGGCTACCGCACTAGAAATAAATAACAGAAGCAGGGTTGTGTACAACTTCATCATCAATAACTTCACTGCTATGGCAAGTTGGGCCATAGTTCACAAAGTGTCATAACAACAGAGCGGCTGGGAGGTTTTGGGCGCCAAGAGTGGGGTTATATTTTCCTCTTTAGGGGACTGATGCAGCCACTTTTAGTCATGTGCCATGGACTTCAGTGGGAATTGTGACATGTTCTTGGCCCATTGGGTGACACAAAACCACGTCCGTGTTCTACTCTCACAATCTCTTCTGCCCTACCCAGCTGAAGATCTCCTACCTGCATCCTGAGACGGTCACTTTCTTTCTAGACTTTTACATTTTCAAATGTAACTGTGGATTCTCCTCCATTTCCTGTGGCATTACCGACCCCCGTAGACGTCACACTTTCAATAGACATCGGTTCTCGGATGCATGTTTTGTGCATGTAAGTGGATGCTTTGTCCTGTGCAGCCTCCTACGGGGAAAGAAGTGGACTGTTGACAGAGCAGGATATAAACACACATGAATAAATACAAAATGCCATATGCAATTACAAGCGTTTCAGACTTAGGAGCTCTGTCTAGGAGAGCAGCAGAGGACTGGTAATGGGCTACAGAGCCTTTCACCTCCAGGTGAACAGTTCAAATCCTACCCACGTGAGTGGTGACCAAAGTGTTTTGCCATGTGATGACCGGGCTGTGAGAAATGAGTTGGTAGACTCAGTCAAGCTCCTTACGCATCGGGTTTCATACCAGTGTGTGTGAGGCAGTATTAGCTAGAGATTAGAAGAGGGCAGAACGGGATTCTATTTTCAGCTCTGTCACTGTGTGAACTTCAGCAAGACACTTCGCCTTTTTGTACCTCAGTTTCCACATGGCGATAATAGCAGCCGAGGTGCTCTGAGGCCTAGTTCATGCCTGGACGGTGCTTTCAGAACCTTGGACGGGCGGTGCTGCAGAACTGCAAAACTCTAGTAAAGCCACCAGCCCACACCACAACTGACTCTAAATAGCATTCGTGTGGGCTATTTTGGCAGGGAGGCTAAGAAAGGAAGAGGCCGTGGAGACTGAATTACCTTCTATCCCCTATTGGGAGCGGAAGCGTCCTTCCAGGCTCAGGGCTGAAACATACTGATGGTGGCTGAGAGTGGGGAAACTTGTACTGTTAATCTGATACCCTTCACTAAGATTATTTAATCTATTTTAGGGTTTAATATTGGCCCCCATCTCTGTAGTAGCTGAGACTTCCCCAGATACTATACTATACTACCTATACTTTGGATTTGTCTCCTAGGCTATTCATCTAACATCGTTCACCATCGGTCATTTCACTTGCCAATTAAGGAGATGAGACTGGATAAATGAGTCGCAGCAACAGCTTGAGAGTGCATTTTGTGCAAGTCGGGGAACATTCCATGGCAGAATTGGTTCTGTGCAATTCTGGGAGCATAAAGATGATGGGAGAAGAAGTGAGTGAGTTTGCAGATCATGGGATAGACTAAGCGCCTGATCCAAAGCTCATTGAAATCAATGGAAAGACACCCATCAACTTCAGGGGGCTTTGGGATCAGCCTTACAACATTGCCTCTATTTCACAGAGGATGTGCATTTTTTGGCACAATCAGATTCTGATCTCAACAGGTGGAAATGCAGGGCAAAGCATTAGTATTAACTCACGGATACAGAGTTTAGAGGTGTACAAGTGTCAGGAGTGTTAAACTCGAGATGAGAGTTGCTGATGTAGTTTAGAGTCAAACGAAAGTGAAAATACACAGACCTTAACTCCCTCGCACACAAAACAAAACAAGCCAAACTGACCCTGAAATCAAGGGAGTCACAGCGTGGATGTATTTGACTGAGCATGTGTATGTGCGTGTTTGTGTGTAGAAATGAACCAAAACAGCAAAGTAGCATCTGTCAATTTTAGGTTGCCATGAGCTACCAATAGTGTGAGACACAGTCAGGTGACAGGATCCATTTCTCGGAATTGTTTTTTTCTTCTTTGATCTCAAATAGTCTTCTCCTTCTAGCCAGTATCAGGCATTTGTAGCCATTTCCCACGGCCTCTTCCCCCACTATCAGAAGTACTTTTGTAACAGAAAAACAACTGCAGTAAGAATAATCTGACAGAGAGGGGGCGCTGTTCTGCAGAAACCACCTTCCAATCCGGCCATTTTACTGACCGGCTACACCCTCGTTCCTGCGTTTGCATTAGATCCCAGCCAAGTAGCCGAAGACCCAGCAACGTGTCCCCTTTTGCCCTCCAGTTCCCATGCGAGCCAAAGAAATAAACAGGAAATAAATCTGTTGTCAGGCTAAAGCCGGAGAGGCACAAATCTTCCCCAGTGCAGATTGCCCCCCAGAGGGGATGCGCCCGCCTACCCCACCCCACCCCTGATTTGCTGCTTGGCTTGTACTGAGCAAGCTCACATGGACTGAGCATGCTCAGTAACACTGCTGAAGCCGGCTGCCCTCACTCCGCCCCCCTCCCCATCAGCAAGCATGGGTCGCCTTTGTTGCCACCCTCTCCACAATGTCTCTTAGAACAAAACCAACCACCACCACCCTTCCCGGTACACTGATGGGAACAGGACTGATCGGTAACATTCATTTATTTGTAAAGACTTTGAATCTCAAGATAAATTGACTGATCTCTGAAGGTCTTGTCACCAGGCCAAGTGGGGTTTGCCATCACAATTCATCTCGATGCACCAGCTTAATTGGTTAATTTGTCTCCCAACTGTACCAAACTCTTTCTTTCATTCTTCCCAAACTCTAGCAACTTTCTTAACTGCTTTGGATCCTTTAGTAGGCAAACGCTTAATAACTGTCCTTATCTTCTATGCACACTTATTATGCCAGCATTCATATAAGTGCTGTAGTTAAGAGTCCATCAGCATTCCCATTCTAAATCTAGTTTTCAGGGTGTATAACTTGGAAATGAACTTTTGTTCTTGGTTGAAATAAGAACATAGGAACAGCCACACCGGGTCAGACCAAATGTCCATCTAGCCCTTTATCCCGTCTTCCAACAATGGAACAATGCCAAGTGCCCCAGAGGGAATGAACAGAACAGATAATCATCAAATGTGTCATGAAAACATGCTGGCCAAAGAGCAAATAAAAATAAGCCTAGTAATTCCTCTCCAATAGTCCTTAGCAATAGAGCGTCTCAAAAATTTTCCAATGGAACTTTTTCCCATCAGCCAATGTCTTTTTGTCTAAATAGAACCTTTCCATGGGAATGTGTCAATTTCAACAACAACAAAACTTTGAAACAAAGCATCAGAAATGTTTTGACCTTATCAGAATGGAACGTTTTGATGTTTCATTTCAAAATTACTTTTCATTATGGAATTTATTTTATGTTTTAAATCATGATGTAACATACAATTTTAAAAGACATCAGAACAAAATATCTGAACAGAAATCAGAACAAAATATTTTAATGCTATCAACAAGGAAAATGTTTTGATTGACCCGGATGATTTTTTTTTATTTCATTTTTGAGGAAACGTTGATATTTTTATTTAAGCTCCAATTTGGAATGAATTCCCGTGGAACGGAAATTTTAAGTTTTGGCCGGCTCTACTTATCAATCTTTGGGACACAATTATTTAAGTTTTCTACCGCTGAGCTATTAAATTAATTTTACAATATAAGTGACTGAACTTTCCTCACCTTTGATATACATGGACTACTCACATAAGTAAGGACTACTCATGCAAGTAAGAGCTTGCAGGATTGGACCATAATACCACGGAACATGGTACAGGTACTAATGGAAGGCCATCAGTTCAGAATGTCAACTCTTGTAAATAGGAGAAAAATTGTACACGAATAAGGGAACAACATGTGACTACAGCTTAAGGTACACAAGATATTTTAATCCTCAAAATAAATGCACAACGCAACCCAACCCAACGGGTAGTGTGGTCCAAAGATCTACGTCCTGACTCTGAACTAGGCAGAGGGGCTTTTACAGCCAAATGGATACATTTTGGGTTCTATCACAGCCTTTGTAACGCTTGAGCAGCAAACTGATCAAAACATCAGTGGAAAAAGCCAGTATGCACGCTGCTTGCCACCCCCAGCATGAAACATAAAACCAAAACGTGAAGCTGACCACCATGAGCCTAAACGCTGCACAGACACCGGAGAACATGTACTTACCAAGGGAAAGAAAGAGACACAAACCACCACAGAAATGGACAGAGACGAGAACTCTGAAATAAGAGAGTGCCGAAATTGTGTCCTTCTCTTTAGCTCTGATCTCTGCACGTCTCGGTAACTACTTGAAACCACCTCACACGTACACCCCCACACTCCCCTTACCGGCTCTGGTAAGGCACAAGGCCTAACTAAAACTGAAAGTAAAACCAATAAGGAATTCCCCCTTGCAACGGCCCTTTCCTGTGTTAAAAACATTAGGAACTCATTCCAAACATACAGATGGGAGACTAGGTAAAAACGACATCCCTCCCTAAAGACTTCACCCCAAGGAAATCAGCCAGCCAGCCAAGCCAGCCTCCACTGGCACTAACCCCAGCTCAGCCATATTGAAGGTTATGCTGGTGGGAGCCTCAACGTCCACATGGCTCTAAAAGCACTGATGGGAATTTCCCCCTAGAATTCCCAAGCACAGACACAGCCTAAAGGAATTTAAAGGGAAGGTTTAAAAGCTCAGGGTTCTCGCTTTGGATACGGCACGAGATTAGGTGAGCTCCTTTGAGACTCGAGCTCACCTTGTGAAATGTTCCAGGAATCCAAAGAGGCTTGCCTGCGTCAATAGGAGGGTCCTGAGGTTATTCTGTAATAGGTAGCCACAGAATGACTGCAGACAAACAGCTTGGTAAGGGTCTAAAAGGAGATCAGATATTACCATTCTTTCATCGGAGCACAGGTATGGCAGGCCAGATCCTCTGGTGCTGATTAAATCCAATGAAGCTATGCTGACTGATACCGAATGAAGATCCAGCCCAATATGTATTAATAATACCTAGGACTTTTCCCCAGTAGATCTCAAAGGCCAGGATCATTATCCGTATTTTACAGATGGGGAAACTGAGACACGGAGCAGGGAAGTGACTTGCCTAAGGTCACCCAGCAGGACAGTGGCAGTACTGGGAACAGAACCAGGTCTCCACACTGGTGCTTTATCTACTTGGCCACACTAGCACATGGTGGAAACCAAATAACATAATTAGGTTCAGCAGCTACACTACAAGCTCATGAGCTGGGATAAAAGGACAAGAGCTGCTGATCCTCGTGTTTCAGGAAGAAATGCTTCCCCCCTGTGTCTTGTCTATGGGAATCTGGGAAGCAAAACTCTCACTCTTGTGCTAGCACCAGAGCAGCTTCTCCAGGGCTAGCAAAAACTGGGAGTTCTAGTGTAGACATGGTGCTGGCGTTTTTACCCCAGTGTTGTCCGGATTTTCTCAGAGCAGGATTAGATGGCATGGAGGGGAAAACAGTGAGAGGATTCCCTAAGATGGTCAATGCAGATTCTGCCCCTGGGTAGTGTGAACACAGCTGGCGCTCACTTGTTCATACCAGAGGGAATTGCAAGCAAAGCAGTCTCTGTGAGAGCCCCTCTACTTTAGAAGAAATTCTCCCCACCCCCTCACACCACCTGAAATAGCCCTTGTTTTCTGACCTTTCAAGCACACCCCCCCATCTGGACAGACCTGACAGACACAGGGTTTGAATGTTGGTGGTAGTTGAGTTTTGGGGTCTTTTTGTGCCATTTGTTGACTGGCTGATTCTGTGCAGAAAAAAAGGCTATGGCTCTGCTATTGGCGTTACCTCAGTTTGCGGCACAGCGTCTGGGACAGTCGTCTTTATGCTTCTATATTGACAATAAAAGAAAGAAATACAAATCCGAAGGGGAAAATGGCTACCTTTCGGACTATCTAGAGGGAGCCGGTTCGATAATCCTGGGACAGGAACACTAAACCCCCAATCTCTCGGAATTATCGATAAATTGGCAAATGCTCCTTTTATAGAGCAAATGGAGCCATAAGAGACGAAAAAAGTCAGATTTGCAAGCTAACCAGGTTCCAATGTATTAAGTACATGCACAGATGTTAAGGCAAGAAAGGGCTATTTTGATCATTTAGTGTGGTCTCCTGCAGAACACAGGGCACAGAATTTCACCTAATTACTCGTCCAGTGGAAGGACTTATTCTTGTCTACTATGCAAGTGAACAATACGCAGCCCAGTAACTTGTGGCTGAATCTTTTAGAAAGACATCCGGGCTCGATGTAAAAACTTATCCAGGTTGATAAGCCACAGCCATTTCAAACCAACTGTCCTCTCACTATTTCAACCATTCAATTTTAACCAGTCAGGGTAAACGTTTACATTTAAAATACAGTAAGATCTAGGGAGAGGGAGCTTGAAAGGGACACTAAGGAGTATTTTGCTAGCTACAACGCTGACCAATTTAGCCACTAAAACTTTCAGGAAACAGAAATTAACCTGGCACTGTTTTAACCTGGCTGTTTCAAGGAGAGGCTCTGAATGGACTAAGCATCCAGTGACAATGGCCCCCGCCCATTGTCCTACCCTAGGAACATCCAACCTCAGAAACCCCGAAAACCAGGCTCTGAACTAAAGGCTGCATTCTGGAGAGGGGAGCCCCTCCCTGCAAGGAATCGCTCTTCAGCATCAGTCTGCGGGCAGACTTTATGCCCCACCAGCGGGGAGCCCACCCCGCCTCCCTGTGCCAGCCCACCTCCATGTGCTGATGTGGAGAAGGGAGCGGCGGGCTGGCGAGCGGGGCGCCTCGAAGGCACCCTCTGTCCCAGGGGGCTCAGGCTGTCAACCGCCCCCCAGAGACAGGGCCGGGGCGGAGAACTGGGGGCGGGTACTGCACCCACTGCTTAGCCTCAGCTCCATCCCCCAAGGCAGGGCAGGGCAGGGCAGGGGGGTGAGGTGCCCCTTTGGTTGCATTGCCTGTGCCTGCAGGACCGCAGAGAAGGGGTCCCAGTAGGGGGACCAGGCAGCAAATGTGAAAAATCAGGATGGGGTGGGGGGTAATAGGAGCCTAGATAAGAAAAAGACCCCCAAATCGGGACTGTCCCTATAAAATCGGGACGCCTGGTCCCAGCCCCGAGCAGGGTGGGCTGGGTGTCAGCAAAGGCGGCTCCGGGCCCCCTAGTGACCAGGTCTGCACCAGACCCGGGACCGGCTGGGGGGAGACACTCACCCCGCTCCGTGCTCATGGGCCCGGCCACCCCAGCGCTGCGCCGCCCGGAGCCGCCGCCCCCTTCGAAAGTGAAAATAAATGCAGGGGTGAGACAACGGGAGCCGCTTCCGAGAAACCATGTGATGCGGGCACCGCTGTCCCGGGCCGCCGGGCAGCATCCCCCCGGGCGGGGCGGGGCGGAGTCCGGGCAGCATCCTCCCGGGCGGGCCGGGGGGAGAACCGGGGACTGAACATCAGCGGCCGGAGCGGGGCACGCACCGGACAGAGGCCACACGCGGTTCCAATCACAGATCAGGTCACACGGGATTTGTGGCGCTGCACATTGTTCGGTCTCCTGCCCGTCCCGGACCCTTAATCCGAATTCTAATACTCCCTCCCTAGGTGTAAATGCCAAGAGCTCAACGGGGTTGGAAACCCTTCCTGCAGCCTCCCCGGCAAGGCGGCGTAGACCTGTGCCAAACTCGTAGGTGCCCAACTACGAGAGACGTTTGGTCTGGGACCCGTGGAAAGCAAACCCCGGCCCGGCCGGTTCTCCAAAAGCTGCCTGAACGAGGGGGTTTGCAGGTGGCAGTGGGCGGGAAGTCGTGGGGTTGGGGTTGGTTTTGGGTTTGCGGAGTAGGTTTGCTTGTCTTTGAAGACGCTGCTCTTCGGAGTAGGTTTCTCTCAGGGTCCAGCTCCGCTTGGAGCAGGATCCCCAGGTCCAGGACAGCCAGACCTGCTGGCGCTAGTAAGCTAAAGATGGACCGGAGCGGGGGTAGGGTGAGCACCGGGAGGGGGCTATCCCCGGGCCACAGGCACCTCGTGCCCGGGATGGGACCGTACGGGGGGGGGCTAGCCCCAAATATTTTAGACAAAAATTGATTTTTTTTCCTGCAAAAAATTCCATTTAGTCAAAAAAGCGGTTTTTCAAACAAATATTGCAGGGGGAAATGGTCAAGCCGCTCTTTTTGCAGAAGCCAGTGTCCCTGAAGTGCGGACAGCACCGGGCTGACACAGGAGAGGGAAGCACAAATCCTGCCTCTTCCACAGCTACTCTGACCCAGTCCTTCCATCCCACTGTGTCCCCTGGCGGATACGTCCTCCCTGCCTCCAGGGGCTGGCCGGTTTAATTCAGTAGGGTTGGAAAGGCCTGTGAGATCCCCAGGTACAAGGCCAAACAAAGCCCAGGGTTCAGCAGCAGAGAAGTCAAAAGTGCAGGGAGCCAGCAACTCCGCTCTCCAAGGGCTTGTCACAGGGGTGGCCAACCTGAGCCTGAGAAGGAGCCAGAATTTACCAATGTACACTGCCAAAGAGCCCTAGTAATACGTCAGCAGCCCCCCATCAGCTCCCCCACCCCACTCCCAGTGCCTCCCACCCACCGGCAGCAGCTCTGCGCCTCCCTCTCCCTCCCCCACCTCCCGATCAGCTGTTTCGTGGTGTGCAGGAGGCTGGGGGAGAGTGAGGACATGGCAGGGTCAGGGGAGGGGGCGGGAAGGGGTGGAGTGGGGGCAGGACTTGAGCAGTGAGCACCCCCCAGAAAGTTGGCGCCTGTAGCTCCAGCCCTGGCACATTGGAAAGATGGCGCCTGTAGCTCCAGCCCCGGAGTCGGTGCCTAGACAAGGAGCCACGTATTAACTTTTGAAGAGCCGCATGTGGCTCCGGAGCCACAGGTTGGCCACCCCTGGCTTATCAGGTGGTTCTTTGGTCTGGGGCACTGAAACTCATCCCATGTGCTGGACAGCACAGGGTGAAGCCAGGCTGGACTGAAGCAAGGGGCTTCCCCCCTCAGAGTTTGTGAAACACTCTATACCCAGGGGAGAGCACATCTCTCCCTCTCGCGTCCGCACACCCCTCTTATTTGTTTACCCATTTAAAGCGAATCCGAAACCTGGCTTGGCTGGCCGCGTGCACGGCTCCTGGGACCCCTCCGGAGTATATTGGTGTCGGGCAGCGCTCAGCCGGGCGTTCAGAAGACATCGTAAGCGGGAAAGAGGGCGTGATCTGCAGGAATACTTAGAAACACCAGCTGTCATTTGGTGCAAGCTGGGGACCCTGCTCTGCAAAGTAGGTTTCTAAGGTGTTACCTGTCAGCTCGGCGTTCTTGGGGAACCAGGCCGCAGTATCCATCCTGTCTGACACACGAAGGACAGCTCCACCCCCCAGCCTCTGCTTGAACCAAAACCGATCAGAAGAAGGACTTACAAAACGCATACAGAAAGGAGAACAGAGATTCCAAGGCAAGAACCACATTGAACTCTGGGACCAGAAAAGCAGGGAAGCACTGCATGATGGGGGATCTCTGCTCCAGATGTTAATGAGCCCACACCTGCACACACCCAGCTCAGCAGTTATCAGACCCGTTCTAGCAGGTCCGGCTTTAAGCCGATTCGGCCGATTCCCCGGAATGGGGCCCCACACCTAAGAGGGCCCCGCAACGTCCGGGACTGCCGGTGGAGCGGGAAAAAAAAAAAGCCGCATCCTGCTTCTCCCCCCTCCCTCCAGCGCTTGCGCCGCCATACAGCTGATCAGCGCAAGCCTGGGAGGGAGGGGGGAGAAGGAGGAATGCGGCGTGCTTGGGGAAGAGGCGGGGCCAGGCAGGGATTTGGGGAGGGATCCAATGGGGCAGTGAGGGGGCTGGGGCGGGGCCAGGGTGGGGATTTGGGGAGGGATCCAATGGGGCAGGGAGGGGCGGGGGGGCGAGACAATTCGCGTCCCAGCGTGGGGCCCCGCACCTGCTAAAGCCGGCCCTGAGTTCTAGTAATAAATCCTTTATTGGTATCCAAAATACTGAAGCTGCCTCATTGCATTGTGAGCTTCCTGGAAGGAACACCACTCATAGCCAGGAATGAGCAGTTCCTATTGTATAGCCTGAACAAAACAACTTTGGTATTCTCCCTTGAGCCATCAGTTTACCTATAAATAAATCTTGTGTTGTCCCTTGAACCATTGTTGTTTCCCTACCCACGCTCAAGTAAGTGTTCTGATACCTGGATCCAAAATTTGCATCAGTTCTATTGGGACTTCATCTTCTCCTGACTGATCGTGCTGGGGGGTCTGCCTGTCTCCAGCACTCGGGACCCTCACCTACCACCAGCACCTGGGAACCCTGACTGGTTCAAGCTTCACAGAGTAGTGAGAACCCAATTCTCTCTCTTTTTTTTTTCTACTCTAGGTATCGCTTTCTAACCCTGACGTGTGTGATCAGGTATAGTTTTCTAAACCTGACTTTGGTAATCAAATTTAAGCTAGATTTAATATTGTAACTGTGTTGTTTGTTTGGCTCCCCTATGGTTATTACCTGGCAATAAATAACTTTTATGGTTAAGCTGGTTGCTTCCATCCCTCTCTTTCTCTCTCTCTCGTTTGTGTTTTTGGCTTCCCCATTTGCTCTGCAGCAACGTTCCTCTCCCTATAGCGCCCAAAAATCCCATGGGGTTTGCTCATCCAATGGGTTACTACCAGAACAATTGTAACGTGACAGTGGGGACAGGGACGTGCTGAACCTGGGACATAGGAGGGTGGCAGCTTGGAAGTGCTGCTCGACCCAGCCTGCTGAGTCCAGGGATATATAAGGGGTCAGCTTGGGAGTGCTGATTAAACCGGTCCTCTGAGACACACACTGTTAATGTGTGTGAGTGTGTGTGTTCGTCTGATTCTGGGGCTGGAGGAACGCAGCCCTGGGGAACCTACATCCTGCAGGATAGCTCCACGGGGAGGGGACTTGTAGAAGGGAGCAGTGGAGCTCTGTGTGAAAACACCAGTGACACAAGCAGTACTTTGATAGAATCACAGAACCCCATCCCCCCCCCCCCCAGAAGAATAATCCTAATAAATGAGCGTACCCCAAAGTAACGGGCAAATCTGGTAACAAAGAGTCCAGCTCCGCTTGAAGTAGGATCCCCAGCTCCAGGACACACAGACCTGCACCCCTCTGCTGGCACTAGCGACGGGGGCGTAGGGTGGCAGTATGAGCAGCCGGCGGAACTATAGGCACCTAGTGTCTGGGATGGGATCCTGCTGGGGGGGCTCACCCCTCCCACTTCCACCCTCTATTTTTAGGGTACATGTGGATCTGAGCTAGTGCAGGTAGGTCTCCAGCTGGGAACTACACCCTGCTCCACCTAAGGTTTTGTCTACACTGCAGTGCAAGCAATATGAATGTGGTTTATGTAGGCAAAGCCCAGTCATCTTTGATTGAGCTAGTGCAGCCAAAACCAGCAGGGCCCGTCCCGACAGGCCCGTCTGCGGGGTGAACTAGTCGCAAGCAGCAGGAAGTGGCAGAACTCGGTATGCTTGCAGACTGGGGTTGGCCAGCCACAGGGAGGGGGAGGTAATCGGAGGTGGAAATCTGCCCACTGCTGTTTAGGCTGGTGCAGTGAACGTTGCCCCGACCACGCTGGGAAGTCCCTGGCACTGCCTGGTGGGTTTTGTGTCAAAGTGAGAGATAAAGAGAAGGTGAGTCCTGGGATCCCAGCCACAGCAGCGGCCGGGGTGGGGAAGGGGCTTTAGTTCATGGCCACAGGGTGGGCTGCTGGCTGCAAAAGAGGAGGGACTTTGGGTCTGTGCTGCGGGAGCTATTTAAAATACACAAACACACCCGTGAGAACCAGCAGGATTTCCCCAGCATGAGCAAGGCCTCAGAGAGGGCGATTTCCTGTTCACGTGGCTGCCCGGGAAGAAGCTCACCCAATCCCCCAGCGCGGTGACTAATGAGGAGCCCCAGCACTTGTCTGACTAAAACCACCTGGCGGCTCTGAACTTTCTGAGCTCTCTCAATAGCACCTTTCCTTGGACCAGCTCAGCAGCAGTTAGTGAAGCTTCAAACCCCCTCCAGTGAGTTCAAGGAATCCCCCATTCAACAAATGGGGAAACTGAGGCACAGAGCTATGAAGTGACTTGCTCACGCTCAAACAAGCCCATAGCTGAACGGGGTGCAGAACCCAGGCCAGCCAGCGCCCAGTCTCTTGCGCTAGCCACTAGACCACATGGCCTCACCACATGGGTTTGCCACATAAATATGAAAGCCTACCACCAGAAGCAGAAATAGATCCTCACATTTCATGACCCCTATTGGGGGGTGAGGGGAGAAATCGTCTCAAACTTCTTGGAGAAACCCTGATTTTAATATGCTTTCATGCGATGGGAGAGAGTTCCGATCTCCTATTTTTATTATTGTAATAACCCTGTGATTCTTGGAATTGCATTTAGTATTTGTTCCTCCTGTTTTGCTTTTGAGTTTTTCCCCTCATATTGAAAGCTTTATAGAAACACAATGGCTGGAAAGAAGATATAATTGGTACAAAAAAAAAAAAAAAGAGATTGAACAGCACCAAAACATCATTGCATTGCAGGAGCATACAAAAGAATGCATGGTACTGGGGGGTCCATCCATTTGTATCTTTTGCTCTTTCCTTGTGCTCTTTCTAGTCTCCTCTTTTTGCTGCTCGTAAACTTGCACCAATGGCATCACCACCCCTCTGTTATTGAGATGGCTATAACTGAACACACTATACCAGTTGCAAACAGTGTAGCAAGGGACTATACCCATCATCTCATGTCTCAGGATGTGATGCCTCTCAGGGCCGCCCGGGGGGGGGGGGGCAAGTGAGGCAATTTGCCCCAGGTCCCGGGCCTCGCAGGGGCCCCCACGAGAGTTTTTTGGGGCCCCTGGAGTGGGGTCCTTCACTCGCTCCGGGGGCCCCGGAGCTTCTTCTGCTCCGGGTCTTCAGCGGCAATTCCACGGCGAGGGGTCCTTCCGCTCCGGGACCCGCTGCTGAAGTGCCCTGAAGACCCGTGGCGGGGGGTCCTTCTGCCCCAGGACCCGCTGCCAAAGTGCCGGGTCTTCGGCGGTGGGGGGCCCCAGGCCCCCTGAATCCTCTGGGCGGTCCTGATGCCTCTATATAAGCATCAGTCATTGAGACTGCCATATTACACTTCAAAGTCATATCCAACTTACTGATACTAATACCATGCCTAGGCATTCTGGCATTACTGCTTCTGAGGTTACTCTCTGGGAAGTTAACCAAGTCTGGTGATCGCATCTCTAAGGTTTGTCAGTATCACCACACTACCCCCTTTGATATGACTGGTGGCTAGAAAAAGCCTGGGACTAGCAGAGTAAAACGCTGCAGCGGGGATGAAAATGGACCCGTTAAATCCTTCATTGGGCCTGGCACTAGGTAGTAGGGCCTGATCCAAACCCACGGACTTAGTAGTTCACTTTCGTGAGCACAGAGAATCACCTAAGACTTTTAAAGCAACAAGCTGTAGCTTTCGCTATGGACTTCGCCATCCATGTTTAGCAGGAATTCATCAGAGAGAGATGTCCATAAAAGCCAGAGTATTTCTTGCTAAAATCAATATCTCTTTTAATGGCTGGGCTATAGGGAAGCTGACCCCCCAAAAGGACATAATTTCATTGGGTCACATGCATTCTTTCTATTTGTACAGTCAATTCCAACACTCCTTTATGAATGGATTCCTTCTATAATGTTTTCTTAAGAAAATCTACAAGCAAATGATGTGGGAAGCCAAAGTCCAGCTGTATAATTAGGTATCCCTATAAAGAGAGAGAGAGACGAGTTATACTAGCTCACACCACATTTACAACAAGAAGCTTGCAGTGCTCTGTAAATAGAAGTGGCTGTAAGTTTACTTACCTCCTTTGTGATGATCTCAGGATTTTTAATTTCAAATAGATTGAGTCCTTTGCTGTTCATCAGAGAAGTTAAAGCTGGCTCGATCCCTAGGAAATCAATAAAACCATCCAGTTATAGGCCCACTAACGGTGGTTTGCTAGTCCCTCGACAGTAAACGCATTTGGTGAGACTGTCTGATTGCATAGTAGAAGGGCAAACTTCCCAGGCTGGGTGTGGTACCTCTGAGACCCCATGAACTTCATTTGTCCCTATTTTCACACAATGGGCCCGTTTCCACAGTGCCGCTGCTTTTAAGCGCCAACATTTGTGCACTAGGCCTTGATCCTCTTTTCACAAGGGCCACTTTGCACTTGCACAAGGGGAGACAGTTTTTCATCTTGGTGAATAGGAAAGTGGATCCCACACGGGGATGAACATTAGTTGGCGCCTTTGAAACCCACACACGCACCATGGAGCTTTTGACATGCTGGAAAACGGACAAATGAAACACACCAGAGTGTGATTTTTTTCGTGATTCTGATGAAAGTGCATCATGAATCAATCAGCGATACACTGAATCTAAGGGGAACTCAGTTTTGTGCCAGGTTTGCCGATGATGTGTCTTTTTTCACACCACTCTACTGGCCACTTTATTATTATTTAACCACGTTAGTGCTGCCTCAGATACCGTACCAGGTACTGCCCCATGTACTGGGTCCATTGTCATTAGATGGAAGATTTTCCATAGAGACTAAGGGGGTTTAGAGCATCTCCCATGGTGCACTAGAGCCAGGGGCTCCCATGATGCACCACTTCTCTGCACCAAGAAGAGAAAAGGTGCATCATGGTCAGTGTAATCCAACCTTAGAGGAAGCACCCAAACTACAACTCCCATGCAGCATTTCCAAATCAGAATATTTCAGATTTTTCACCAAAAAGTCAAAAATTTCCATGGAAAACAACTCATTTCTGAACAGCAACTATGGAACAATTAGAAACAACTTGCAGCCACTTCAAACGAGAGTTCGAAAACACAACTGACGTTGCATGTTCTGCCAGAACTTTCTCCGGAGCATAAACTCACTTGAAATCACTTCTGGGATTCCCGCAACTGAGATGATTTTCTGCAGGAAGTGCCTTAGAGATCTGTCATCCTGAAAATCAAACACATTTACAGAAAAAAGCAGCAACTGCAGAGATCTATAATGACCCCTAAGTTAGCAAGGTCTTCCCTGGAGATTAAAAGCTCTCTACTTACCCCAGCTCTCTCCAAAGCACATTTAAAAACTTTAGGCTCTATCCTGTAGGAAAATATTAACCAAGAAAAGATAAAGTCAGTGAGAAGTATCTGAACAAGCCTTCTTTCCTTGCAGCTAGCACAGGCAAGTTAAGAGACCAGTGCAATGCACAAGAGACACCGGTACCTACACAGAGTCAGCGAGATGCAAAACCAGTTTCTTTTCTACATACGCAGACTGGATTGTGACAGTGACTTCCTGTGAAGAGAAGGAGACAGTCACATGCTCTGTCTGGCTTCATCACCAGATTCATCGGAGGAAGAAAATCATGATCGTTCCCTTTTGCCAGTTCAGCATGGTAAACTCCTGTTGAGTCCTTGGTTACTAGGAGCTCTGGAAATTGAAGCTCTGTGACTTGATTAATGAGCTACGTGCCTGATAAGCGTTATTTATTAAGCCTGTACTATATGGGTAGGCACACAGCACTGACCAAACACTTAGTCCCATCCCCGCATGCGCAGGGCTCTGGTGTAGTTCTGATAAAGCCAATGGAATTACACATCAGAGATGTGTATGGCCCACAGAGGCAGCATTAAAATAACGCACTACTGAACACTTTTCCACAGGACTCTCTAGAAATAACGTCATGTTCCAGGTTTGCATGTGTGGATGGGGGTCAAGGAACACCCAAGTTATACTGGCTAGTGAGGACAAATCCATGTTAACTGGCTAGTGAGGACAAATCCCAAGAGACAGAGAGAACAGGGGAGCAGGGGTGTGAGAAACTAACAACTTCAGATAGCTATTTGTGTGCCCCTCCAGCCGTCATTTACTTTCCAAACAATGTCAATGTAGTGACCGAACTTGAAAGCTTTTATTGGTTGAGCACTAACAGCATTCGTGATGCAATGCAGAGCCTAGTGTGAGACATGGTCCCTGCCCCAAGGAATTTGCAACCTAGATTAACTGAATAAGAAACTGACCTTCTCAAAATATAACACCCCGGTGGGCTCTGCTCCTTGGGAAAAAATGCTGAGTTCCACGGCAACAGATGACTTCACAATTGTCCCTTCAGGCTGGAGGGTAATTTGGGGAGGGGTGAGACTCCAGACCTTAGCCAGCGAGTCATTATAAGAAGTGCCTTGAAAAATCTGTAGGACATAAGGGGGACAGGATACGTGCTCAAGACGTTTCTGAGGTGCATGGTACTTGATTTCTTAATTTATGAGGCGCACGCAACACACTGCATCCCTCTTATGGCCTCAGGTTCTTCTCACTGCCCCCCGCCCCAACCAGCCCCAGTAATTGAGTTGGGACACTGGGGGAACTACCCAGGGATGGGGGTTGGAGAAATCCACTCCCTCCCGCCCAGCTCTACAGAGGCTACTGCAGCCCAAGGGGCGAAGGAGCCTCAACATCCCTTGCCCCCAGCATCCTAGAGATGGTGGGGAGGGGGAAGGACCCAAGATGCTACGTCGTGGCAAATCACCCAGCCCCAACCTGAAAGAGCCACTGTGTTCCAGCCTGCCCCCCCCCCCCGTGGTTCCGTGTGGCAGGGGCAGACGTTGACCTTCGGTTGGGTCGTCGCCTTCCAGCTCAGGAAGGGCGTTCCTTATATGTTTATTCACTTTACTATTGTATATTCCATTTAAAGAAACAACATTGCCACGGTCCATAAAGTTAGCTCTGAACTGGCTCCCTGGTTACCTCTTGCACAATCCCTTGGTGAGCCTCCGTGTCTTCCATTTCAAACATCTCCTTAAAGGAACAACAACAACAATGAAATTATGAGTTGGTTTGAGCACAATGTGTTCCCAACGTGTCACCGGAGCTGGGGGGACCAAAGAGTGTCCATAGGTTGAGGGCAACTCCCAAGGAATTCTCAAATGTGGCTGAATTAATATGGAACAAGAGGGGCAGCCCCTGGAGACCACAGGGCAATGGTCTATCTTGAACCAACCAACCACAGGAACAATGTGTGGCTGGAGATCTTTGCTACCACTGACCCAGGCTCTGGTTTTGCTCTCATTAAAAGTAGGATAAATTACAATACATTGTTCCCCACGTCAGCAAATTGTTCTGTCAGCTCCTTCTCCTACCCCGTCTCTCTGTCTGTGCTTTTTCACTCCGGCCGCTGCAGGTTTCACCCACTGGATTTTCCCTCTTCATCACAGTCATTCTCCTAAGCAGAGCCCAAGCCCAGTACCAATTCTAAGCTGCAATAAACCAAGTGCTCTTGTCTACTCAGAACTAAGCTTGGTGCAAGCTGGTATTCCAGATCTTGTAACACCTTCTCTTCTGCAGTACTGCTGGGAAAACAAGACCCACAGCGTTTTGTTTTCTGGGGATTTCTTTTTTCTGTCCTAAGATGTGGTTATAGCCAATAAAGTGACTCCGTGTAAGACATTGTGAGGTTGCAGATTTCCTTTTCTCCCAATGATCCCACAGCATATTTTGCTTAGTTTACAAGTCAAAAGATTAATTTTCTATCTGCCAGCGTAACCCACTCAGTGTGGGCACTCTGTCACCCACAGCCAGCGGCTGATGCTGCTGATACAGCCTTGGTTAACAGCTGAGACTTTTAGCTCCTGAGTTCTCACGTTCGATCCCCACTGCTGACAACCCTCCCATAGGACCAGGGTTACACCTGCACCACAGACTTACCCCCAGGAGCTGAAAATCCGGCTAGGATTCCGCAATCCAGAAAATAAACTGAGCGTGTTGTTACCATGAAACAAAATAGAATCCACTTTGCTTTCCCATAGCTCTTTGGGGTCTGCAGGGGATTAGTAGATAGGACTCATCGACCAACACACAGGGAGCAGGTATGGACATCTAAGAAGGTGCCACTTTTCTGACCATGATCACACTGTAGGCTGCATCTCACTATACGTTCCCTTCTTCTTTTGGAACCAGATTGCACAGCAAATGAATGCTCTGAGAATTTTTACCTTCTCCCCAAAGTGGGGGGAGGAGGCGGGGAAGGGCTTCAAAATACTATTTGAGTGAGAGAAAAAGTTAAAATAACCCTGTAATAGTTACCCTTAACTCTTCCCCTGTGATCGTTAACACCAGACGTTCATCCAGGAAAGCTGCCATGGCCAGAGAGTTCAGGACCTGGTCTGAAAACCAGAAATATAGCATCCTGGACTCGGAGAGCAGAGATGGAGCAAACACGGAGTCATTGAAGACGACTGAATAGTTCTTGTACAAAAGCAGACCCTTCAAATGAAAGAGAGTGCATTGCTGGTGACCACCAATTAGCCAGCTGTCCTCACCTTGGTCTGCGACGCAAAGGGCTAGTTAGAACATAAGAACGGCCGTACCGGGTCAGACCAAAGGTCCATCCAGCCCAGTATCCTGTCTACCGACAGTGGCCAATGCCAGGTGCCCCAGAGGGAGTGACCCTAACAGGTAATGATCAAGTGATCTCTCTCCTGCCATCCATCTCCACCCTCTGACAAACAGAGGCTAGGAACACCATTCCTTACCCATCCTGGCTAATAGCCATTAATGGACTTAACCTCCATGAATTTATCCAGTTCTCTTTTAAACACGGTTATAGTCCTAGCCTTCAGGCAAGGAGTTCCACAAGTTGACTGTGCGCTGTGTGAAGAAGAACTTCCTTTTATTTGTTTTAAACCTGCTGCCCATTAGTTGTGTTTATTAAAGCCAGACAGGATAAGCTAAGCCAGACACAGATGGAAGACGATGCACTATACAGCCTGGGCAAGATGCTCAGCTACGCCCAATACATGCAGGGTGTAGTCAGGGTGGATAGCTAATCCCAAAGGGGCATGGTGGAGCAAAGAAGCCAGTTGCAGCTCCCTGATTTTAGGGATGAGTCTAGGCTGGCCCCGTCCCCAGCATAGATGAGAGAGACCAAGGACCATTCTAAATCACAGCAGCTGGTTGAAGCCACAAGGGACTGTTATGCCAGGGAGGGACTACGGGAGCCCAATAATGCTTCAGCCACACCCCCTTGTGACTAGCCATCCTATGTGGGAGACTCACCCACGTACTGGGGGAGTCCTCGAGAGATCAGTTAAGGTGGTGCTGGCTGGGGGGGGGGGCGTGGAGAATCCGGCCCCTGTATGTGCAGAGTTTACCAAAGACTTTTCTAATTCCTGAGGGTTTGAGTTGCTTGAACTGAACCTGAGCATCAGTTTGTATTTCCCTTGTTAACAGAGTTCCGAGCAAGGACAGGTGAGAGCCAGCCCGGATCAAATAAGAGCCAGTCTGCAAACCTTTCCGTCACTCGCCTTCTAAAAGACTAGTCCCGGAAAAAAGAATACTCTGTCCTTCTAGAACACCTTTAATCTGGGGCTCTTACAACTCACTGCACCCTGGGAAGTAGGGATTTATTATCCCTATTTCATAGGTTGGGAAACTGAGGCAAAGAGTCATTAAGTGACTTCAATTATATAATAAATCAGAAGCAGAACCAGCAGGAGAGCCCTGGAGTCTTCCTTCCTTAACCCTTGCTCTAATGGTTAGACATCTCTGCCTTCTAGCCATCTCCACTCCAGGAGTGGGACAGAGAAGAGAACTGGGAAGAAATTAGTATGAAATGCCCCCACCCTCATTTGCCCCCACTCCCCCCCAAAAAATACTTTACCTTATGATGCGATTCCATGTAGTTTGCTTTTATTACTGGAAATGATGCCAGTGAAATATCTACTCCTATAGCCCCATCCTGGAGGAAATTTGCTGCAGAAAAAAAATAAAAACCACTCGTTTTACTGACTGTGCAATTTCACATGATCGAGGCCAGAATTTACCAAGTCCATTTCGAACACTAACAGACTAACTCCTGCAGACTAGAGGAAGATAATATAGCACAGCACGAGGGGTCAGGACACCTAGGGTCTATTACTATCTCTGCCATGGACCTTCCGTGCCTCAGTTTCCCCACTTGTAAAACACGCCTAATAATTCTCAATCCTGGCATTCCAAAGTGATGGGTGCAATAGAAAAACCTTAGAGAGATGTATCAGAGGAGTAGCCGTGTTAGTCTGGATCTGTAAAAAGCAACAAAGAGTTCTGTGGCACCTTATAGACTAACAGAAGTATTGGAGCATAAGCTTTCATGGGTGAATACCCACTTATGGCTTCAATCTCTCAGGCCTCATACTTTAATTTAAGGTCACTCGCTACCTAACTAATCTAATAAATATTATTTATCCATCCCTGTGGTGTCTGAGCATGTAGGCCGACCAGGAAGGGGGGGATTTTCAAGCACATTTACATGACTTAGGAGCACAAGTTCTATTGAGTATTTTTTCCCCCTTGGCAAATATTTTCCTACAGGACGGCGCCTTAAGCTTTTAAACCTGCATGGAGCTCTGGTCAATATTTCATCTTAAGGGAGGAGCCCCTGGCAAACCGGGATGTCATTTTCAATGGCTGCAATGAACATTTCATGTGTCAATTTCTGTTTGGTTCTCAGAATGACAAATCTCCAAGGCGCTTTCAGGTGCCGGAACCCCAGAAGTGATTTCAAGCGAGGGCAGTCTGGGGGGGGAACGTTCTGATGGTGACGCCCACACACGTGACATCAGTTCAGTGTACAGACAGCTGTTAGCTGGTTCTTACGGCGTTGCTGATGTCGTTCCACAGCTGCTCTCGTGGCACTGCCGTTAAGTGCCAGCGTTTAATGGCAATGTTGGCACTTGAAAGAAGATGTAGCAAGTCCATGGGGCAGGACCTGGTTCAGTATCTGAGGCAGCACTCAAGTGGCCCAGTAATAGTACTGGCTAGTAGAACGGTGCAAAAAGAATCCCACTATTGACAACACTGGCACAAAACTCAATTTTCCTCACATTCAGCAAATCACTGAGTCACGACGCCCTGACTTTTTTCATCTGACTCCCCCCTACAAAGATCACGCTCTGGTGTGTTTCCAGACATGTCAAAAGCTGGAGTGTGTTTCAGAGGCACCAATCCTGTTTGTCTCCACGCGTGACTCGTTGTCCTGTTCACCAACGTGAGAAACTGTCTTTTCTTGTGCAAAATGGCCCTGGTGAAAAGAGGAGCAAGGTCTGCTGGGCAAATCCTGGTTCTTAAAGAACCGTGTCATTGGCGTGGGGATCCTGGGATCTCCGAGGCACCACACAGCCTTGCCCTTCTGCCTGCAGTCTGAGAGGTCACTTCTGGGGAAGTGACGTAGGTGAACTGGCCCTACTGACTTCCACTGGGGTTTGTGCTCTGAAGTAATTTACAGGCTTTTGAAAAAATCCAGCCCCAAGTCTCACGCAGGCACTTCTAATGAAATCTTATGTACCCGACGGACTTGAGCGTCTCTTTGGAATCTGTACAACACGCTCTCCTCCTGTTTTAACTCAGAGCAGATCGACTCTGAAACCACTGTAGACATGCTCAAGTTAGCTTTGATCTAGCTAACTCGGGGTACTACCTGTCTGAGGCCAGGTCTACACTCAGACGTTAGGTCACCCCAGCTACATTGCTCAGGGGTGTGAAACCCCCCCCCCCCGAGCAACACTGTTAAGCCGACCCACCCAATGCTAGGTGGGTGGAATCATTCCTCCATCGACCTAGCTACCACTTCTCAGGGAGGTGGATTAACTACAGCGAGGGGAGAAGCTCTCACGTCACTGTAGTAAGTATCTAAACCGAAGTGCCACCACGCCTCTGTAGCTTTCCAAGTGTAGACGAGCTCTGAGTAATGCCCAGGGGCCAGGACTGGCTTGCACAGCCCACACTGAACCCCTAGCTGAATAAAAGCTAGATTGAGTATATCCAGCCCACACGAGCGGAAGTCCCACCCCATGACTGCAGGGTAGATGGACCCTCAATCTCCAGCCTGCGTAGTTTCTTTCCTCAACCCCCCACCGCACAGGGAGGGATTCTGATTAGTGCAGTTTTGGGTGCGGCTTCCTCGACCACGGCCATGTCTCGATCCCCGTTTCGCAGGGACAGGGTCATTGTCTCCTTTGGGTCTAGCCCAGCCTTAGTGGATTGCGTCTAAGAAAGGAGGAAGACAGGGAAGAGAACCTGGGCAGAACACTTACCTGCTCTGTCCTGTATAAAATCAGCCAGCAGCTGAGCCAGAGAGTTAATTTCTTTACACACCTACAAGAGGAAAGGAAAACAATTGACTGCATTGGTGTGGGCCAAAAAAACCCTGGTGTTGCCATGTGTCCAAATCCAAGTCTTGCCGCCTCCGAGGCCTCGGGGTGATCTCACTCGTGCCAGTTTTGCACTGGTGTAACTCCACTGGAGTCACTCCTGATTTACACGGCTGGGAGATTAACGTCAGCCTCCTGCTTTTTAAACGTGACCCTCAAGCGTCTGACGTTACCCTCTCTTTGGAGACCAGCACTAAGAGGTTGCTGCTAAGCAAGGCAGGATGCTCAGCTTGTTGCCAAAACCCTGCTGTCCCAGGATACCAGGGTCTAGAATTGGGACTCACCCCTATATTCCTGGCAGCACAGGTCCAGAGTACTCCGTTTAGACACCAGACCAGCCTCCAAGTTTCACTGGGACTCCTCATAGTGCAGGATCAGGCCCTTCATTATTATGATGTACCAATGCCAGAGGCTTATAGGGCACTTTGTGGACATAAGACACAGCCTTTGCTCTTCTGTCATCTAGTCGTTTGTGTTTCTTACCTGGCCTTTTAGAACGAGCTTCAAGGTAAATGAGATGAAGTCTGTGAAGAGCTGCTTCAGCCACCCTGGCCTGCAGAGAAGAAAGATCGTGACAGAAATGTGGGGGGGCGCCCAATGGGATCGAAAGCCCGCGGGGACAGTAGCGACGGGCCGGGCAAGCTGCCATGTGCACAAGGATGCATTGCTTGAAGAAGAACTCACTGTTTGTCTCCCTGGAGATGGAGCGTCAGCTTATAGAACGTCAGGTAACAATCCGAGGTATCGGCCGCCACCCGGCCCTTTGCACACGCTGCACAGCACAAAAAACAAACGTGGATTATAAACCCCGTGCAACTGACAAGAAACTGGGAAGCGAAATAAACAGGGCACCTGTGCTAGCTGGAGTGAGTACAGGACAGAACAGGGGGAATCAGAGACCCCGGGTGACTAGAGGGAAATGGATCTTTTAACTGAACCATACTGAGAAGTGGAAGAACTTAGGGTCTGAGGCTACGAAGGGGCAAACACTGCATGTGTACCAAGCTCAGTAGGTTTACGGGGGACTTATTTTGGATTAAGACAGGGAGGTGGGAACCAGGAAATGAGAGTGCTGGGGTCAAATTTTCAAAAGCATCCTGGGCCCAGATTTTCAAAGGTATTTCGGAGGCATTGCTCTGCTCAGGGCAGCAATCCCGAGTTGGCTTCACAACCTGAGTCCCATTTTCCAAAGGGAACAAAGGCACTTAGGAGTCTGAGGTCTGGTCTACACCTAAAAGTTGGGTCGACCTAGCTACGTTGCTCAAGTGTATGAAAAATTCACGCCCCTAGTTAAGCCGATCTGAGCCCTGGCGTAGACACTGCTAGATCAACAGAAGAATTCTTCTGTCAGTCAAGCTATTGCCTCTCCCGCGGGTGGATTAACAACAGGAGAACCCCTCCCATCACCAGAGCAAGTGGCTACACTACAGGAACGGAGCAGAAGCGCTGTAGCTACACTGCTGTAGCGCTCACAGAGTAGATATCCCCGAAGTGTTATTAAAAGTCAATGGGACTTAGGCTCCTAAGTCACTTGGATGCTTTTGAAAATGTTACCCGTGTCTCAACTCTGCCCACTAACTCGTCTGTGATGCGGGCAAGTCACTTCATGTCTATGTGCCTGTTTGCCCCCCTGTACCATGGGGTGAACGCTTGCCCATCGCCAGGCAGTGCTTTGAGAGCTGGAACACCTGGCTTCTTCTCCAAGAGAACTAGCAAATATAAACGACTCTGGCACTTTCTGCCAGGATCTCGCTCCTCTTGGACTTTAAAGCGACTCCCATGTAACATTATTGCGACCCCCATCCCAACCAAAAGAGGTGTTTCCTCCACCAGACGTTTTCTTCACGGAACGCGATTTTTAAACATGCTTCTTCCCCCAGCCTCCCAGCCCAAACCAATGCACTTGGGGAAAAGGTTTGCAAATCATTCCATGCAACGTTGGCTGCATTGCAGTTAGCATGCAACCCACTGCATGCAAAAGGCTCCTTTCATTCCTCTGATGACAGAGACGACCAGCAGGCAGTTTCACCAAGAACTTCTGGGTTCTAGTTCTGCACTGACTAGCTGCAATATCTTGGTCAAGTTCCCTTCGCCTCGCTTTGCCTTGCTTTTCCTGTCGATACATGACGTGCTGCAAGGGATAATCGGCTTAACGTTTGGACAGGGCTCTGCAAATATGACACACTGTTGTCACATGCTTCATGCTGTTATGGTGCCCGAGGGTCTTTAGAGCAGTAAAGCCAAAGAAATAACCAACTCCCTCCCATCAGCAATAGATGGCTCAGTTTGGTCCAATAGTGAGAGAATGCGGAAGCCAGCAAGGAATCTAAAGCCCAGTCTGGGATAAGCCATTGACTCATTTTTCATAAAGTCAGTCACTTTATATTATATATTATACAGCACTCAGAAACCTGCTATAGAACAGGAGCTCACTGAAAACGAAGGGGCTCTTGTGAAGTTTTGCTTCCCTAGATCAAAACCCCCAACGGACGCAACGTTGTGCAACTCACTCCTGGGTTTGTGGGTTTTTTTGTGATCCTAAACTGCAAAATAGAGAAGAGGGCTGGTCTGTGGATAGAGCTATGGCCTTGGCCTCAAGATCCAGCCCAATTCTCAGCTGTCCACCAATGTAAATCCACGTAGCTCCATCGAAACAATTGACACCAGCGGAGAACCTGTCCCTTTAATCTCTCTCTACCTCAGTTCCCCCTCTGTAAAATGGGATTCCTTTCTCCTACGTTGTGCATGCCTTGCCTAGTTAGATTGTTAGCTTCAAGTGCAGGGACTGCGTCTCGCTGCGTGTTTGTAACTGCCCAGCACAATGGGGCCTGGATCTCAGGTGGGGCCGCTCGCTGCTACTCTAATAGAGATAAGCAACAAAAGGGCCATGATAAGCTTCTCATAGCAAAAGCACATGGTACTGCATGGCAGGAGAGGTCACGCACGGTGCCTTGGGCTCAGTGAAGTTAATCCAGCTGTAGCTAAGGACGCTGTATTCCAGGCTGTGCCGCTACTTACTCAGTTTGGTGTTGATCTGGAGATCAATTGAGGATTCAATTTCAAAATCAATGGAGTGGGTGAGTTTCACACTGTAAGAGAATGGAAAAGACTCAGCAGCCGTATCCGTCATAGAACTAGAAGTCCAGTGCTGGCACATAGACCCCAATGGCCTTCTAAACACCTTGAAGACATCAGATTGACTATGTAAGACTAGCCCCATTTCTTCTTTATTAGCCATTTCCCCCTTGAATAAAGAGGGCAGGAAATTGCAACACTTGTTTTAAAAAAACCATAACCCAGAATGTGTGTCCTTCCCTTGTATTCACTCCCTGGGTTTCTTTGCACTGCAAATTGCTAGTTGATGTCACATCAAGAATAGAACCACCACACTGATGAACGATTCAGAGCTCAGACCTGGCCCCCCCTTGTCTGTGAAGCTCTCTCACCTCCCCCACCCTCCCTCCACATGCTTGTTCTCATTGCCAACTAGGATTAAATGGATTCAGGTTGTTTTGAGAATCCTTTAGGAAAAGTCTGGGCTTCTTTACCTTAGAGAGGAGACAAATAAAGGGGACAGAATACACGTCTATACAGTAATGAGTGGGACAGACAAGGTAGGTTGGGGATTGTTGTTGTTCTTGTCTCATAACAAAAGATCAAGGGGACAGTCAATGAAATCAAAAGGAGGAACATTCAAAACCAGGAGAAAGAAATACTTTTGCACACGACACATAATTAGATGGTGGAACTCACTGCCACATGAAGCTGTTAGGGGTTAAAACTTAGCACAATTCCAAAAGGGATTGGAGATTTATCTGGATGTCAAGAATATCCAGTTATAATGAATAATGATAAATAATAATAATGTTGGAAGAGATATTAAACTCTGAAGCACAATCACTAACTATTAGAGACCAGCATGTGGGGGCAGATTACTCCACATCTGTCCACTGTGGGCTTCTTCCTTCTGGCAGAGACATGCTACTGGATTAACTGGACCTGGGTTTGATCCAGTCTGGCAGTTCCTGTGTTCCTACATACTTACAACCAAGCCCCGGTGTAGCCATAACTCAGGGTCCCTTTGAAGGATGCTGTCACGTTCTGAATTGCAATGTCTATGGCATCGTCTTCCTTAAAATCGACCTCACTGTTTTCTATGGACAAGTCGTTGATCTGTATGCTAAAGAAGAAAATGAAAAGGGTGGATACATTCAGAATGCCCGGCGTGACCTGAATGCGTCTCTTTTCTCCATTGGCGCTCTCTCGGTTATTGTTTCTTGCTAACCTTGTAATTGTACTGAACTCTGTACATTCGCTGGGACAATTTCTAGGAGAGACACTATATAAAGTTGTTTTGTTGCATCGCATTTCTTCTTGGTCGGGTGAGTAATAAAAAATAATATAGTCTTGTATTCTTACAGTTGCTTTTGCTGAATTGTGTGAATGATCGATAGTAATAAGTTACCATAATAAAATATAGCGGCTTTCATCCCAAAGTGGTTACACACTCAACACCTCACTATAAGTAGGAGTTGCTTTATTCACCCCTGAAATGTGTAACCCGTGCCCATGGGTGGCCCTCTGGCACCCTCTGGTGGTGGCTGGGCCACATTTAGCGATTGAGAAGCCTGATACACTGTTGGCTGATACAGCTGTCATTTAGCTCAGTCAGTCAGCCCTACACAGCAACACCCCCCCCAAAGTGCATCAGAGCCCAGGGCAGCTGCCTCAGGCTTGGGGCTGAAAACAGCATGTAGATGTTTGAGCGAGGGCTGGAACTTGAGATCCCCGCCAGGTTTCAGAGCCCTGGCTCCAGCCCAAGCCTGAATGTCTACATGGTTATTTTTTAGCCCTGCAGTGTGAGCCCGAATCAGCTCACCCACACTCTGAGACTGGCTGCTGTGGGTGGGTTTTGTTTGTTGCTTGCTTGCTGTATAGCTGTACTGTTAGAGGCCCAGGCTTTAAGACACAGAGGTGGCAGGGTCAATCCACCCAAGGACACAGCACTATAACAGTAGCTCCGTCTGCAGCAACTGTTTGACAGGGCGCACAGAAACACCGCACCCCCACGTAGCAAAGAATACTGCACCAATTCAAACAGCAGAGGACATTTAGGTGGGCAACAGTTAATTACTAGAGACGGGCCCAAAGCAGAAGCCCTGGCCCAACGTACTTTGGGAAAGTTCAGAGTCTCACGTGAACTGCGTGACTTAGAGTCCGGGGACGTGGGCAGTGCTTTGAAACCCATCTGATCTCCATGTCCCCAGAGCAGACGTAGTCCGTGGTGCAGTCACTGAATTGCTACATGCAGATCTGCAGGCAGCGGATGCTGCGTGGGGGTTGGACAGCTGTTTAAACAGTGCCACATGTAAATCAATGAGTTCAGTCACCCTCCTGAGTCAGTTCAATCACCTGAACCTTCGGACACCTTCCCCCATTCTCTTCGCTCTCTTCCAATGAAACAGCTCACAAATAGCCTTGGTAGCTTGTTAGATCTCTAGCTGTAAGTGACTTATCCAATGGCAGATGCCAAATTATGCTGGCCTCTATTTTAATCAGGAAATACTTGCATGTGGAAAGGAGCAGAAGGGGGCCTCGTTCTCCCATCCATGCTTTCAGACCGAGCATATTTGAATCTCCCTTCAAACCTTCTTCCCAGGCACATCCAGGGCCTTATTCATAGGCCTGCCGCATTTCGTGGCACAAAAGGGAGTTTAGAAAGCGCACGGTCGTACTTACTTCGTTAACCCGTAGGCCACTTTGCCAAGAAACCTCATTGACCTTTCCCCACTGATATCAGGGTAGGTGGCATGTCTGAATGCTGCTTGAATTACCTGAGCTGTTTGCTGGTTCACTGCAAGCGGAACAAAGGGACAAGACAAACGATAAAGCACAATTCAGCTGCGTTTCAAAATCAGATCAGCACCTCTCGTTAATAGCATTAAAAGCCGTACAGTTTTGCTTGGCACCTGGCATCCATCCGTGCAGGGATAAGCTCCCGTTAGCTTCATGGTAAAACACTGACTTAAGCGTGTTGCACAGGGGAAGGTCATAGGGATAGCACCTCCCTATGTCTGACCCGTGCTCCCAGGGCATCCAGCCCAGATTTCACAATGAGACCAGATCCTGAAGGGAGTTTAACGAGAGCTGTGATCCTCCCCATACAGCGCAAATCTGATCAACCGAGCTCAGAGCGATGGATCTCACTACTGAGTTCCAGTGCTTTGCTATAAGGCCGTTCCCAACCACCAGAGACAATGCAAAAGGACAGAAGAGTTTCCACAACAGATGAGACCATTGGTCCATCATGTCTGGTTGTCCCACGACAGCATGGCCAAGATCATCTGATCCTTCCTCAGTGGCAGGTAACCAAACAGCCTAATGCACCTAGCCAGGTGTGCAGCTCTGCACGAGGATAAACAATCGTTCCTGACTCTTGCAGTTGATCTCGATATACCCTGAAGAATGAGATGAAATTACTAGGGTCATGATCATGGTCTACACAGCTACAAAATGTTAACAACAGCCATAACATTACCCATCCCCTTTCAAATTCTAGCCACAGGGTGTCTCTCAGGCAGAATTTAAATGGCATAAAGTACTATTTCCTTCTAAATATACCAGCCATCAAGTTCATCATCTGTCTTCTTATGCTTGTATTATGGAACAGGGAACCAAGAATAGACTGCTCAGTTTGCACTCTCCCCTTCATTACTAAGGCTGGAGTATTTAAAATTAAGTACTAGCACCTTTCATCTGAGGATCTCAAACCCCTTTAGAAAAACCCCTAATGCAGCAGAGAAACATTGCTTCCCCCACTGAGAAACCGAGGCACAGAGACATTAGGTGATTTGCCTTTGGTGCATGGCAGAGCTGGGAATCAAACACAGGTCACCTGACTCTCATGCTGCTGCTTTAACCACTAGACCATGCGTCCCCACATCAATTACTGTCACTAATGTGGTTTTTTAAAAAGGTCTGGATAATTTCATGGCCCCCAACAACAGCTGTAGCTATGAAAACTAAGTTGATAATGGTCATTAAATGGTAATGACAAATAAATCTATTGCTTCAGGGCATGAACTGGTCATCAGAGCGGTCAGGAAGGAATTTGCTCCCGGAGTACAGCATCGCACCATTGATTCTGAAGCATCAGTCACTGGCTAATGCGGGAGGCTACTGCTGCCTCATTGGACCAGCAGTCTGATACAGCATAGCACGTCTCATTTCAATGGGATACTTAATAGTGTGGTCCCACAGGCTGATTGCAAAGGCTTAACTATAAATACTAGTTGGGGAAATAGGGCTGGAGAAGGACTGATGTACTCGTAGCCGTCTGCTGTGCCCGCCGCCTGCCTTCCCTGCGGGGAATATAGCCCAATAAAGCAGAGACTTACGCACTAATGCCGCTGGCTTGGTCATTCTGCAGACGATCCCGGTGAGGTTCAAGGACGACTCCTCAAACGTACAAGCCACTGCCGTGCTGATAAGCGCTAGTGGGATCACAAAGAGCCCGGCCATCATTCTCTAGGCGGAAGATCCCGAGGACTGGCTGACCGAGTCCCTGCTGCAGCGCCAGCTCCTTTCCCATCCCAAACAGAGCTCTTTCTAGACAGGACATGAGCCACTTCCCTTACTTATCCAAGTCATCACACATTTCCTGATCTTCCTATGGCTTCCTTAACCCTTGCAGAGCCACCGCTCTGCCTTCAGCCCAATTTAGATAGGCCGGATTCTTTCCCCAAGACTGCTGTAAATCCGGAATAACACCCCTGCAGCCAATGGAGTTATTGACTGGATCAGCCCCATGGACAGGCATTCAGGGGGACAGTTTAGAGGTTTACCCATCACCCCTTTACAGTTTGCCCTTAGAAGAGAGAGAGAATCCTTATTTTACAGTTATGAGTTGGCTTTGTCCTCCGGTAGCACCTTCCATCCAAAGCGCTTTTCAAAAGGTACCATCTGGATTCAAAAGGCCCCCCCTTCACCAGTGCCCCCTGTCCCCTCACCCCCTCCACATCACATGTTGCACTTATGCTGGAATGCGGTTTGTTTATACTCTTCATGGGAGGCAGCATTCTCCGGACGATTGAACAAAACCCTTGAATCTGAGCGTAATATGGGGTGACCAGATGTCCCAAATTTATAGGGACAGTCCCGATATTTGGGGTTTTTTCTTATATAGGCTCCTATTACCCCCACCCCCGTCCCGATTTATCACACGTGCTGTCTGGTCACCCTAGCGTCATATGCTACTGAACTCGAGCTCCAGTTCTGTCGACGACTCGCTGCGTGGTTTGGGTCTCTTCGTGCCTCTGTGTTCCTCTCTCTAGAACGGGGATGACAATTGGTCGCCGGCATTGGGAGGATTAGCGCAACAGCTCAGATTAACCACAACAATAACAGAGAGAGGTGAGCTATAGGTCTGAGCACAGGACTGGGAGCCAAGCACTCCTGAGCTCTATTCACTGGCTGGGACAGTGACTTGGGGTAAGTTACTGAGGCCAAAAGGTTTTGGATTTAGGTGCCGAAAGCCAGGGACCTAAGTCCATATGGCATATGTCTGTAACATACACACACATACAGGAATGACTTCCCTTAGCACACAATAGTGTGCTATGTAGCACGCAGTGCAGTGAAAGACGTTTTGTCCCAGTGACACAGCAGGAGTCAATGTCATTACCACGGTTAGAACTGAGTATGCCTGCTGGGGAGACGAGGGGGGGTCAGTTTCACTTCTCTTCCCAAAAGGCAGATCTCTCATGCTTCTGGTGCTAACCTTTTGAATCCTGATCCGTTTGATCGGTCAGGATTTTCCTTGCTGGAGTTTGTAAATGGAACAGAATTTCCTTTGGGGAATTCCTGTGTCTCGGATGTCAAAGGTGGTGCGGCCCAAAGGGAATCCAGTCTGATTGTTTTTCTGTAAAGATATCCTGAGTTGGAAAAGTGAATAGCCTCTGGTGCGGAGGTATTCGCGGTCATTGACCTGCAAAAGGGAAACTAAGGTCAGAGAAGACTGCGGACATTCAATGATAAGGAAAGTCGTGCTGGGTTCCTGGAATGCCCGGCTAGCTAGGACCTCACATTCTTACTAACGGTGGGGTTGCATTGTACTTACTCTCATGACTGGCGTGCTAATCAGAACTGTCTCCCTCAGCAGAGCGAAGCGATGGCCATAGACATCGGCTGCACACCGCTGTGTGAAAAAGCCGTCCCACTGGAGCTGTGCGGTGGGACACTGGAAGTGCTGAGACACCGGGGTGGGGAGGGGAGCCCAGACCACCCACCCACTCCTCTAGGGGCGTCTGGGACACCTGGGCGTCGACAAGCCTTGGAACAGAGCTGCGTCTTTTAGCTCAGGCAGTAGAGCCTCATGCTGCAAGAACCAGAAGTTCCAGGTTTAATCCCCGCTGCCAACAACCCACCCAGGGGCGCAGCATTACAAACGCCTGGTATAAAAACAGATGCAGAAAGACAGCGGCTGCATAGCCCTCGCCACTGGCAGGGGGGTGGGGGGAGTTCATCTGCAATGAATGCACTGAGCTAGGTTCACTCACGCTAGTACTGGGGGGTGTAAATCGCAGAACCCAGCACCAGTTTTCGAGTCCTGTGTCCCAGGGGCATTGACCCTTCCTGGTGGGGGCGGGGGGGATCATCTTCAAAGGGGAACTGCAACGTTATTCTAGACTTGTGCCCAGATGTGAACCCGGTACGTGCCAAGGGAAGGTCTTCAGATCTCAGCCATGCCAGGAATAGCAAGGCTCTCGTTTTGCTGAAGCACTTTCTGGAAGACTCAGGGAACTGGAGTGGGAACTTTCTCAGCTCTTACATGGGAGGACAAAGGGGTTGACTCTTTAACAATGACCTTCCTCCCCAACATTCTAGGCTTTAATAAAAACAAATGTCAACGTCTCCTACAACCCCTTTCAGTGGCTCGGATCTCAGACGCTTGGTCTTTCTGGCGTCCTCGTCTCCAATCCTCCAGCTCGAAGAGCAAGCTCAGGAGCAGCGGTTTGAGAGGAAGGACGATCCTCTGGTTAGGGCACCAGCCCGGGACTTGAGAGCGTAGTTTGTGCGCGTCTTGCTGGCTTGGCTCGCTGGCCTGTTCCTTGCTGCCTTTTTAAACCTGTTTTAGTGTATTAGTCCGTGTCTGTTTTTTCTAGCAGCCGTCCTGAGCTGGCCACGGGAGTGGCCTCAGAAACCCCCTTGTACAGTTACAGGTTTACTAGCGGGCGTTGACCGGCAGGAACTGGGAGGCCAGAGATTTTCCGAATGCAATAACAGGAGGCTGGAACGCAGGGCTGCAGCTGGTACAACACTTCTCTCCTCCCTTCTCCCTCCCCACGCTCTCTGGCTATTGCCAAGTCACACAATGGAAGCACCGTATCCAGTCCCTGCTCTGTTCTCCGTTACACCCACTCAACTGCCTTTGCTCCAGTGGGGCCGGACAAGCACAATGAAAAGCAGCATTTGGCCCCTCCGGCCTTGCTGGCATTGATTTGCTGTGCCACTGGCACAAGGGGGCAAGCGGGTGGCATGGGATCGGGGCATAGGGGAGCCTGCAGCTGTCGAGGGTTTATATTACAGTAGAACTTAGAAGCCCTAACCAAGATCAGAGTCCCCTTGTGTTAGGTGCTGCACACACACATAGTACAAGACAGTCCTTGCCCCCAGCAGGATGTCTTGTAAACTAACTAGACACAAGTGGGAGAAGGGAAATATCATCCTCGTTCACAGAAGGGAAACTGAGGCAGAGAGCGATTAAGTGACTGCCCCAGGTCACCCAAGGATACTGCAGGCGAGTCAAGATTTGGAGCTAGATCTCAAGTCCCAGCCCAGGGCTTTAACACAAAATCATGCTTCCACGTTTACAGACCGCCTGTGCCAACGAAAGCGGGTTGCCCACCTGTGAGGGTAAGGGCCTGGGAATGGGACGCCGATCCTGACTCCGTCACCGATCTGCATTTGGACTCTGGGCACATCAATTACCCTCTGTGCCAGTTTCCCCAACTGTAAACTAGGGATTATCACACTCCTCCGAGGGGAAAGGGGGGCGAATGCATTTAGTGTCTCCTTAGTGTGTTGGGGGTGAGAATTGGCTTTGTAAGGTCTCCTCTGAAAGACATTCATGTGTGAACGCACACTTCATCGCCTGGGCCTTGGTCACTCGTCAGGCCACCGGTGTAGATGTATACACAGACTGTTTGGTTATCCTGTTGGCTCCATTGACCTAAATTCTGTACATCAGAGCGATCCTCCCATTGCTACACTGCGTCTGTTTCCTGAGATGGTCTTCAGCTCTGGGGGCCTGCAGCGGTAGGGACTCTGTGATCCGCTGCTCTCTCCCCCCTCCAGTTTCTCTGACCCTCCATTCCCCACCTCAGTGCTCCTTTCGCTACTGCAGGGCTGGGAAGATGGGGGAGGGCTGAACCCACCAGCAAAGCCAGAATAGACAAGTTTTGCTTATGGAAGGCGCAAAGGAGCTGGGTGATCAGAATACTCACCCACGAGCAGCGTCTGAGGCAGCTGGACGCATCCCACCATTGCTGGGTCTGCCCCCTCCTCCGAGGAAAAGCAGATCAGCGAGTGCTGCGGCGTTCAGTGATCGCTCTGAGCCATGGGAGCAGAGAGGGCTCCACTTTGGTCAGGGTCTGCGTCCTAAACAGCCAGCATCGCTTAATGTTCTAGGGACGCTCACAACAATCACGTCCAACTGGCTCTTGCCAGAGCCCCTTAAAGGTACAGTTCCCCACATGTGCCGACCCACTGGCCACGGCTCTGCATCTCGCATGGAATGTGAATGTTTTCAAAGTAGCATCTCTGCTGCCCTGCACAGCATGCCCGGCTTTGACCTTTATACTAGTGTGGGTGGGAGTTCGCAGTGTCCACCCCAGCTATAGGCCAGAAGAACAGGGTTATCAGCAAGGGGGTTTGGAGCTCCAAATACCCCACTGGGGACAGGATATCTGGCTCCTGACTCTGAAGCCCTAGTCGAGGTGTCCTTGCTAGTCTAAGTCTCAGCCCATTTCTTTATGGAGAACACTGAAACTGTCAGAATCCCTCCGATAGCCAGGCCTTTGAGAGCCATGAAATGAGACCCCAGGAGGGAATGGAGCCTGGGCTCTTAACCATGGCTCTAGATCAGGGGGTCTCAAACGTCACTGCACTGCGACCCCCTTCTGGCAACAAAAATTACCACATGACCCCAGGAGCAGGGACTGAGCCCGCCTGAGCCCCATCACCCCGAGTGTGTGTGTGTGGGGGGGAAGCTGAAGCTCAAGGGCTGCAGCCCCACGCAGGGACCTGTAACCTGAGCCCTGCCACCCAGGACTGAAGCCCTCAGGTTTCAGTTTCAGCCCCACTTTGGGGTCCCCACCCACAGTCTGAGAACCACTGCTCTAGGGTCACTTCCCTCCCAGCAGGTGCTGTGCTGCTTCACGGAGCAGCTGCCTCATGAGAGGCAGCTTGATTACCCAAGACCGAGAAGGGACTCCTGAATGCTAATCCCAGCCGTGACACTTCTTCCCTCTGTGGCCTTAGTCAAGTCACTTCCCCTCTCTGCCTTCGTTTTCCCACCTGTAAAATGGGGATAATATTTCCCTACAGCACAGGGTGCCCGTTGTAAAGGGGTGTGTGTGTGTGTAAAGTACTATACATAAGCACACCAAACTGTCTCGCCTTCCCCCGCCTGCTTATATGGAGAACAGGGCCTTGAAAAAACCTTGACTATATTAGTGGCTTTTCACAGACCTCAGGAGAAGCAGCTGGACGCTGCCTCACCCGCAGCAAGAGGCCAGTAATGGCCCAGCGATCACATCCTCCACCCCAGCTGCATGATACTGAAGATTAAAAGTGCCCCAAAGAGTCCTCCGGCAAACCCTGGCCCAGATCCCAAGGACCAGCCCTGTACACAGTGGTGTGATCATGGTGCACAAGAGCTGTGAATACTCTCCCCATCCCCCGTAGCAAGTCTGACCTGGAGAGCGATGACAGGAAAAGCAACTAACAGGAGGCATCCGATAAAGCCCCCCCTGCTTTGTCAAACCCCAGCCTCTTGGTTACTTTTCCTACTAGCACCTGGCACAAAGGAGCAACCCCATTCCACAAGATGAGGGGGACCAAGGAATAAGAGGGCCTGAGCTGGAGCCACTGGGAGAGGACGGCAACAGGACGCTGCAAAGTTGGGGAGCAGGGGGAAGAACAGCTTTTGTCCATGCTGAGCAGGGTGGAAGCCCACAGATCAAAGTGACTTGTAACCACTTACCCCAGGCTATGCCCCCATTCAGGTTTTCACCCCTGTTCCGCTCTTGGAAGCCGTAGAAGGGAGCTGGTCCCATAGCTGCAGGGAAAATCCTGCCCATTTTGGCTTGTCAAAGATTCAGCACTCGAGCAGGGCGTGGCCTTGTGAAACTCAAAGGAGACTCCAGCTAGGCCAAGGAATTTACTGGCCAACTATCCAGTGCGGCCAATTTATGATTTTATCCCAAGTCTTGTTGCTTTGGTGCTTTCCTTAAAGCCCGAGCTCTGGGAGGCCTGGGATTCTATTAGACTCTCCCATGAAAAGAACTCAGCGTTTATTGTTTTTAAACTCTCATGATTCTCATGCCAGTCCCGTGATTTTGGGAAGTCTGACCCAGGATTTATGAATCCTTGGGGCTAGCACTGCTCAGCATCTTAAATCCATGATTGAATTCTTCAACAGAGGCAGGAGCATTCAAGCATCCAACTCTCTTCAGGTTTAACCAAAGGTAAGTGGCTTAGAGAATCATCAAATTTTAGTAACACCCCCCTGGCCAAATTAACACCTTCTCTGGCTTGAGTCGTCTGCTCAGCAGGGACAGCCTGCTTAAGGTGTTCGTAAAGGGGGCAAAACACAACAGGAAGAAGTGGTCAATCAACTAAACATCAGATTAAAAAAGCCCAGACTCCTTAGACATACAGGTTCAGCCCACCTGGTTTTTCACCCTTCTGAGCGAGACACACAGAGAATAGAGTAGGTCACTATGAAAGAATTTTTCAGATTAGACCTTAGAGGGCAGCTCTGTTTGACAACGTGCCTCTGTACAAACAGCATCATAAGATCCCACGGTTATCAACTCCCAGATCATGTCATGTGTTCTCACGACGAGGGAAAATGAGGTTTAGTTCCTGACTAGTACTCCTGCAAACCTCAACTGAGAGGCGGCTTTGTTCTTCTAAGCACCAGTAAGAAAGGCCAAATTATGCTCAGTAACCCCTTTGCAGTCCTAGCGCCATCAATAGGTTTGCACAGGTGAAACTGATTGGAACTTAGTAAACAATCACGTTGATGAGACACAAGAAGGAATAGAAACCTTCTTTGAGGAGAGGTTTCTTCAGGACTAAAGAGATTAAAAAGCAATAGAAATGTACTTTTGTCTGATACATGCACTAGGGGATCTGATTGTCCCATTTTATACAACTGCATCTCAGGGTAGAGCTGTTCTCTGCTCCCTATAGATATAAAATCCCAGTAGGATTTTTCCATGGGGATGAGATATTCCAGTGACGATTAGCAATGCCTTAATAAGTTCAAAGGAAAACAGAGCTCAACTTGATGTCCCTGACTGAAAATTCTAGTACCTGATCATAAACTGAGCACGGATTTCCCTAAAGGGGATTAGTATCTTTGGCATCCGGTAAAAATTAAACCACGCTGGGCCTGGATCATCCCCAATCATTTATACTTGAAGGAAGCAGGACAGATCCTCAGCTGGAGAAAAAGGTCTGAGCTCCCCTAGGATGACAATTCCCACCAGTTGAGGCTCTTCCCTCTCAATCCCAGGGTCGGGACCCAATGTTACCAGTAGTGGGAGTGGAGAGGAAGTGATTCTGTGATCACCCACAGCTATTAGCTAGGAGCAGTTATTGGGCTCGAGCAGCAGTCAGTCTGATTTTAAATTCTTCGTTCCTGTGCCATGGGGAGCAGCATCCCAGGCGAACACCAGCATTTTGATTGCAGTTCTACACACTCGCTAAATGAATGAACTACCACTTTAAAATAGCCGGAAAGACAAAAGCTTGAGATAGTTTTAGAACCCAGAACTTAGGATCTCCCTGCCCTGGTTTCCCAGCCGGGACAAAGATCTGTTCACAGTGCAGGCAAAGTAGCCAGAGGCTGGGAAGGGACAGAGCGCCATGGAAAGCAGTTCACTCACTCTGCCACCTTGTGGCCAATCCCCCTATTTACAACTTCTGTTCTTTCACAGATGTATTGTTTTCTATGGCGTTAGCCTGCGTCCAGGCTGCTAGTTGAAAAGCTACAGGCCCGAGCTGCTGCTTGTTTCCATAGTTGAAATAGGGTTGGTAATACAAACAGATAAAGTGAGAAGTTATCATTGAACAGCTTGTTGTTGGACCCATCAGTAAAGCCTAAATTATGTATAAAAATTCTTTGCCCATAAATTTACGGCTCATCTTCAACTTCTCCCTCCCTCCACCAGGCAGTTTCCACATCCTTCTGCTTCTTCCTCGAAAAATCAATCCATTTTTCTGCTGCCAAAGCTCCCCTTCAGACCCTCATCTCCCATCAGTGCAGTAACTTCTGGATTACCCTTCTCCCCCCCACCCTGCAGTTCTAATCACGTAAGCCTCCCCCACAACCATATCCCTCTGTTCAATCCCACCACTAGCTTCCCTCCTTTCACCCCATCAAACTTCTAGCACTGTCACTACTCAGCCCCTCCAGACCTGTCTCGCATCCTTACCTTGCTCCTCCACCACCATCCTTGGCCACCCCTTTATTAGCCTCTCTCAGCATCTTTTACAAGTCTCCTGGCTCACTGCCCTACACATGGGCTGCCCCCACCCTCTTTCTCCTTCACAACACCTGTAACAATCCCAATAGAAAAATCAATCCGTGAGGATTTGATGGATGAGGAAAAATTGATACTAATACAGCATGTTAATCAACATATACATTTAACTGCATCCTCTTTCCTTTATCAATAAGGGCTCGTTAGGTTGTACTTTTCAGGAGAGGGACTGTCATCTGATACACTACAGTTCTAGTTGGCATAGGCTTGGCAAATGTTGATTTTATTATTATAATTCCACTAAATCGTTTTTATCTCTTTAAATGGTTGCACTTGCAGGACATTATGAGGGAGACGGGGCAGACAATTTGATCAAATCAATTTGGGATGCCTAGAACTGATTCTTCCTCAACTTTCAGTGTAATGAATACTGCACAATTGCCTGGAGCCCCAGCTCTAGTAACAGCAGAGGCAGCTGTTTTAAGAGAAATGGCACTAGATGTTTTATGCACATAAAGGTGAAAGTCTAAGTTAAAGCAGTGTTTTTCTTACTGTTTCCATCTGAAAGGTTCAGTTATCAATGGAAATATTTGTTCAGCAGTTTGTGTGTTTAGTGAAATCAACATTTACCACCAAGTGTAGTCTTTCCAAGCATAATCATGCTTATTAACGGGGCCTTTGCCTTACTGCAATATTATATACATATGAAACAAGGCTGTCAGAGGTTTTTTCAGGCACATTACATTGGAACAATAAACAAGGAGACTTCTCACTCCTCTCAGGGATACAAAAACTCATGCTTGATAAAGGATTTGTTAGAGGGTGTATTACTTTACTTAACCTTCCTCTTCACTGCCACCTCAGCAGATTTATAGGAGTGACAGCTTCCCACTGAGGTTGGACGTTTCTGAAACAGGAACTCTATTATGCAGTGGAGAAGGATTTATCTCAAGCTAATTTGTTATGATAGGGAATGAATAAAAGCTTAACTGCAGTAGATAAAATACTGAAACATTAAACCATGTTTAATGGGTAGGTGTAATATGTGGAAAGAACAGGATTAAGAATTTCAGATTAAGTAATTACATGGTCAACTGTACAGAACAAGTTCATGCACATTAGCATGGCAAGACATTTGCTTTAAAGCTTTATAATGCAGTTTTGCCATCTACAAGTAGCATTATTGACAAGAGATGTTAATCCCAAAAATCTTCATACCACATCCCAGAAAAAAAAAAAACCCCAGATGTTTACTTCGCAATAAAACATTATCCCTGAGCTAAAACAATGCATTGCAACCCCATGCATATGTCAAAGGAGCCTCATACATTAGGCCAACTTCCTGAACGCCTACAGAACTACTAGGAGCAGCTACAAGTTGTCTGACCATTGTAACTTCAACTTCTTTTGATTGTTCAAAGAAAAGTTATCCAAGGCACGTTGGGAAACAAGTTATCGGCTACTGAGGAGTAAATCTAGTTTTACAATGTGCAAAGGCTCTGTTCATATATACATGCAATTAGTGACTGGGTGTGCAGACAGCAAGTTAGGTGCATACCATCTATTTGCACAGGGCAATTTTCTGATTGTGGTCAAGTCTGCACACAACTGATTGTTTTCGAAAACAAAGCCCTTGACAATATTAGACGTTCAAGGGAACACCAGGAAGGAAGAAATAAATGAGTACAGTGAAAGTTGTTCCAGAGCAATCTTGTGCTTGCTGGGATGCAAAAGCCTAGTTGACGCTTTTCTGTACATCTCAAAAGGAACGCAGCCATTTGTCATGAACGTCTGGGATTTGGAAAGTTCTAGCTGACCAAGGTAACAGGTCCTTCTGAGTTTAAGTTGACAGCAAAAAAAGTGATTTTGGCATTGGTCTTTCTAACATTACAGAAAATTGCATGGACTGAATATAGAACCTCTAGGCTACTTACATGGAGCATCCTGGAAGCGGTTACAAGATGCACAGCGCAACTAAGTTCTAGATGAATGAAGCTTTGGGATTTACAAGCCAGAAAAGGAACCTTTAAATGGTTTTAAAAGACACCTGATTTTGACAACTTGAAATTCACCCTGTAACTCAGCTGATCCATTTGGTGTACTTGTTGATCAAAGGCTGTGGTTAGCTTTCACTTTCTGACAAAGTGGGTAATTACTGTATTACACATTATGTCCTCCATAGGAAATTTACAGCGAAAGCATGATTTGTAGTCTTCATTTTCTGTTAAGATTAAGCACTGCATTCCTTTAAGCAATTTAAGGGTAAATCTCCCCTAGAAAAGTCTGCCAATACTTAACAGCAGTTCCTTGTTTTATATATGAGATACTACACTCAGTGTAATTTAAACAGCATTTGAAACATTCCAACAGGAATCAAATAGCATTGGTAGAAGCAGTCTGCTTCTCTTACATCTCCGACACACCCGCTTACTGTCTATGCATTTAGGGCACTGCTGTACAATGCTAGGCCCTCTCATTTAATGCCGGCTATACAGCACACTGAAGTTCTTTGGAATGAAGACATGGAAAGCACAGTACATTTTAGTCTATATGCTGTAAAGGTTTAAGGCTTCTTGCAGTTTTTAGGTTGCTTAGTTGCTATAAGATGGGGAAATCCCAGTGATGCTTATTTTAACTTTGGAGTTGGTGTCCAGACTAGTCAGGTATACAGAAGAGTAGTCTGCTGGAGTTACAGACGGGCTAGTACGTCGATATCAAAATCAGTTAGTTGGCCACGGCGGGAGGCCCTTCTGGCAGGAGTGATGCAAAGAAAGTCTTGAAGAAAAGCCAGGCTGTGTTCATAAATGAAGGCCTCTCCTGCTGATTTTCTGGTAAAGCTCTTCCTTCATCAGAAACAGCCTCAGGTTCAGCTTCTCCACCTACATTTTCCTCCTGCCAAGATAAAGTATCTCTCATAAGTGGGGCCAGTTGTTTTAAGAACACTAAATTCTAAAAGCCAGATTCCTTTCTAAAACAAGCTATTTTAATTCCTTTCAAGGGAAGAACGTCAAGGACTCATTAACAGCCCTGACTATACTGCAGTACTTCATTCCTTTATTACCCATTGACCCAGAATTACAGCTCAAGAGACCACACAGCTAAGACACAGTAAAGCCACCCACCATTGCCAATACTGTCCTGTGCTAAATAAAACTATTTTAGGACCTATTTACAAGTGGGAATGATGCATCTGATACACCCAAACAAGCTGCTGAGTCTCAAAAATATTTTGATGTTCTAGTTGTAAATTGGTCAGCACCAAAAGCACAATTCCACACCAAGTACTAAGACCAAATGAAAATGCCAACTTGAACATGTCCCATTAACGGCATATACAGAGAGAAACATGATGTACAACCCTCCATACCAGATTAAGATTCATACACATTCAAGTTTTATCTGCATTTATGAGAGCCGTTCACCTGTAGTAGAGACAGATCATGGTGGGACTGTTAACACCTGCTGCAGTAGTTTAGTGTTAACAAGCACTGCAAATATTTGCCTCTTCCCAAAATATGAAAATGGTTGCGCCTGTTACACTGCTAACAGCCACAGTAGCCCTTGGCCAAGCTGGGATTTGCTGGAACAAAATGCATCAACTACAAAATACCAGGTGATTGCCAGGGTTAAGTTTTAAAACCAAATACATTTCTAACATATGGCAGGAAAGATACTTTTGCTTTCATAGAAATCAAAGTATCAGAGTACCTATTACAGTGGTAACAACCAGACAGAGCAGGAATTAACCACATCCCTCCTGTTCTTTGCCTGTGGCACAGAATACATTTAGTCTCCTGAAGGCTGTTAATATTTTGGTCTAATTTCAGTTGGGTTTAGCATGCGAGTGGCTGAGTGGTGTTGGTGGCCTGTAAAATACAGGTGGTCAGACTAGAGCAGGGGTAGGCAACCTGCGGCGCGCGAGCTGATTTTCAGTGGCACTCACACTGCCCGGGTCCTGGCCACCAGTCCGGGGGTCTCTGAATTTTAATTTAATTTTAAATGAAGATTCTTAAATATTTTAAAAACCTTATTTACTTTACATACAACAATAGTTTAGTTATATATTATAGACTTATAGAAAGACCTTCTAAAAACGTTAAAAATGTATTACTGGCACGCAAAACCTTAAATCAGAGTGAATAAATGAAGACTCGGCACACCACTTCTGAAAGGTTGCCAACCCCTGGACTAGAGGATCTGTGATCCTTCTGGCCTTGAACTCTAGGACTCAGTGAGAAAAGAAGGCTAGTTTAGATATTGTTTTACCAGGAAAATAAGTTTCCAGCAGAAGATTTTGTAGAGAACACTATTCATCCTTACAAATGTTTGGAAAATGGAAACTAAACCCTTTCCCGGGATTTGCTGCTGTTGTATGTCAAATATTGGGCCAATACCTGTAAGTTATTGTTTTGGTCCTGGTTTATCGCAGCTTGGGGAAGAACGTTGTTTGGAAGAGGGTGAACTGGCCGTCGTCTAAATGGAAACCATCCAGCATGGTGCCTGGAAGACAAGAACTCATTGTGAATAGCAGTTAGCTAAACATTACTCCTGCCTTGCTAGACTTCAGGCCTAGCAAAACACTTGAATACGCACACAAGTGTAGACAGTTTGCTCAAGACACTGGGATTAATTCTGATTGGTTGAGGTGCTGGAGGACAGCTCCCAAAAACCTTCTCCACCACAATCCCTACCCCCCAGCATTATGGCAGCAAGGCACAGCATAGCATTCAAGAGGCAGCAGTGGAACCAGCTCTATATAGGCTGGTGCATCACAGCCTAAGGGGTCTTGATTAGGCCCCCAGTGGGCTAAAGCAGATGCTGCAGTGTGTAGCATGAGAACTAGGACAGAGTGCTCCTTTTTAAAGCAGCAGCATGTACCACCGTACCTTGGATTTCCCTACACCTGCCCTAATGGGATAACTGAAATTGTGATGCTGGCATTGCTCCCTCATCCTGTGTGGCTCACAAAGAGGGGTCATAACAGGCCACCACATGGCCACTGGGCTAACTAATCTCTCTCTCCCCCCAGTGGCTGCATCTTGTACTCCAAAAATATAAACTTTTAAAAATGTTCTACCCGTATGGCTCTGAAGATAAAACTTCAAAATACTAACCAGATGTAATCCAGTGCTGACTTCCTGAGTCTGCAGACAGCCTGAATTAGCTCTAAGAAGCGTGGACTGCTTCTGTTTGAATGTGTTAACTCTTAAGCCTACTTGTGGCAATTTAAAGGTCTACACTAATGTCACAACTGATCCAAGCATGTAAAGGAGGACAACAATTATTTGAAGATCAGCACAACAAATTATGAGCAGCTTCACAAACGGGCAGAGATTGGGAAGTACTACAAATGACCTCCCCATTCCGAGCAAGAGTGGTCAGTTTGACTGGTAGCATTTTTTCTAGTCAAGGAAGTGGCTAAGGATTACACTGCATTCAAATTAGTTTTGCATGTTTACAAGCAGTCAACAACCATGGTAAAAAATCCTTAGCCACATCTTATATAAAGGTATGGGATCAATTCCCCTACCAAAGACATGGCCGCACACAACTGTACACAATCGTTAGCCATGTTCTTTGAATATTAACCTGAACCAGTAATGTATGATATAGTGTGTTAATGTTTTATTGTAACTTTGACTTTAAACAATTCCCTCCAAAAATGTTGAGCTAAGAGTTACAGGAGATTTGCTGATCCTGTGATGCATTTTGACATGTCAAAATGTAAGACCTGCTCGACACTGGAAAGTATCATCAATTATTTTGGCTAGGAATGTGATTTCTTACAGTGATACTGATATAAACCCTTGTGTGGCTACAGTTATACCAATATAAAGGGGTCTTATCCTAGTCTAGCACTTTCCTATCCCATATGGGATAAGTTACACAAGTAAAAGCACTTTTATACTACTATGAATGCATCCACACTAGGGAGTTGTGTTGCTTTAACTATACGACTATAGTTAAACTAATACAACGGATGCATAGATGAGCTGTAAGAGACTGGATTACAACAAAGACTCTCACAGTGCAGACAAACTGCTCCAAAGAGCAGTCACCTGAATGACAAGTCAACACTGAAATGTTTACTTCATGAGACACGCATGCTTACAGGTACATCAAAACTGTGCCGCCCATAACCATGAGGAACCTGCTGAGGCTGGAGTAGAAGTAGATAATGTTGACAAAAACGAAGAACAGGGTAGCCGAATAAAGCCAGTCCAACCAATCTCGATTCATCTCCTCCTCCTCTTCCATGAGAGGACCCCCCTGGGCATTCATTTGCAAATTCTGATTGGCCCCTGCATTGAGCTGAGGAGGGGCATTATGGTTTCCAGGCAGGTTTTGTGCAGGAAATGCATCTGGAAGAGGGGCTGGAGCTGCAACTGGTGCCACTGGTATCTCTTGTGACCTTTGTGTAGGTGATGTATCAGCAGTAACAGCAGCCAAGCTGAAAAGAAGATAAAAGCAGTAAGACTTTGCCAAGCTCTGCAAAGGATAAGGCAGGCAGGCATAAAAACTTGTTAATCTTACATTCATGTGCAACTAGGAAGCAGCAAATTGTGATTAGAGCAGTGACAGAAATCAGCCCTGTTTATGCCAATGACATGCCACATGATGGGATAAGTTCAACTTCGTGGGTCAGTTTCACCTTCTGTAAAATGGGATAACATCCATCTTCATAAAGTTGGAATACAAAGGTTTATTTCAGTACTCCACTGTTGAAACTTTCAAAACCTCAGTACACCTCTACCTCGATAGAACGCTGTCCTCGGGAGCCAAAAAATCTTACCGCGTTATAGGTGAAACCACGTTATATTGAACTTGCTTTGATCCACCAGAGTGCGCACCCCCCCCCCCCCGCGCACTGCTTTACTGCATTATATCCGAATTCGTGTTATATCAGGTCACGTTATATCAAGGCAGCGCTGTACTTAGACCCCGTAACAGTCTGGGTAACTGTATCAAGTTTTGCGGCACTTAGCTTTATCTAAGCAAAAGGTTGCAAGTAAAACTAAACCGAATTACATTTTAGGGGCTACATACAGCATTTATATTTACATCAGACATCTGAATCATAAAGGCTAAGTAACATGCCTTTCAACTACATTACACCTGAGGGAAGGAAAAAATTCCCTCATTAAGAAATAGTTAGAACATTTCAAGGCTCCCAGGGAGAATAGGAAACAAAAATGAAAACTTACTATTGCATGTAGTACTGTCTTGCGTAAATCTGCTGAAACCAGGACATCTGTAGCATGTTGTAAGTGGTATATGCAGAGTATCCAGGAGCCACACCATGGGGATGCTGGGCAGCTTCAACCCTTATTGAAAGGGTAAAACACAGGATGTTTGCTTACAAAAGAACAGGCAGGCCCACTTGCCCAAGTCTTTCCCTACTTGTACCATTAAAGAGAGACAGCATCGCAAAAGCTGTTTGATGCTTTACCCACTAGAAGATACAAGCATATACCATACACTTTCAGCATATCCTACCTTAAATCTGGGCTTGAAATACTGCAATCATTTTTATTAGAACATGAATGCAGAAATCTACATTTCATCCCGAAAATATGCTGTTGTGAAATCAGAGTGGGGACAGGAAGACAGTCTTACTACCACTGGATCCCAAGTACCATCTTTCTGATTAAATGATAGGATATTCAGCTTTAATTTCAGTTCAGGTCCATTCAAACAAAGTGGCAATGCTTAAGCAATGTTCCAGAAAGTAGTACTAGGATCTCAGAAGAAAGCAAGCCCGCTCAATCTAACCTTCAGAAGCTCAATAGTGGAGACAGCAATTCCTGGGAGAAAATATTTAACTCCTAACAAAGGAGAATCAATTGTAGGGGCTACCTGCATAAGAATTTCGGATCAACATAGAAGCTCCTGGGTTCATATTTCCATGAAAATGTAACATCAATTCTACTTTTCCACATGTAACAGTAAAGATAACGCTTCCCCTCTGGTTGGAGAGGCATACATCCATTTAACCCCTTCAGTGTCCACTTAAATATCTAGAAGAATAGTATACATAGCTTATATACCACTGACATTTACAACATTAAGTATGGCATGAGGTGCTGGTATTCAACACTTAGATTGTAATTAAGAAAGAAAGAAAGAAAGAAAGTTGAACATGAATGGTCAACATTTTCAGAAAGTTATCAGCATGTGTGGCATATTTACCTAGTATTGGCTTCCCCTGTAGAAAGCTGGTTGCAGGAAGTCTCCCTTTGTCTCAAGCCATCACTTGAAGAAACTACAGAAGGATCTTGACCAGGTCCTGAAACAGTCTTTGGCTGTTGATTGGTTTCATCAATCTAAATAATACAGTTAATAATGGAGCTGACTCAGAACAGTATCTGAGAAAAGTCTTCTGTTGCAAAGCTAAGAGGATGCACTGAATGTTCTCTTGAAGTTTTACCAAACTGCTGTGCATTTGTACAGATCTTTGACAATGGGCATTACCACAATACCAATTAATAGTCATAGCCATTGTTATAACCAGTCCTTCCATACATATTCTATTTCTAACACTCCTTTAAAAGTAACCTGGAAAGGAAAAAATAGTTGTGTGATTCTTTCCCCCGCCCCCCAATCATCTCATGATATGCAAAGGTCTGAGTATGTTTTTTAAAGTTTTGGTTTGCTTATGGGGTTTTTTGGATTAGAAATTCAGATCCCGCATTGGATAAAAACTATAACTGGAAAACTCAGACTTGTCTACACAAAGAAGTTGCACCAACTTAAACTGGGGTAATTTTGTGCTTGTCTAAACACAAGCTGTACTGCTTTAACTATTCCATTCCCATAGAGGAGTAAGTTATACCAGTATAAGCATTTTTATACTAGTATAAATGCATCCATCCATACTAGATCATTGGACCACTTTTAACTATACTGCTATGGTTAAAATGGTATAAGTGGTGTGTTTAGACAAGCTCTAAGGAATAAAAAAAAAAACATTAAGCTTCCTTGGGTCTTTAGCTTTTTGTTGTTAGCTTTTATTTATTTATTTAATTCTTTTGCAGGTCCCCTTTAAGAGCAAAGATCATCTGTCCTTCTCGTAAGTGTACTAGTATGAGAATTTATTTTTAAATGTGTATCTAATTTTGGAGTTTATGAAATGAGGTCTTAAGTTCTAGCAGCATGTGGGTGGCTGCTCTGCAAACTGCTCTATAGAACCAGGACAATGCACCTTAATCAAAATGCAATACCTGAGCATTTCTAGTCCCAAGGATCTCCGCCATGTGTGTTGTGACAAATATCCAACTGGAATTAGGACGTACTGTATGCTGTTCACTTTTGATTTAAAGAAGGGTGGAAATTTATGCCTTCAGATATGAAGCTTGTGCACTAGTTAATCACCTAACTTCCATTCAGAAATAAAATATTGTGATGTGATATATGGTATTGTGCACTAAACCAATACATATTAAACTGAAATTCTAATGCTCATTTTTAGTTTCAATTTCCTCTTCCATATGTTTTTGAAGTTCTGTTGCCAAAGTAAATCCCAGCAAAATTCATATGCTGGACACCGCCTATTCAAACGGTAATCATTTCCCTCTCCCTCTGATGAGCATAACCACTAGTGTGATTGGACTCGGTAATCCTGGGGGAACAGGCACCACAATTTCACCCTTTGCATACAGCCCAGCCACCATGTCCATCATTGGCTGAAGAGCCTGCAATATGAGGTGTCACTAGCTATTTAATGGAACTAAATTACATGCGATTAAACATTTCGCCCCCCTCTGGCAGTAATGTCAACTCAAGTTTATGCAAACAATTAGAAACTGAGGTTTGACAAGTTAGACACAAAGCGGGTGAAGTAATATCTGTTACTGAACCAACTTCTGTTGGTGAAAGATAAGCTTTCGAGCTCCACAGAACTCTTCAGGTGCCATCAGCTCTGAAACTTAAACAATCCTTGCTCTGGGATTACAGTACTTATTCCAAATGTGTAAGCGTTCCTTCCCCCAGCCCTATTACAACTCTGAAGGAATGCTGCCATAACACTGACAATGACAGAACTTTTGACACATGAGGTTTACCACCCTGCTTTGACATTATCAACCTTTACAAACATACAGTAATTAAAAAACTAGGTCACATTCCACAGATTTTTGCTGATCCTTTCAATATCTAATGTAGGAATAAAGTCTAAATTTAACATACCTTCGCATTGGTCTCTTTCATTTTTGACAGATTCTTTGACTGGTACACCAGATGAAGAGCATGAAACGTCTCCTGCTAAAATAAAAGTCAAGATATTTGATAATCATTTTGTTTTATCTATTAAAACTTTATTTGATCTCACTTGATACTGCAGCGCAGCTACCACAAACATGTAATTACCATACCTTGGGCAGCACATCTCTCAAATAAAGGTGGTCAAGCAGCAGCTTCCCAGAATAAATCAGCTTCTGGTCCTCTTCAGGCTTTGAGAGAAGACAAAATATACTGGTTACTAATCTGTCAAATGCATTCAAATGCCAAAAAAAGTTAGCTTCACATAAGAAAAGCTGTGTACGTAACAGCTGACTGATAAACACCAGAGGCCAAACACTGCTGTCAGACACACAAATCAGAAATGCTACTCCCCCCATCCCCTCCCCAGTTGAACAGAAGTTGTGTGCATCTCTATTAAAGAAGAATTTGGCTTGTCAATTACTTGTATGCAAAATGTGCAATACCATAGAGATTTAGACAAATGCATACAGAACGAGGACAGAACAGCTGCTCCGGTATATGAAGTGATTCATTTTGTAGTACAGGCCAGAAACCCCCACCACAATCCTGGCAAAAAGGAACCTCTCTACACTCCTTAAAGCAGAGCAACCCGAGCAGCACTGCAGGCACTTTGTAATCTTGTGACAATTCACATGATCTCCCACCCAGTAAATCTGAGCAGCTGTTCACACAGAAATCCTCCTGCAGTTGGAGCACACAGTCACTGGGAGTTGCCCCAGAGCAAGAGAGCCCATGTTCCCCTCCCTACAGGAAAAGGTCAGCTCTGCCAGCTTCCAAAGCAAGAGTCCTACCACCGCTTCCAAATTTAATTCTTCAAAGCTACTAAAAACCAGTCTTACGTGATTGCTACATAAATAATGTATCTGACCAATGCTGATGGATGCCATTTTAACACCCCAAAGCAGCATAGGAAGACCTCTAGGCTTCCACTGACACTGGGCATTAAGCAGAAAGATAGCATTTCCCACAGCAGCACACCTTCACAACATGCATGGAATTTGCTCAGATAAAAATGGATTTAAATAAATCAGATTTTTTCATTTAAATTAAATAAGCAGGTTTAGTTCTAAAGAATAAACCTATTTAAAATTAAATTTGAAATTTAAAACCAAAGTTAAGGCCTAAATTTATAATCTATTGACGTCATTTAAATAAAATACAAAAAATTGTCTTAAGCAGTACATGTTTGCTGCCAAGTGTTAAAGAAATTCAAAGTACTGAAAGATGGAAGTCACTGGCTAAGCACCTCGAACTAGAGTCTACTGAAGTGTTAAAATAGTTTAACAGTCGCCTCTTCCACAGGTGCAGAGTGAATATATTCTTCATTTCAGTCTATTCACCTAGTTCAGTTCAATCATCAGTTCATTCAAAGTTAGCAACTGGGAGCTGAAAAAGCAGGAAAACTTGTTTTCCCTCTTCAAATCTATGAATAAAAACTCGTTGAAAGAAGATGAGATCTAAAAGTTATAAAAATCCTGAAGGACACAGTCAACAGAAATAATCAGGTTAAATTCGCTAACTAGAGAGAGTACTTTCTTTGTTTAACAAAAATCAGTTTAAAAAGCAAAACTATTTGAATTTTTGTATGTTTCCTGCACAATTAAGGTAGTTTTATTTAATAATTTTAAATACTGTTTGTGTATTTTAACTGAATTTGAATCCACGTCCAAGTAGAGCTTGACGCAAATCACAAGTTTAAAAAAAAAAATCTAGTAAAAAAAATGCATCATTCAACATTTCCTAATAAAAAATAAGAATCTAAAATACATATGAAGTTAATGTACACAAGTGCTTAAATACACATGTAGTGTATCCTTAGCAAAAGAACAATAAACTTGGGGCAAAGGCTATATTTAGTTACAAAAAAACAGGCTGGTTACCAAAGAGCACCAACCTTTTTAGAAGAGTAACTAGAGTGCAAAACCACAATTAAAATCTATTACTTAAAAATCAGTTTTAATCTGTCAGTCAGCAAGCAGGAAACCTTGATTATTTAAATCAAACCACGCTTGCTTGAAAGCCCAGTGTGTCCCTTCATCATGTCAATTCACATTTGTACAGATTGTTATGTCTACTTATTTGATTAGTCTTAAGCAGCATATAGAATATAGTTATTTTGGAGTTTCCTATAGTGCCCATAACCAGAATATCTGACATAGTCAAAAAAAAAAAAAAAAACCAGAAACAGCTGTTTGTTTCAGTGTGAAATAGTATTTAGATGTTATTTTTACTAACTCCAACAGATTTCTCTCAATGAATCTAATGCTTACAAGCAAAACAGTATCATAGTTATTTCATGGACAAATTTTCTTTCGACGTAAAAATAATGCAGCCATTTAACTCCCTTGTCTTGCCTGGAACACTAACTTAAAACTTTTTTTTAAACTTTGCCTATACTGCCACTTCATAAGAAATTGTTACCATTGGGAGAAAAACTAAGACTCCTATTACATACTACTTCAGCATCCAACAAGCTACTACACCACATCATTAAATGGCAGCTGAACAGGAAGAAATAAAGCAAAAAGCCCCCAAACAGTTTCCCCACATGCTGAACGAATTTCACTTCTGTATTTACAACTGATTTCCATAACATATTTACAAACTATTTTGAATTGCACTGTAACATTTGCAACTAGCCAACCATGCAGAAGCAGGTGTTCTGGAATCCTGGGCAGGGAAAGAGGAGAGAACAGGACACTTTTTTTTGCTCCACATTATCAAACTTTAAAGAGACATCAAATAGATGCTGAAGTTCCCTGAACCTTTGAACACTTTTACAGGCACAAAGTGGGTGATGCAATATCTTTTATTGGACCAGCTTCTGCTGATGAAGACTAGTTTCAAGCTTACACAGAGCTCTTCAGGTCCTGAAGAAGGTTCTTCGGCTCTGTGTAAGCTTGAAAGTTTGTCTCCCTCACCAACTGAAGTTGGTCCAATACAAAAAGTTTTACCTCACCCAGCTTGTCCTTCTAAAACCCTGGTACCAACAAAGCTACAACTACACTGCAGGAACACTTTTGCCTCCTGTTCAATAGTGCAACCTTTTAGAGCCAAGGCGGCCGTAATTAGTGTGTTTTATTTTTTTTTAAGAGGGAGGCAAAGTAGATTGTGCAATAGAAATGACACCAGCTCTGTGGTAACACAAACACTCAAGTCCACTCCCAGAAGCGTCCCCAGTATGGGCTCTCAATGTTAGGGCCTACCAAATTCACAGTCCATTTTGGTCAATGTCATGGGATTTTAAAAACCATAAATTTCATGATTTCAGCTATTTCCATCTGAACTGTCAGGGGGGTGTAACTGGGGGGTGCCGACCCAAAGGGTGTCACAAGGTGGGGGGTGCAGTTTAGCCACCCTGACTTCAGTGCTGCTGCGTGCAGAGCGGGGCCCTTGGCTCCCAGCCCCAGCGCAGGAGTGGGGGTGACACCACCACGACCCCGCCCTACAAGGACCCTGCGACACCCCCACAAGCCCGTTGGGTCAGGACCCCCCAGGCGGAGGAGACACGCGTCTCCCCAGGGAAGCCCGCAGCGGACCCGGTAAACGCGCTCCCAGGAGAGCCGCTGTCCCGGCCCGGGCCCGGAACGGGGCAGGGCCCCACTCGCCTCACGGCTTCGCTCACCCCCAAGGAGTCACCCCGGGGGGGCCCCGCAGGAGGGAGGAACCCGGACTCCGGCTGCGCCCCCCCCCCCCCCCGCCGGGGGGGAGGCACGCGGGGCACGACGCCCCCTGCCCGGGGCGTGAGGGGGCGAGCCGGTCCCCGGGCTGGGGCTCGAGGCCTCTCCCGGCCCGCTGGGGCGGGGAGCCGCGGGACAAGGCCGGGGGGGGGGGTCCCCGCCTCACCGGCTCCTCCGGGTGCAGGCGGCGCAGCCGGGCCTTGAGCTGCCGCACGGTCCAGCCGGGCTCGCCGCGGAGGCGCAGGTCCGGGTGCCGCTGCGTGGGGCTCCGCACGAGCAGCTCGAAGGGCTCCATGGCGCGCGGGGCTGGGGCTCGTCGGGCAGGGACGGGACGGCGAGCGGCTGCCAACGCACGACGGCCCCTTTTATACCCTCACCGCCTCTCGCCCCGCCCCCTGTTCGCCAGTGCGCTGTGGCTGCAGCGGATTGGCTCCTCCTGGGGAGCGTGTCAATACGTGGGCCTATCAGAGTGCACATCCGGGTAGAGGGTGGGGCTTAGGGAAGGGGCGGCTTGGTAGGGGGTGCCCAGCTGGGCTGGGGTGAAGGAGGGGGAAGGGCCACCCATGCAGTGGCCATGGGCAGGAGGGACAGCAGGGCACGCTCCCTTGCCCTGGTGCGGGCCAAGGTGGTTGTGGCACCTGTAGGGCCACCCCTTCAGGAGCAAACAGAGCGAGCATCCCGTGACTGTCGCAGTCTTGCGGGTCGTGATTCAGCCCAAGGTGCCGTGGAAGGGAAGACAGGAATTCCTTTCTCCCACCCTGTGTCTGGCTTGTCTATTTAGAGTCCAAGTTCTCTAGGGCGAGGACTGTCTCTTATGTGTTTGTACCATGCTAAAAATAATGGGATCCAGAGCTCAGCCAGCCGCTCTAGGCCAGCGGTTCTCAAACTTTAGTAACCTGAGGACCCCCATTTTGGTTTAAAAAATGTTCGCACACCCCCTCCCCACAAGTCCCACCTGCTCAGCCCCAGGTCCTGCCCTCAAGGCCCCACCCCCTTCCCCGCCTCTTTACAACCCTTCCCCCGCTTCTCCCCTTCCCGCACAGCACCTCCTGCACACTGCTGAACAGCTGTTCTGTGGCCTGCAGGAGGCACGAAGAGGGAGGGGGAGGAGTTGAGGGAGGGAGAGAGAGGAGTTGATCAGCAGGGCCCGTGGACCCCCGGAGTACCCTCGCCGACCTCAGTTTGAGAAACGCTGCTCTAGGCTCCATTGCTTCAATACAGAAATAACACCCCTGTGACCACATACACCTACTTGTCACCTGTCACCCCACCCTGGAACCCATACGGGGCATCATCGAAAACTACAACCCCTATTTGATAGAGTCCCCATCCTGAAAGAAATCATTCCTGAACTCACTCCCTCCACTTCTGGCCTTCAAACAACCCCCCAACCTCTCCAAGCTTATCATCGGATGCAAGCTCCCCCCAGTCAAGGACACACAAACTTAAAATGCCCCAGACTCTACCAGAACAACAGAGGCAAAAGCTGGAACCATAGCTCCACTGCTACCATGATCAAACACCCCACCCCCCACAAACCTTTTTCAAGATCCATGGATCCTACACAAGCCTATCACAACATCCAGCGCACTAAATGCCTCAATAACAACTATATGGGTGAAACCAATCACTGTGCTCTTGAATGAACTCACACAGAAAAATGATGAAAGACAAAAACATTCCATCACTTGTGGGTGAACATTTTTCACAAAGCGATCACTCTATGTCTGACCTATCAGTCTTCATCCTCAAAGGAAACCTGCACAACACTTTCAAAAGATGAGCCTGGGAGCTTAAATTTATAACTCTGCTTGAGGCTAAAAATCATGGACTGAACAGACACTGGATTTATCGTTTATTACAACAATCTGTAACACACTAACTAACCGGTATCTTTTTGTCCTGTGACTGCAGGGGTGTTAATGGGCCACTCTACCTTGAATGGTCCCTTCGAATATGGAATAACAACTTTTGCTAAACAATCTGTCCACCTTGCATTTGGCTGTGATGCTTGGAGTACCTTTCCCAGTCCTGAAGAAGAGCTCCGTGTGGCTCGAAAGCTTGTCTCTCTAACCAGTAGAAGTTGGTCCAGTAAAAGATCTCACCCACCTTCTCTCTCTCATATCCTGGGACTGACATGGATACAACTATGCTGCATACAAAAATAATGTAAGGAAAGAGAAGTGGACCATGTCTGAGTAAGTTACTGTTATACTTCTCTAATATTTGTATTGCATTAGCGCCTAGACCCCCATGTGCTAGGCACTGTACAAACATTTAATAAAGAGATAGTTCCTACCCAAAAGAGCTTACAGTCTCAGAGTATGTCTACACTACAGTCTAACCCTAGAGAGAAGCAACTGTACTGAGACAGAGAGACTGAGACAGAGAGATGCTTTCTGCTCCAATGTCTCAAATACAACTGCAAGAGACAGGTTTCCTCAAATTTGGGGAATTATAAAAGATGTCTCAGCAAAAAGCAGTGAGGAAAAATTGTGCCTGGCCCTGAAAGACAGGAGAGAAATGGCACTGCACCACTTACCATCCTGACACCAGATCAGGTGTGGACAGTAATAACAAATGGACCCCCAAACAGTGTGTGACCCCACACCAGCTGGGTCATACCTGCCCCTGACACACACCTGAAGGGTCTGGCATTTGTCTTACACTTTAGCAACACATATGTATCTTGTCATCCCAAAAAAGTCTCACTGAATTGAATTGCTTCATCTAACCCTCCCTGCAGCCCTCCACAAACCCCAAACAACCACTAAACTGACAATCTTCTGCTGTGTCATCTCCTTTCAGTCCACTAGGTCCAGATCTCTGGATCTTGACTCAGTTGCCCTGGAAACAGGGATGTCCAGTTCCCACTGGCTCTCTGACAGATTCTGATATATCCATAGTTTGCAGATACCCGAAGCACAATTGCTTGGCTCTTCTCTTACTTTCAAGGTAAAGTATCATTGAGTCCTAAAAGTCAAGGAGAACCTCCCTGATCTGATGTTGTTTAGTGCAGAGTCTCTTTCCCATTCTTTGTCCCCAGTTGTAGTTTTCTTCTGAATCCTTTCCTCTATTGGCATCAATGGTAAAACTCCCATTAATGTGAACTGGATCGTGGCTGTAGTTTGGTTAAAAAAATAAACAAAGCAAGATATCAGTTTTATTTCCTAGCACAAAGTATTTATTTTTTGCCCATTTCATTAGGTGCTCAGTTTTCTCTGGCAGCTGGAGACTGTTGCCCTGAGGCACAATCAGTTCACAGCCGGTACTGTACACTTGTCTCTCGTGTGTGTCATTTGCAGGATTAGCGAGACAAGGACCAACTTTTGTTAGTGAGAGAGACAAGCCTGCAAGCTTACACAGAGCTCTCTTTCCAGTCTGTGTATGTTTCTCTCACCAACAGAAGTTGGCCCAATAAAAGCTATTACCTCACCCACTTTGCCTCTCTAATATCCTGGGACCAACATGGCTACAACACCACTGCATACATTTGGACGTTTGTCATTTTTGGTTCTAAGCCAAGGTGAGCTCCAGTGTCTTATCCTGGATTGCCATGTGCGGTTACCCATGACATGATTATTTATTATTTGTATAACAATAGTGCCCAGCATCCCATTCTGGTAGGCACTATACAAACCCAGCCCTGCTGCCCTAAATCTCTACTGCACTCCTCTACGAGGTTCCAGAGGCGGGTGGTTCTATCATTGGGGCACTATCCCACTCAGAAAAAATGAGAAAATAAAATTAGAGTGAAATCAGTTGAGCCTCATCCCAATTCCATGACCCATCCACAGCTGATCGGTCTTGAACAGAATAGCTTCTGGAGACAAAGGATGCAGGTGGATGCTCTGCATTGTATAGCACCATCCAGGGGTACCAAAGCAGCAGGATCAGTTTAGCAGCTGTAGGAGGGCTGCTGTTCTTTAGTCGCTCTGCCCCTGTCAACCAGCTAACAAGTTTCCACCAGCCTCTCCCATAAGCAGGAAGGTTTTGGCTTCTCCAGTCCTGATCAGTAGCTGGACTCCATGCCCTTTCCTGGGAAGTAAGGAGGAAAATGCTGCAGTGATGCAACCCAAGACCCTGATCCTCAAGTGGTGCAAATAGAAGTCAATGGAGCTAGGACAGTTAACACCTACTGAGGATATGGCCCTAAATCTCTAGCAGAACTAGCTGCTGCTCTGGCTTTGTTCCTGGTGTAACTGGCTGAGCTTCCCTAGCACCTACCTTCTGGCTTGAAGTGGAAGAGGGCTTGGCAGGAGAGACCAATATGATCACGAATTTAAAGGGGCACACCTGGAAAGGCCCAACGCAAGATTTTTACAATGTGGCGTTGGCACACAGGACCATCCAAATGTTAGGAGTGGATCTTGTGGGCGGGGTGTCTATTGTAGGGACTTTGGGATTTGAAGAGATTAGTCCCAAGCTTATTGTCAGATGTTTCCTGTGTGGTTTCAATAAGTGGCTGTCATTTCCTCTACACTGTTTTCAGCTTTCCACTGACCCATGAACTATGCAAACAATTGAAGTCACCGTGCCTTTTCTGCAATCAAGATTAAACTCGAACATAAGTTTGAGGGACAGAGGGCTCAGCGCTTGCCTAGGCCAGATCCCACCTTGCTTCTGCCCTGCTCCTGCCCTAAATGTTTCTGGGACAGTTTGGAATGTAATTTGGAACCTCCCATGATTCAGTGTGTTTCCTTTCTCTGGGCAGGTTCTTGGGTAGAGGGGAGTCAGGAACTGGCCAAATCATGGGAGTAGGATATTGGGAACCCCTCAGATGTTCTCACTGCATGAAAGAATAGCCCTGCCTCTCACTCTGCAATTTGTTCCACATTGCCGCCGGTCAGGAGATGCAGCACAGCAGGAGGAAGGGATAGTAGGATAACTCCATCCTAAAGGCATGTACAGAGGATGTATTGATGGGTTTAGAAACACTGGATTTTCTATGGGGGGAAGGAAAGGAGCAGGGCTGGCTTATTATTCTTTATGGTTCTTATTCTTTATGACTCTATTGTTATTAACAATAGAGTCATGAGCTCTCCTTCTCCTCCAAGGCAACACCTCTGGGGATTTGGCGGTCACCTCCCCATGGTGACTCCTTTTCCAATTCGCCCTGGTGTCTCTCCTCTCACTCTATCCTCCTCCTCCTTGAGTTAGCTCTGCTTTGCAGAGGGGCTCTTCTTGTAGGCCTTTCCTGCTCCTTCTGGGTGTCACAGGGTCCTTTCTCCTTCTGGGTAGCTTCTGAGTTTGTAACACATCCTCTCATTCTCCATAGGATTGCCTCCAGTGCAGCCTTTCCTTCTTTGGAAAAGGATGGCTGGGGATGCAAACGTCACAGCTCCAGACAATCTCTGTAATGAAGTCCCCCAGAGGTGTCGGCTGTGCAATCTAGCTGTTCACAAGCAGACTCAGCGAAAGTGTGAGTAAGGAAGATGCGGTTGGCTATTAATGTGTAAGTAATATGGACAGCCAATCCGTTGTCACTCAGAGCATATGACAAAGGCATGCCCAGCATATGTCCCACACGGACTGAGCACATGTCCATTTCGGCAGTGTTGTGGCTCAACCCTTGAATCTCTATGCCTTGGGAAACTATGTCTTGGGAATGCTCTGCAGCTGAGCATGCTCCGTGCCCTCACATGCCCAAATAATCATGTCTTGGATTACAAAGTCAACAGGAAAGTACTAAATGTAGCAACCAAACCTTTCCGTTTGTTCCCAGAGCCCAAAGACTGCTCTCATACCGCTGTGCATTACCAAGCCCTTTCTTTGCTACAGAATTCCTGTGACCACCTCCACAACTAGAAGTCAATTTGGAACCAGAGTTGAATCTAACCAGATCATATGGATGTGTACAACAGCAGAATGGCATTTTAGCCTTTTTGCATGATACAGATTCCTGACCTGGCAATGGTAGAAAAGGCCAGATCCTAAGCATCAGAGAAGGCTAGCGGCCAAAGGCAGGGAAAGCCATAAACCTGTCTGGCTGGTAAAGGACACAAGGAAGAACTCAGTGCTGGTGGGAAAGAGATGTCCTCCCAGTTCCACTATATAAGGATCCCAGGGGTTGGATTCAAGCCTTCACACAATGGTTTAGACCTTGGAGAAGGGAAAACATAGCCTCTGTGGCTGGCAGCTGGTGTTTTCTAAGCTTCTTTTTAAATAGATATCTATAAAATATCAGCTCTCCCTTTTTCACACCACACCACAAGGCAGCGCTCCTAAACCACGCAGCAACAACCAACAGAATGGTTCTCACCGTGTCCAGCTGCAGATGGAACTGTGGATCTTTATTAGATCAGTCAGAGCCCACAGAAAGAGCTGTCAGCTCCAGGAAGCGTGAAGCTGTGTTAGAGCGACACCTTGTTCAGTCAGCCGGTGAGTCAGGTGTATGTCCCTGATTCTGCAGGGTGTTTGTTCAAACATCTGTGCTTTCTAGCACACTGGGTCCTGCAGTCTCCGAAGCATGCTCTTCTGCCTTGTGATTAGAGAGGAGGACCACATGTCCATTGATTGTTTGCTTCCCTTGGTGGCAAATGCATTTTTCAAAGGCTGTGATCAGGCGCAGAGTGAAGGGGATGATGCACTTGGACTTTATATAATTCTGTTACATTTTAAACAAATTAATCCTGGATCCGATTCTTTGCTGCTTCCACAAGTTCCAAAAAGCTAAGGTATGGGAGGGAGGGATTCTCAGAGAAACTGATTTATATCCCTTGTAGAATTTCTTCAGGGGCTAGATCACGTCACCAGGGCACTGGCCTGAGTAGAGAGGCAATATGGAGCTGTACTGCCCCGTGCTGGGCTTGGGGAGGGATTCAGACACAATTTCTTCTTGTACTCCCCACTATGCAGAGCAGCCTGGTCCCCCAGAACGGCTGGTCTCCTCTGTGATCCAGTGTAGGAGGCGGGGAAAAGCCATGGTCCCACCTCTTCCTCCCCACTGCCTACCCCCTTGGGACAACGTGGGCTCCTAGAGGTGCACAGAGAGAGTCTGTGATTATCTGACTCTCTCTGTGTCTACACTACGGGATTAATTCGGATTTAGCAGCGTTAATTCGAATTAACCCTTCACCCGTCCACACAACGGAGCCATTTAGTTCGAATTAAAGGGCGCTTTAAATCGATTTCTGTACTCCACCTCGACGAGCGGAGTAGCGCCAAAATCGATTTTGTTAATTCGAATTAGGGTTAGTGTGGCCACAAATCGATGGTATTGGCCTCCGGGAGCTATCCCACAGTGCACCACTGACCGCTCTGGACAGCAATCTGACCTCGGATGCACTGCCCAGGTAGACAGGAAAAGACCCAGGAAAATTTGAATTTCATTTCCTGTTTGCCCAGCGTGGAGAGCACAGGTGACCACAGATACCACAGATACCTCAGCTCATCAGCACAGGTAACCATGCAGGCTGATAATCGAAAAAGAGCACCAGCATGGACCGCACGGGAGGTACTGGATCTGATCGCTGTATGGGGAGAGGATTCAGTGCTAGCAGAACTTCGTTCCAAAAGACGAAATGCCAAAACTTTTGAAAAAATCTCCAAAGGCATGATGGAGAGAGGCCACAATAGGGACTCAGATCAGTGCCGCGTGAAAGTGAAGGAGCTCAGACAAGCCTATCAAAAAACAAAGGAGGCAAACGGTCGCTCCGGGTCAGAGCCGCGGACATGCCGCTTCTACGCAGAGCTGAATGCAATTCTAGGGGGGGCCGCCACCACTACCCCACCTGTGATCGTGCAAACCGGGTCTGGGATAGTCTGTACACCTGAGGATTCTGAGGATGGGGAAGAGGAGGAGGAGGAGGAGGATCTTGCAGAGAGCACCCAGCACTCCGTTCTCCCCAACAGCCAGGAGCTTTTTCTCAGCCTGACTGAAGTACCCTCCCAAGCCTCCCAAGCCAGTAGCCAAGACCATGACCCCATGGAAGGGACCTCAGGTGAGTTTACCTTTTAAAATATAAAACATGGTTTAAAAGCAAGGTTTTTTTAATGATTATTTTGCCCTGAGGACTTGGGATGCATTCGCAGCCAGTACAGCTACTGGAAAAGTCTGTTAACGTGTCTGGGGATGGAGCGGAAATCCTCCAGGGACATCTCCATGAAGCTCTCCTGGAGGTACTCCAAAAGCCTTGCCACAAGGTTTCTGGGCAGTGCCGCTTTATTCCGTCCTCCATGGTAGGACACTTGACCACGCCAAGCTTGCAGCAAGTAATCTGGTATCATTGCCTGACAAAGCCTGGCAGCGTATGGTCCCGGTGTTTGCTGGCATTCAAGCAACATCCGTTCTTTATCTTGCTGTGTAATCCTCAGGAGAGTGATATCGCTCATGGTAACCTGCTTGAAATACGGGAACTTAATTAAGGGGACAGAGGTGGCCGTTCCTACTGGGCTGTTTGCCTGTGGCTGATAAGAAATCCTTCCCTGCAGTTAGCCAAGCACGCGGGGGGGGGGGGGGGGGGGGGGGGGGC
>NW_020664481.1:21906960-21926423 GCF_002925995.2 Terrapene triunguis
GGGGGGGGTTAGTTTGGTTTCTGCAGGGATCTTCCCTGATACCTGCCACGCGGTGGGGAGAGGGATACAGCGATCATCCCAGAGAATTGGATGTTGGGGGGGTTAGTTTGTTTTCTGCTGCTGAAGGTTAACAGGAAAACCTCAGCAGTCAACAGGCTTTGATTGGTATGTTGGAAAGGAGGGCGCAGAAGCCGAAAGACAATGGCTTACCATGGCTGCCTGCAAGCTGAATTCTGTTGCCCGGACCTGCGTCTGTGATCTCTAACACCAAAGCCACAGGCACTCAATAAGATGGAAAATGCGACCTTGTACTGAAATCACATGTGCTATGTAATGTGAATAGTGTTCACCATGAAAGAGTATAAGCATTGTTCTGTAAAATGTATCATTTTAAAAACTTCTCTACTTGTTTTCAACCCTCCCTCCAGCAGCTGCAAATGTTTCAAGCCTCCCTCCTGCGTCCAGAAGGCTATCTCAGATAAGGCGTCGTAGAAAGATGACGCGAGACGACATGTTCACAGAGATAATGAAATCCACCCGCAATGAAAGAGCTCATTTGAATGAGTGGAAGGACACTGTATCTAAATTTAGGAAAGATGCCAGTGACCGTGAGGTCTTGAGGGACGCTCGAGATGAGAGGTGGCAGGCTGCAACGCTGGGGCTGCTGCTTGAGCAAACGGACATGCTCCGGCGTCTGGTGGAGCTTCAGGAACGGCAGCAGGATGACAGACTGCCGCTGCAGCCACTGTATAACCTACCTCCCCCCCCCTCACCATGTTCCATATCCTCGTCACCCAGACATGTAAGAACGCGGGGGGGGAGGCTCTGTGCACCCTCTCACTCCACCCCAGGGGACAGCCCAACCAAAAGGCTGTCATTATATTGAATTTGATCAGTGGCTTTAGACTTCCCTCCTATCCTCCTTCCAAACCTCACCCAGATTACCTTCTTGGTTCTCTCCCTATGTTTATAATCACTTAATAAAGAATACATGATTTTTAAACGATAGTGACTTTATTACCTTTGAAATAAAGCTGGGGGGAGGGTGGGTTGCTTACAGAGAATGAATGAGTCAATAAAGGGGGCTGGTTTTCATGAAGGGAGAAACAAACAGAAATTTCACACTGCAGCCTGGCCAGTCATGAAACTGGTTTTCAAAGCTTCTCTGATGCACAGCGCTTCCTGGTGTGTTCTTCTAATCGCCCTGGTGTCTGGCTGCGCGTAATCAGCAGCCAGGCGATTTGCCTCAGCCTCCCACCCTGCCATAAAGGTCTCCCCCTTACTTTCACAGAGATTGTGGAGCACACAGCAAGCAGAAATAACAATGGGGAGATTTCTTTGGCTGAGGTCAGAGCGAGTTAGTAGCGATCTCCAGCGCGCTTTTAAACGGCCAAATGCACATTCTACCACCATTCTGCACTTGCTCAGCCTGTAGTTAAACAGCTCCTGACTCCTGTCCAGGCTGCCTGTGTATGGCTTCATGAGCCATGGCATTAAGGGGTAGGCTGGGTCCCCAAGGATAACGATAGGCATTTCAACATCCCCAACGGTTATTTTCTGGTCCGGGAAGTAAGTCCCTTGCTGCAGCCGTTTAAACAGATTAGTGTTCCTGAAGACGCGTGCATCATGAACCCTTCCCGGCCACCCCACGTTGATGTCGGTGAAATGTCCCTTGTGATCCACCAGTGCTTGCAGCACCATTGAAAAGTACCCCTTGCGGTTTACGTACTGGGTACCCTGGTGCTCCGGTGCCAAGATAGGGATGTGGGTTCCATCTATCGCCCCACCACAGTTAGGGAATCCCATTGCAGCAAAGCCATCCACTATGACCTGCACATCCCCCAGAGTCACTAGCTTGTGTAGCAGCACCTCAGTGATTGCTTTGGCTACTTGCATCACAGCAGCCCCCACGGTAGATTTGCCCACTCCAAATTGATTCCCGACTGACCGGTAGCTGTCTGGCGTTGCAAGCTTCCACAGGGCTATTGCCACTCGCTTCTCAACTGTGAGGGCTGCTCTCATCCTGGTATTCTGGCGCTTCAGGGCAGGGGAAAGCAAGTCACAAAGTTCCATGAAAGTGCCCTTACGCATGCGAAAGTTCCGCAGCCACTGGGAATCGTCCCACACCTGCAACACTATGCGGTCCCACCAGTCTGTGCTTGTTTCCCGGGCCCAGAATCGGCGTTCCATGCCTATAACCTGTCCCATTAACAGCATGATCTCCAAAGCACCGGGTCCCACGGTTCGATAGAATTCCATGTCTATATCCTCATCACTGTCGTCGCCACGCTGCTGTTGCCTGCTCCTCTCCGCCTTGTTTTCCAGGTTCTTGTTCAGCATAAACTGCACGATAAGGCGCAAGGTATTTACAATGTTCATGACTGCTGTCTTGAGCTGAGCGGGCTCCATGCTTGCCGTGGTATGGAGTCTGCAGTGTTCACCCAGGAAAAAAGGCGCGAAATGGTTGTCTGCCATCCGTTGCTTTCATGCAGGGAGGGAGGGAGGGAGGGAGGGAGGGGTGAGGCTGTACCCAGAACCACCTGCGACAATGTTTTGGTCCCATCAGGCACTGGGATCTCAACCCAGAATTCCAATGGGCAGGGGAGACTGCGGGAACTATGGGATAGCTATGGGATAGCTACCCACAGTGCAACGCTCCAGAAATCGACGCTAGCCCCGGTACATGGACGCACACCGCCGAATTAATGTGCTTAGTGTGGCCGCATACAATCGAATTTATACAATCTGTTTTACAAATTCGAATTATATAAATTCGGATTAATCCCGTAGTGTAGACATACCCTGAGACTGTGATTAGTTCTTGGATGGGGCATGCAAGATGGGGAAAGGCTCCTCATGCCCTCCATCTCCCCCACCCCCAAGCACCCTGGAAGGGCCTCTCACAATCAAGTCCTGCATGATGAGGACATTTGCAGCAGTCCAGTTGTCAATGTCAGGTAGAGTTTTGCCCAGGAAAGGATCCACTCTGTGTCCATGAAAGATCAATTAACACCCATAAAGCTCTTTGAAGATATAAAGTGCCATGTAAGAGCAAATGTTATTCTCATTAATGCCTGGAGCATTGGCATTTCCCAGGCTGCAAGCCCAATGCATCTATTTGAATACATGACTGCATACGGGTGCAGTCTCCGAAGGGTCTGAAAGTATTGTGCTCACGCAGCTACGCTACATTCAACCCTTTTCTATCCCATCCTCAACGGATGCCAAGGAAGGGGAAAGGAGCGAACAGGGACTAGTCCTTTGACGCTGCAAAAAAGTGGCTGAGGCCAACATTTTCAAAAGTGGCCGCTGATTTTGGGTGCCTAACTTGAGGCATCTCAGGTTGTGCGTGCTCAGTTGCTCTGAACATCAAGCCCAAGCTATCGAAAGATGGGCTCCCAGGAATCGAGGGATCCATGAGTAGGCACGTCTGAAAATCTGGCTGCGTCTGTGCCAGTCCCAGAGGCTGATGATCCTGAGCACTTTAAGCTAAGGCAAGAATATGTATCGTCGGTGATTATTCTGTACTTAGCTTCATCTTTGTTCTGTGGTACTGCATACTTGGAAGGAACTTAGCAAACATGGGGTGACCAGCATGTGATCAAAATGCCCTAATGTACAATTAACTCCGGTGTTCCAAAATACAAGGGCCTTTATGGATCAGAAATCCAGGCTTGTTGTGATACAGCTGCAGTTCCTTGGCCTTATTCTGATTTCAATTACACTGGAGTAAACCAAGATTAACTCACTCAAGTCAACAGTGTTTACTGGTGTAAAACCCATCAGAATTAAGTCCCATGGGCGAGATTATCAGCTTGCTTTCAACACTCCTGCTAATGCAAGATCCTAACCCCTGAAAATAAAAGATGTTCCCTTTTCAAAAGTACAGCGCAACCGACAATTGTAATTCAGCAAAAGCCTAATTAAAGACAAAGGGATATGGCCTGAATTAGGACTGCCCTATAACATCCACAGATATTAAGGTTACTTTGCACTTGCATAGGGCTTTCAACTCAAGGATCTCAAAGTACTTTGCAAACAGTAAAGAATTCAGTCTCAAAGCACACCATGAGGCATGGAAGAATCATTATCCTTATTTTACTTATTATTATTTACAACACACACACACTCTTAAAAGAAGGTTAAAGTTGCAAAGTCAAGCCCTCAAAAGTGAGGAAATGCTAGAATTAAGGTTTGCAGTCTTGTTGTAGCAATGCCGGTCCCAGGATATTAGAGAGACAAGGTGGGTGAGTTCATATCTTTTATTGGACCAACTTCTCTTGGTGAAAGTGTTGTGTATTTGGTTGGTTTTTGGTTAGTTCACTGTGTGGCAATAAATGGCTGCTTTTAAGGTTTGCAGCTCTCTGTGTCTCCAGTGATTTCTTCCTAAAACTGTTGCCCCCAAGGATATAACAGAAAGAGACAAGTTTTTGAGCAATACACAGCTCTTCTTCAGTTCTGGGAAAGGGACTCAGTGTCACAGCTAAATACAACGTTTGTTTAGCATGCATAGTTAACGTATATTGTAAGAGACCATTCAATGGGAGGTGGCCAGTTAACAGCCCTGCAGTCCAAGGACAAAAAAGCGGGGCTAGTGGGTCACAGATTGTTGTAATCAGCCATAAATCCATTGTCTTCATTAAGACCATGATTTTTAGTGTCTAGCAAAGTTATGAATTTAAGTTCCCAGGCTCCTCTTTTGATGGTGTTGTGCAGGTTTCCTCTGAGGAGGAGGACAGAGAGGCTGGATATGGAGTGACTGTTGTGTGAAAAGTGTACACCCACGAGTGATAGAATGTTTTGTCTTTTATCATGTTTCTGTGTGAGTTCATTCGAGAGCATGGTGATTGTCTTGGGTTTCACCCACAGAGTTGTTATTGGGACATTTAGTGCACTGTATGAGGTATACCACATGTTGTGACAGGCATATGAAGGAGGACCCATGGATTGTGAAAGGTGTGTTGGGGGAGGGTGTTAATCATTGTAGTAGTGGAGATACATCTGCAGGTTTTGCACCTGTTGCTATGGCAGGGTTTGGGCACCACTTTAAGTTCTTAGGCCCTGGTCTGTGGGAGTTTGCATCTGATGATGAGTTTGGCAAGGTTGGGGGGCTGTTTGAAGGCCAGAAGAGGGGGTTTGGGAAACATTTAATTCAGGATGTGGTCCCCATTGAGAATGGGTTGTAATTGTTTAATAATACCCCATATGGGTTCCAGCGTGGGGTGGCAGGTGACAACAAGGGGTGTGTGGTAAGAGGTTTTTCCCCCTCATATTGAAGTAGTTTCTCTTGAGGTCTTTGGGTGACCTGTTCCATGATGTGATCTACTTCTCTGGTGGAGCGTCCTTGTTTGGTGAAGGTGGTGTTAAGGTGTGTATCCTGGAATTTCTCCTCAGAGCATATTTTGCGGTATCTGAGTGCCTGGCTGTAGATCACAGATTTCTTGGTTATTTGGGGTGGTTACTGGGTTTATGAAGGTAGGTGTGGTGATCCATGAGTTTCCTGTCTATGGTTGTCTGTAGGGTTCCATTGCTGAAGCTGATTGTGAGTCCAGGAAGTTGACGCTGGTGCAGGACTGTTCTAGAGAACACTCTTCTGGCCTTCAAACAGCCCCCCAGCCTCACCAAGCTCATCATTGGAAGCAAGCTCCCCGCAGACCAGGACACACAACTCAAAGTGGCACCAGACCCTGCCAGAACAACAGATGCAAAACCTGCTGGCATTTCTCCACTGCTACAATGCATTATATGCACAATGGACAGGATGGGAGCATATTAATGTTGGCTGGACTCTTCTGTGGTATGCTCCAGATATAAATGCTTGTACATCTGCTATGTATTTTGAGAATAGGTCTCCTTGTTTGTCCTCGTGTACTGAAAGGACTTTTTATCCTCTAAGGATTGTTTGCTACAGATAAACTCTATTGATAAGTGCATGTCACCTTTCCTCAATCAGAAAAAAAGACCAGATGAGGGAGTAGTTTGAGGAGAAGTCCCAGGAACTTAAACAGCCAGTCCTAGCTCAGGACTCCTGTGGTGGCCGTTAGTCCCACTGTGAATTGGGTTCTTGGGAAGGGAGGGGTGGGAATATTTGTAGAGGGCAGAGCAGTTTGTGCTTTCAGTTGCACTTGGAGAGAGCACTGCACCTGACCCCTGGACCTGAAGTTTATCACTGGGGCCTCAAAATAGAGCTTGGGGCCAGCTGCCCTGCTGATGGCTGATGTTTAAAGAGGATGGGGAGGCCTGAAAATAGATCCCATGACCAGCAACATTGTAGTTGGCTGACACTGAGGAGGAGCAAGCAGGCTGGGAGCTGAACATAGCAGCCCATCCTCTCTGGCACCTCACTAACCTCCCTCTCTCCTGAAGAATTAGCAACCGATTCAATGACTGTGCTCACACTAGCAGATGTATCCACTGCAAATAGCACTTTGCTTAGCACTTAGCACATCATGCTTTGATGCAGCGCTGAGCTCCCTGGCATTGGCCTAGCATATCACTAAAGCACATGCTTGGCTTTAAGCATGGGAGTCACCCTGTTAACATGCTTCAGCGCTTTGCTGGATGGCGATTAGAGCACACAGCACCTGCCTATCTCTGGCTTTATGATGCAATGGTGGAAAAGGCTGTTCCATATTCTGACTGGTCTTAATGATGACAATCTCAGCAGAGAGGCCAAGGATTTAAAGGGCCAAGGAAACTGAACCACGACAGCTGGTCTGAATTAAGACACAGCATGTGGAAAGTTTCCATTGCTGCTGCCCAGGCTTTATCTGTTCTGAGGACAGAGAGGACTGCAGTCTCCGGGTCAACCCAGCACCTCTCACCATCACAAAGACACGAGATGAATTGGCCTGGCTGCCTCTGTCACTCATGTCTCTGAAGTACTGGGATGGGGGGATTTTTCTCCACGATGGAAGAGTTTACCGAAGCAGCTCTGGGTGGGAAAACACCAGCCTCCGGCTCAGCACCGGAGAGAAGTCCATTTGTGCTGCCCATGTCACACATGGCTGAAAACAATCCATGGGGCATTGTGAAAATCGGAGCCTGGTACCGACGCCAAGGTCAGGGTGACCTAGGCTAGGGCACATATGCTAAGCATTCCCACCACTGGTTCAGTGTCACGGGTGGTTTCAAACACGGGAGCACTAGTGCAGACAGGCACCAGCACCTGCCAGGGTTGTAAGCATCATATCACGATGCCCTGCTCTGAGCAGGGTTACCCCTGTCTTCACCAGTGCTCCCACTCTGCTGTGCTGGCAGAACTGAACAAGTGGGAGCAAGAACTTTCACCCAGCCTTAGGCTGAGGTGCTGACAGCCAGGCCAGGTGAGGCAATGCCACCAGAGCATCAGACAGAGCTACAGCTCACGGCGATGCAAAGATGTCACCCCGGAAGGAAATGGCAGAAGACAATGAGCATCAGTCGCCACTGTGGGCCACTCATTTCCTCCCCGCTTCACACCTGGGCAGCCACTTTCCCTCGCCCGACAGGCCTATGGGTTTTGCAAGCTTAACACCCTTTTTTAATAGAAGAGAGGACTGCGTGTTTCATTGACCCCCAGCCAGGGTTCTGTGGGGGGTCTAAGGAAGGCAGACGAGTGCTCTAGCTAATGTTTGCTTGGGGTGAGGGTAGGTCATTGAAACAAACACGACCAAGGGGGATGGCAGTATCACTGTCAAAGCCTATGGTGAGCACATTCCCCGCAGCATTCACTCTGAACAAAATCTGCCTCTGACAGTATCTTAGAAGAAGGTTGATTAGAAAACTGGCCTGGGGATCAGGAGACCCAAAGTCTGCCACTGAACTGTTGTGTGACCTTTGGCAGATCACATCACCTCTCTCAGGATCGCCAGCTGTAAAATGGCTATAATAATGAGGGAGGCAGAGTGGCCAGCAGGAATGAGGGAACGGCTGGGAGTCAGAGTGCGGAGTTCTAATCCTAGCTCTGCTAGTGACTCACAATGTGGCCTTGGGCCACTCACTTAACCTCTCTGCCTCAGTTTCCTCAGCTTTAATAAGGGTCAGCAAACCTAACTTACAGAGTGTCATGAGGATGGCACAGTTCAGATTTTTAACAGTGCAGTTTCTTTTGTGGGGACAAAGGAGGCACAATATGTGCTAACACAGCAGCAGAACATCCTGGAGCAATGCGTGGTCATTGGCACAAACCTCTACGCTGCAATGCAGGATTGTAACACAGTGGAGTGTCCCTTTCCTTCCCCCAAATTCTAAGGCCAATCCCGTCCCTATTAATTTTTCTTCCTGTTTCCCCCCACTCCCTTTCTCTTCTCTCACCTCCCTCTTTCCTTCACTGACAAAGGAGCGTACAGCTACTGTACGATTGGGGCTAGGATCTTTGATGAATTTCCCAGGTTCTAACCCCCAGCAGTCACTTTCTGATTGGAATCACAGGGTCGTTTTCAGCAAATTAATGGGAAATAAATGGGACAGATGATATCTGGGGGAACTGGAAGCCCAGTTCATTTGGGCATCCAAATCTTTTAGGCAACTTTGAAAATCTCCTGTAAAAACTCTGACTTTCCCCCCATTACTGCCTCCTCTGTGTTGCCTAATAGGTCCCACCCAGGAATTTGCATTAGAGAACTCAGGAACACATTATCCCCCTCATACAACAGTTGGCATGTGGTGGTATTAAGGTGCTCCCGGGATATGCAAAGGCTAGGATCAGCAAGATCAGTTTTCAGAAGGGGGAGGGCAGAGTTGGTATAACCCAGTGTTAGTCATTTCCCATCATTAATCCTTTATCAATGGCTGACATCAGCTGAAACCAGGAGAGTTTGCTTTTACCAGTGACTAGCACCCGAAAAACCGGAAGAGTTCATTCCAAGGCCAAAACCTGGCCTGAAAATTCACATCCCGACCCACCGTGTAGTCAACCACATTCTATTGGCAGTAAAACGTCAGAACATTTTCTTGGTTTCCTCTGGTCAGAATAACTGGGGGTCTCAGGTCTTGCGAGAGGGTTTCTAGCCAGGCCATATAGAGGGAGCTGGGGCATCGCCCCTTTCTGCCTATTGGCAAGGTTCTGGAAAGGAGAAGAACAAAAACAAGAGAAGTATGAAGTGGGGAGGAGAAAAACCTTGCATCTATTTTTGCCTTGGAAGAGTATTATTCCCTCAGTGAGAAGTCCATGCAGATTTGCAGATTATAGATCCACCTCATACACTGTGTGCCACCAACTTTCTGTGTCCTGTCCACAACACTGATTCCTGTTCACTTTGAATTCTGCTTTATTTGTACTATCTGTGCTAGCAGAGGAGCGGAGCAGAACGGATAAACCTGACTCGCCCTATGAGCGGTCCTTGTGCTGTAAATGCTTCCGTAGGCAGCCCCTGTTTAAGATTCAGTTCCATGAACAGTTTGTGTCATGTCAGGCATTCATAAATGGAGAGCTGTGTTTCCTCAACTGGTCACTAGGTGGCCGGTGACTACAGGCTGTGGGGTGAGTTCAGTGCTAGTGACTTATAGCTCTTACAATCAGGGCAAGGAGTCGGACCATAAGAAAGTGAAGTGAATTCAGTCAGCTGGCCTTGGCAGGAGAGGGGCTGAGCTTTCTGTGTCACACGTGACCAACACTGTCTGGAGGGTCGAAAAGAATTTCTGAATGAATGACAGCCTCACAAGAGTCAAAATCTAAGTGGGCATCACTGACACAGGGACACCTGCTCACCTGTTTATGGCCATATGAATGTAGCCTCCAAACCTACACCCAATAGGCCTTATTGGCCAGATTTTCTTGTGAAATCCAGCCCTTTTGCAACACTCAGGAGGTGAAACAGGGGCCAGAAAGCAGGTGGACCTCCCTAGCTGAGAATTCTCCTGCCATGTGGAGTCATCAGCTGCACAGACCCAGAGTAGCCCACTCCTACACAACTCCCACACACCACCTTGGCATAGCCAATATTACTGGAGTGCTGTTGCATTCCAGCTATTCTGAGCCTGAGATTGGCCCTTTTAGGAGCTTCTACCAACTGGTGTAGTTTAAAGCAGCCTTGAGGCTGCTCTAAATTATGCCAGGACTGGTTCCAGTATGGAGCCAACCTGAATCAGGGAGCTGCAACCAGCTCTTTTGTGACCTCTTCCCCTCTTCTGGAGCAGCAGAGAAGCTGGCCTTCTAGGTGGAGAGTATATCGTCAGTGGAGCAATTATCCAATCTGCGCAATTAGGGTCTGCTCCAAACTGCTGCACTATCATACAAACAAATAACAAAAAAATATTGCATTACGCTACAGTAATGGTCCTGAGCCCTACCTCCCTAGCATCACCCGTAGTGTGTTAGGCCATCACTGTAGAAAACTAGTATTTTTATGTGGGCTTTTCTGCAGATGCTGCATAGAAGGTTTAGAGGTTTTTAAGGCCTGGCTTGACAAAGCCCTGGCTGGGATGATTTAGTTGGGGATTGGCCCTGCTTTGAGCAGGGGGTTGGACTAGATGACCTCCTGAGGTCCCTTCCAACCCTGATATTCTATGATTCTGTAAGGGGGTATACTTGGGGGCATCCATGGATTGGTAGTGTCTGCTTAGTTGTTATTATGTAGAAGGGAGAAGACTGAAGGGGCTGTTTCTATAGTAATCTATCCAAGAACAAAAACAGACCCTAAATACACTGACTTGCTGGAGAAGACAATATATAAGAGACGCATTACAGATCCTGATCACTCTGGGAGCTGCTGTTACTTACATGACTATGAGAGCAGCATCCCGTGAGTAATCCAGCAAAATCTCATTCAGTCTCACTTGTCGAAGCGACTAAGGAGCAAAAAGTAAAAATCACATCAGCACAAAGTCAGTCAGGCAGCGTCCCCCTGGAATGCCCACGGATTTCCCTGGTCCAGCACCCACTGTCCCCAGTGGGAGTCAATCCACTGACCGAGTGCACGCTGCAGGGCTGTGGTCGTTTGCCAAACAGAGGAGAGATCTGTGAAACTCGGGACTGTCCCATGGAATTAAGGATGAACCTCACCCTGGTTACTGGTGAGGCCCCTAGCTACCAGCACTGGGCATTCCCTGCCTGCTGACCTCGTCTCCAGCTGAACATGCTGCCGCTCTCTTAACCTCTCCTGAGAGCCGGTTCCTTCCAAACCCTTTGGTCCTGCCTATTGCTTCAGCATGGAATCAGCATAAAAAAACCTCTGCAGCTCACTCTGTTCTCCACAGCAGCAGAAGAGCTCACGAAGGGTCCGGTCTGCACCCGGTGAAGTCAACGGCAGCACTTCCATTGACATCAGTGGGTGCAGGATTGAACCAAGAGGGCCCCCAAATCATTACGGGCCCAATCCTGTAAGGTGCTGAATGCTATTGCCTTGTAGTGATTTCAGTGGGAGTGGAGGGTGCTCACAGCACCTTACAGGATTGGGATCCTGGAAAAGCCTGGAAGCAAGAAGAGCTTTCTGAATCGCGGATTAGGTCAGGAAAATCCTTTACATGAGAATTCCTAGGTATTCTCCCTTCCCCAGCTGTTGCAATCTCCCAATAGCAGTGGTAATGTTCCTACCTTTACTTTGTTTTTATTAAGCTCCTCATCAGAAATCTTCCAGGGGCAGTCACGCCTCATTTCATTCACCACGGCCTCGTCCTTAAACCCATCGTTCAGCCTGAAGGGGGCGATCAGGTCATCAAATCTCTTGATGCTGCAAACAAAGAGCATGATAGGATTGGAGCTCTGTCCTGACATTTGCTGTACTGGATAAATGCTGCTGGGGTTCATGAGCATGCTGGGGGCTCCCATTAGAAAGATGGCAACTGTTATTTGTTTCTGAAGAGAGATCCTGGATCAACAAGAGAACTGGTCAGGTCTGAGTCGTCATGGATAGTTCCCTGAAAACTTCAGCTCAATGCCCAGCGGTGATCAAGAAAGCTAACAGTATGTTAGGAACCATTAGGAAAGGGATAGAAAATATCGAATACTGTGTGCAGTTCTGGTTTCCCCATTTCATAAAGGATATCACGCAACTGGAACTGGTTCACAGAAGGGCAACAAAGACGATCAAGGGTCTGGAACGGCTGCCATATGAGGAGAGACTAAAAAGATCAAGGCTGTTCAGCTTAGAAAAGGTGGCGACTAAATGGGGATATAACAGAGGTCTATAAAAGCACACATGGTGTGGAAAAAGTGAATAGAGAAGTATTATTTACACTTTCCTACACTACAAAAACCTGAGGTCACCCAATGAAATTAATGGGCAGCAGGTTTAATACACACAACAGGAAATACTTTTTCACACAACACACAAATTAACCCGTGGAACTCATTGCCATGGGATGTTACAATGACGAAATGTATAACTGGGTTAAAAAAAAAAAACCTGGATAAGTTCATGGAGGATAGCTGTTGATGGACCTATTAACCAAGATGGTCAGGAATATAACCTCTCACTCGGGGTGACCCTAGACCTCTGACTGCCAGAAGCCGGGAGGGGATGACAGAGGTGGAATTTCTTCAAAATTGCCCTGTTCCGTACACTCCCCCTGAAGCTTTGGTACCGGCCACTATCGGGGACAGGATGCTGGGCTAGATAGACTATTTGTCTGACCCAGTATGGCTATTCTTATGTTCTAATGATCTTCTGATGAAAAAGCCCTTTTCACAAAATCTAAATTTTTCTTTTATTTTGCTGAAAAATTTCCATTTTTCCATTAGGAAAACCAAAATGATGGCTGTCCACCTAGAAGGGTCTTGTTGATTTCACTGTTTGCTGCAGTTCTGTACTTTCTTCCCTTTCAGTTCTTCCAAGATGGAATTTTTCTGGAAATCCCTGGTTGTGAAAAATTTCACGTTTTGGGCTTTTCATCCCAATCCAGGATGAATTTTTTTTTTAAATGTGAAATTTTTCGTGAGAAGGGATTTCCATTTTCCAGCCAGCTTAGATCAACTGCCCTGGAAACTTAATTCCTCTGTTCACAGGTCAGTCCCTTTGTTGGCTACTTCAGGAGAACCCATGTACCCCTATGCAAGGTAAGAAACCATTTTCAGGCTCTCTGCACAGGTATTACTGTGGAGAATGATTTGGAAGAGCCCTCTGAGGGAAGGGATCAGAAGGAGACCCCATCAACCAGAAGGCATGAGATGCATTGTCCTAGGGATGGGGGTTCCATGACCACTACTCCCAAGAGGAGGAGACTGGTGGTGGTGGTCGGGGACAGAGTCATCCATCTGCCGACCAGACCGAGAGACTCAAGAAGCGTGCTGCTTGCCTGGAGCTAGAATTCAGGATGTGACGGAGTGTCTGCCAAGACTGATCAAGTCCTCGGACCGGTACCCCTTCCTACTTCTCCACGTGGGCACCAATGATACTGTCAAGAATGACCTTGAGTGGGTCACTGCAGACTACGTGTCTCTGGGAAGAAGGATAAAGGAGTTTGAGGTGCAAGTCGTGTTGTCCATCCTCCCTGTTGAAGGAAAAGGCCCAGGCAGGGACCATCAAATTGTGGAGGTAAATGTGTGGTTACGCAGGTGGTGTCGGAGAGAGGGCTTTGGATTCTTCGACCGTGGGATGTTGTTCTGGGAAGGAGGATTGCTAGGAAGAGATGGGATCCACCTAACAAAGAGAGGGAAGCGTATCTTCGCAGGCAGACTTGCTAACCTAGTGAGGAGGGCTTTAAACTAGGGTTTGCTGGGGGACAGTGACCTAAGCCCTGAGGTAAGTGGGGAAGTGGGATACTGGGAGGAAACACAAGGAGGAGGATACAAGATGGGAAGCCTCCTGATTCATACTTGAGAAAGCAGGGCAATCGGCTAGTTATCTTAGGTGCATGTACACGAACGCAAGGAGCCTGGGAAACAAGCAGGAAGAATTGGAAGTCCTGGCACAGTCAAAGAACTATGATGTGATTGGAATAACAAAGACTTGGTGGAGTAGCTCACATGGCTGGAGCACTGTCATGGATGGGTATAAACTGTTCAGGAAGCACAGGCAGGGGAGGAAAGGTGGAGGACTTGCACTGTATGTAAGAGAGAGGTATGATTGCTCAGAGCTCCAGTATGAAACTGGAGAAAAGCCTGTTGAGAGTCTTTGGGTTAAGTTTAGAAGCAAGAGCAACAAGGGTGATATCGTGGTGGGCGTGTGCTATAGACCACTGGACCAGGAGGATGAGGTAGACGAGGCTTTCTTCGGACAATTATCTGAAGTTTCCAGAACACTGGCCCTGGTTCTAATGGGGGACTTCAATCACCCTGACATCTGCTGGGAGAGCAATACAGCAGTGCACAGACAATCCAGGAAGTTTATGGAGAGTGTTTGGGACAACTTCCTGGTGAAAGTGCTGGAGGAACCAACCAGGGGCCGTTCTCCTCTTGACCTGCTGCTTACAAACAAGGAAGAATTGGTAGGGGAAGTAGAAGTGGGTGGCAACCTGGGCAGCAGTGACCATGAGATGGTTGAGTTCAGGATCCTGACAAAAGGAAGAAAGGAGAGCAGCAGAATATGGACCCTGGACTTCAGAAAAGCAGATTTTGACTCCCTCAGGGAACTGATGGGCAGGATCCCCGGGAGGCTAATATGAGGGGGAAGGAGTCCAGGAAAGCTGGCTTTATTTTAAAGAAGCCTTATTGAAGGCACAGGAACAAACCATCCCAATGTGCAGATAGAATAGCAAATATGGCAGGTGACCAGCTTGGCTTAACAGAGAAATCTTCGGCGAGCTTAAACACAAAAAGGAAGCTTACAAGAAGTGGAAACTTGGACAGATGACTAGGGAGGAGTATAAAAATATTGCTCAAGCATGGAGGGGTGTAATCAGGAAGGCCAAAACACAACTGGAGTTGCAGCTAGCAAGGGATGAGAAGGGTTTCTACAGGTATGTTAGCAACAAGAAAAAGGTCAGTGAAAGAGTGGGACCCTTAATGAATGGGGGAGGCAACCTAGTGACAGATGATGTGGAAAAAGCTGATGTACTCAATGCTTTTTTTGCCTTGGTCTTCACAGACAAGGTCAGCTCCCACACTGCTGTTCTGGGCAACACAGTATGGGGAGGAGGTGAACAGCCCTCAGTGGTGAAAGAACAGGTTAAGGACTATTTAGAAAAGCTGGACATGCACAAGTCCATGGGTCCAGATCTAATGCATCCGAGGGTGCGGAGGGAATTGGCTGATGTGATTGCAGAGCCATTGGCCTTTATCTTTGAAAACTCGTGGCGATCGGGGGAGGTCCCGGGCGATTGGAAAAAGGCTAATCTAGTGCTTATGTTTAAAAAAGAGAAGAAGGAGAACCCAGGGAACTACAGACTGGTCAGCCTCACCTCCGTCCCTGGAAAAATCATGGAGCAGGTCCTCAAGGAAACCATTTTGAAGCACTTGGAGGAGAGGAAGGTGATCAGGAACAGTCAACATGGATTCACCAAGGGCAAGTCGTGACTGACCAAACTAATTGCCTTCTATGATGCGATAACTGGCGCTGTGAATACGGGGAAAGCAGTGGATGTGATATATCTTGACTTTAGCAAAGCTTTTGATACAGTCTCCCACAATATTCTTGCCAGCAAGTTAAAAAAGTATGGATTGGATGAATGGACTATAAGGTGGATAGAAAACTGGCTAGATTGTTGGGCTCAACGGGTAGTGATCAACAGCTTGATGTCCAGTTGGCAGCCGGTATCAAGTGGAGTGCCCCAGGGGTCGGCCCTGGAACCGGTTTTGTTCAACATCTTTATTAATTATCTGGATGATGGGATGGATTGCACCCTCAGCAAGTTCATGGATGACACTAAGCCGGGGGGAGAGGTAGATACGCTGGAGGGTAGGGATAGGGTCCAGAGTGACCTAGACAAATTGGAGGACTGGGCCAAAAGAAATCTGATGAGGTTCAACAAGGACAAGTGCAGAGTCCTGCACTTAGGATGGAAGAATGCCATGCACCGCTACAGGCTGGGGACCGACTGGCTAAGCAGCAGTTCTGCAGAAAAGGACCTGGGGATTACAGTGGATGAGAAGCTGGATATGAGTCAGCAGTGTGCCCTTGTTGCCAAGAAGGCTAACAGCATATTGGGCTGCATTAGTAGGAGCATTGCCAGCAGATCGAGGGATTTGATTATTCCCCTCTATTCGGCACTGGTGAGGCCATATCTGGAGTACTGCATCCAGTTCTGGTCCCCCCACTACAGAAGGGATGTGGACAAATTCGAGAGAGTCCAGCGGAGGGCAACGAAAATTATCAGGGGGCTGGGGCACATGACTTATGAGGAGAGGCTGAAGGAATTGGGCTTGTTTAGTCTACAGAAGAGAAGTGTGAGGGGGGATTTGATAGCAGCCTTCAACTACCTGAAGGGGGGTTCCAAAGAGGATGGAGCTCGGCTGTTCTCAGTGGTGGCAGATGACAGAACAAGGAGCAATGGTCTCAAGTTGCAGTGGGGGAGGTTTAGGTTGAATATTAGGAAACACTATTTCACTAGGGGGGTGGTGAAGCACTGGAATAGGTTACCTAGGGAGGTGGTGGAATCTCCTTCCGTAGAGGTTTTTAAGGCCTGGCTTGATAAAGCCCTGGCTGGGATGATTTAGTTGGGGATTGGTCCTGCTTTGAGCAGGGGGTTGGACTAGATGACCTCCTGAGGTCTCTTCCAACCCTGATATTCTATGAATTGAACAGGCCTATGGGGAAGCTACCCTGACGGTGTCTATTCATCCTTCTATGTTCTCTAGTCATCCATTCATTCCATGTTCCTGTGGTGATGACTTCCGAACCAAGGTTGTGGCACATTGTCTGGGCAGCATTGAATAATCTTGACCTTCCTCTGTCTGTACTGTGAATAGTCCAGTCCTGCCAACCCCAGTCATGTGTCAGGTGCCAAAAAAATCACAAGATTTGATGAAAATCATGAGATTTTAAAAAAATAATCAATGTTGGGTTCTTTTCATTTGCTTTCAGGTATCTGAGCCTTTAGGGGGCATGTTTTCAAAGTGTTCTCTAAACACAGGGGGGCTGGAAACTTACTTTTTTCCTTTACATGAAAGCTGAGGTTCTTCCATAATATGACTCTGGGAGCTGGGGCCTTGCATAAAACACCAAGTATTATGAGACTTGTCCTGCAATCGTGATAGTTGGCAACACTGATTTTCTTTGGCTAAAGACAAAACACCAGTCTCCAGGGCTGGCACCTTTCCTCTGCATGAAATTCACTTATAAATGTAGAAAATGGCTGGGTTACAAGTGTAATTTTCTCCTTTTCTGCCCCCAACCTTCACACTCCCCATCTGGTAGAAGCTGAGCCCCTAATCAAAGCATGGGATGGATTAGGGGCAAGAAGAACTCTCAGGTTCCACTTGATGTACACACAGTCAAGACACACACACACACAGGAACCACATCTGGAGAATGAAAGAGGCAAAGACAAAAACTATAGAAATAACGTACTGTTCAGGGCGTGGTTTCTGGTTAATGTCTGGAAGGATATGCACCTCATGGAACCCAAGTCGGAACTTGCTCAATAGAGAGACAATCCTGTAAGAGAGAAAAAGGGGGATTTTTTAAAAATCTACTCGTTTTTTTCCTGCTCAATACTTTACTAACCATCCCAGGATTCCCAGAAACTCTCTGAACATTTAAGAATCAAGCGAAGCAGTGTTGCCTAGTGGCTAGAGCACTAGCCTGAGACTCAGGAGACCTGGGTTCTAGTCATGGCTCTGCCGTTGGCCTACTGAGTAACCATGGGTAAGTCAATGTGCCTTTCTGTGCCTCAGTTTCCCCCTGTAAAATGGGGATATTGCTACTGACCTCTTTTGTGAAGCGCTTTGAGCTCTACTGATGACAAGTGCTAAAGAAGAGCATTATGATAAATATCTGTCTGCTTAGCAAGCCCTGCAAACACTAGGCCCAGTGTTTACTACTCTGAGTGGTCCATTGAAATCTACTCATGGTAGTAAGAATTTAGCCAGGTAGTAAGTATTGGCACAGTCATATTCCAGGTGAAATGTCAGAACCAGGAGGTGGCCGGGGGAGCTTTCATGGCGTGGCCAATTGCTCTTTTTCTGTTCCACTGAGTGTTTAACAATATCACCTAACTACCATATCTTCTGTAGTAAGATAGTGCAGGGTGGCATTCGGCTACTTTCCCCAATCACTGCTGACGGCTCTTTCTGTGTTCAGCTCCTGGAATTTCATGAGCCGTCTAGTTCAGGCCTCTTACCAGTGGGAATTTCATTTCCATGGCCCTTGGGTTTGCATTTTTAAAAATCATATTTGCATTTTTTTATTCTCAACCCTTGTGTCCTCTCAATACATTTCCCCACCAACACAATGTCATTTTAAAATAAACAGACAAACAAACAAATGGGGCAGATCGGCCGATGATATAAATCAACCTAGCTCCGTTAGCTGGAATGGAATTTTGCTGATTTACACAAGCTGATGACCGGGACCCATGGCATACCATGCGGAAGAAATATAATTTAAAAAATGGTCAAAACCAAAAAAAAGAGCTTCTGACATTTCTAAAACAAAGAGAAGAGTGTTGGGTAAACAGCAAAATTCCAGACTTAAATCCCCCAAAGATGCAGCAAATCTGTGAGATAGTCCAACCTGTGGGGTAGGTGGCAGGTAACTTATTATTTTGTCTTCTGTGTGCTGTGCCTTTACATTTCTAGGAATCTGCTGAGGCAAGCTGCCATTTTGGGCGGTTGAGTTGATTTCACAGCAGACACACACAGATTGGGCTTTCCCATGGAGACTTTGCTTTTGTTCTTTCTTCCTTAGTTATTTCAGTTAATCCAAAATACACGCCATTCAGACTGAATATAGAGAGTTGATGTAAGGCCCGCTGAAGTCAATGGAAAGACTCCTATTGGCTACTGTAGGCTTTGTACTAGGCCCTTTGTGTACAGAAAATCATAACAGAAGTGACTCTGAATTATCGATGGGATTAGTGGCAGCTAATGGTCTCCCAAGCTCTATTTGATCAATGCTCAGTAATGCACTCACGCCTTCCTCTCTTCATCCATCCTGTGGATCTGCCCACCAACAAACACCCGGGTTCTGCACTTGCCCCACCGCTTCTTGCGACTGAGGAGGAACGGAATGAGGAGCGTCAGACCTGCCGCAGGGAAGAGCACAGGGATTGGTTCTTACTTTTGGGGACCAAACAACTATTTAACATTCTGAATCAGAGATGGAGAAGGCCCTGTGTGCTTGCCAGCCCATCCCCCCATCAATGTGAGATTGCACCCTAGGAGGTATTTTCTAGTGTACTGTCTCCAGCTAAAATCACACACTGCATTGCCAGATCTCTGGGTTGCAGTTAGTCCCAGAAAAGGAGACTCATACAAATATTTTAGTGCAATCTCTTTATCGTGAAAGTGCAACTTACAAACGTAGAATTATTTTTTTTGCATAACTGCACTCAAAAACAATGTAAAACTTTAGAGCCTACAAGTTGAACCATGAAGGGGCATACTAAGGTTTAGCATATCTGGCATGTAAATACCTTGCACACTACTGGCTACAACAGTGCATTGC
>NW_020664481.1:21941423-22063624 GCF_002925995.2 Terrapene triunguis
GCCGCCGCTTCCAGCAGCTCCCATTGGCCTGCAGCGGCAAACCGCGGCCAGTGGGAACCGTGATTGGCCAGACCTGCGGACGGGGCAGGTAAACAAACCGGCCCGGCCCGCCAGGGACTTTCCCTACACAAGCGGCGACCCCAGTTTGAGAAACACTGCCCTAGAGGGCTGATATATTTTTAGAACCAGTTTGCCCGTTCCTGCTATCAGGTCCCCTTCGCTTTGGAAACGCTAACTGTAATAACTCTGACTTGCATCCCAATATCAGTGGTAACAACCCTACCCGATGGGGCATTGCCACCACGGCTGGCCCTATGGAAAGGGCAGGAGATGTCACCTTAATTATCTTAATTCATAACATGAACAAAAGCAATGGGCCATATTCTGCCTCCTTGCTACTCTCACAAGCCCACTGAAAGGAAAGAAGCTGCGTGGGAGTGACTGAGGACAGAATCTGTCCCATTAGGATTAGCCACTAGGAGCAAAGCCAAGGGGCCAGCATGAAAAAGTAGCAACCTGCATATCCCCCAGCTCGTGGGCTGCACTGCATGATGGGATCAGGTGGAACAAAGCTCCAGGCAAAAACCCCAGAAGCATCAAGAGTATCAGATTAAAGACTCTGTCCAGAAAGCTGGTAATTCCCAGTGATTAGGGTGACCAGATGTCCGGTTTTTATAGGGACAGTCCCGTTTTGGGGACTTTTTCTTATATAGGCGCCTATTGCCCCCCACCCCCGTCCTGTTTTTTCACGGTTGCTATCTGGTCACCCTACCAGTGATGCATTGTGAGGCCCAACCACGGTGGTTATTCAGCTTGTTATAGAACTCACAGTGCCTACGCGTGGTGGAGACTCGGCCTGTAATTACGGCTCTGAAATGCCAGTGACCTGCTAGCTTGCTGTGGACTCATGTTTACTGTATACACGAAAGACAACACTGCAGATGTTTTCGTGGTCCCCTGAGCATGCCACTATCTCACCTGGAAGACTTTGGGTGCTGAGACCAGGCAGGCCAAAGCAGAAGAGAGGGTGGCCCCGAAGATTCCAGCCGTGATCAGGGGGGCAAATCCAGATACCATGCTCATACTCTACAGAAAAAACAGGAGGAGATAGGCGAGGGTGATGCTGGAGTGATCTAAGAGCCTGGGCTCCTCCCCCTGGAAGCTTCAGACTCTGACAGCCACCACTCAGAGCTCCTCAGAGCACAGCTTATTACAGCCAAAAACACCCTACGCCAAAAGAACCTTAATAAGATTGCAAAGTCAAGCACTCAGAAGGTAGGAAGTGCCAGTATTCAGGCTGCCTGTGCAACCTTAACTCAGCCCTCTAGTGCATATGCATTATAATACAGTCGTTAATTACACGGTCACATGCTATTTTTCCCCCACAGAGCCCCACCTTGTTCATGTCACAGGATGCTCTGGGAATGAATCAGGGTGGCGTGGAGAAAGAGCCCATTATCTGTAGGACCCTTTCCTCATTTGTTGCAAGTTACTTTTTTAAAAGAGAGAAAGCAGCAATTCAGGTAACTGTCCTATCACCCTCAGTGGCTACTGGCTGCATTGGGGTGTGGCTAATATTTCCGCTCTGAGGGGCGCTAATGCAGACCTAACTGAGTACAGCAAAGGAACTGGGGCAGGAAGAGGGTGAGAACCACCAGCCATGGAAATCTTATAATAGAATCATAGAATATCAGGGCAGGGAGAGACCTCAGGAGGTCATCTAGTCCAACTCCCTGCTCAAAGCAGGACCAACACCAACTAAATCATCCCAGACAGGGCTTTGTCAAGCCGAGCCTTAAAAATCTCTGCGGAAGGAGATTCCACCATCTCCCTAGGGAACCCATTCCAGTGCTTCACCACCCTCCTAGTGAAAAAGTTTTTCTTAATATCCAACCTAAACCTCGCCCACTGCAACTTGAGACCATTGCTCCTTGTTCTGTCATCTGCCACTACTGAGAACAGCCTAGATCCATCCTCTTTGGAACCCCCTTTTAGGTAGTTGAAAGCTGTTATCAAATCCCCCCTCACTCTTCTCTTCTGTAGACTAAACAAGCCCAGTTCCCTCAGCCTCTCCTCATAAGTCATGTGCTCTAGCCCCCTAATAGTTTTTGTTGCCCTCCACTGGACTCTCCAATTTTTCCACATCCTTCTTGTAATGTGGGGCCCAAAACTGGACACAGTACTCCAGATGACGCCCCACCAATGCCGAATAGAGGAGAATGATCACATCCCTTGATCTGCTGGCAATGCCCCTACTAATACAGCCCAAAATGCCATTAGCCTTCTTGGCAACAAGGGCACACTGTTGACTCATATCCAGCTTCTCGTCCACTGTAACCCCTAGGTCCTTTTCTGCAGAACTGCTGCCTAGCCACTCGGTCCCTAGTCTGTAGCAGTGCATGGGATTCTTCTGTCCTAAGTGCAGGACTCTGCACTTGTCCTTGTTCTTTTGGCCCAATCCTCTAATTTGTCTAGGTCCCTCTGTATCCTATCCCTACCCTCCAGCGTATCTACCACTCCTCCCAGTTTAGTGTCATCTGCAAACTTGCTGAGGGTGCAATTCACACCATCCTTCAGATCATTAATGGATATCTTATGATTTCCCGCACCCTAGGCCAAAGTGACCAACCCAGCTTGAGCCTTCTAAGCCACACTGCGGAGAGCACCAGAGTGACAGTACCTGGTAATAATTGCTGAGTCCATAGTGACAGCTCTGTTTCTGAGCACAGTCCGTGAAGTTCCACCCGTAGTCACAAGCAAGTCCTTCGCAGCCCGGAGAGCCAGCAGGGATGGAGTCATTCAGGCTCCCAGAGGCATCACGTACCACACAGGCACCTAGGAGGAAGCAGTTCCCATTCACTTCCCATCTGTCTTTTCCAATACGATGCATGATGCCCAGATGTGCTTTAACAAAGGTCCCTGTGTAATTGTAACCCACTATTGAGTGTGTCTTACAGGTGCCTGATCCACAGAGGAGATAAGTCTGTCACAGTCTCCATTTAGAGAGCTTTAGCTCAAGCTGTATCCGCTTATGCGTTCCCCTCTGAACCAGCGGCCTCCAATCTCCAATGTGCCAACCAAGATGGCGGCTATCACAGACTGCCCATTCATTTTGCCCAGTGTCCCAAGTTTCTGGCTGCTCCTGAAATTAACTTGTACTAGGTTTTGTTTTTAAAGTAACTTTCAGCTGTATCAGACATGTCCACGCTGCACAGGCATCCACCCAGCGCTAACTAAAGCTCCCATGGTTCCGTGCCATGGATAGTACATACTGGGCCCACTGTCAAACCTGGGTTGAATTCTTTGGAGACACTTACAGTGTTGCCAACCTCAAGAGGTCAAAATTCCTGAGTCAGATCTCAAAAAATCATGAGATTTTTTTTAAAAATCATCAAACTATAATTTTATTAGTCTGTTTTTTGACTGTTTAACTCCCCTCTACTCTGTACCCCTGCTGGTACCCAGAATCAGAATGGATATCTGAGCCAGACTGAATCAAAGTGCCCTGTGTCCCAGGATTCCTGATAACTGGGAATTGCCCCGTCCCTAATGAACATGAAAGCATGTAATTAACCATGGACATTTCATCATATGTCACTTCCCCACCACTGCCACTGATTAAGTCTATGCATGTTACTTACCAATTGAAGCAGAAATAGCCAGATAGGATATTGTAGTCCAGAATATAGCCATCAGCGTGCCTTTGGGAATGGCTATGGCTGGATCCTAAGCAAGGCAACCACACAGTTACACAGCAGCATTCCATAGGCACCACAAAATTACCTTTCATTTTTGTAGCTATAAAGAAGAGAAAACACTCCGAGATACTCAAAAACCGCACGACAGCTTTCAACCTGATACCTGCACTGTCCAGAGTCTGGATTTCTTAACCTGCTGGGCACTCTGCAAAGCCCACTTTCGGTGCTAGATGTTTGGAGGTGAAGTGGGATTGATGGGCTGGTGTGTTGGAAATCTCAGAGTGTGTCGCACGGAATGTTGTTTTAATCTACATTTAATTAAAGTGACAGTGACAGAGGATATCGCATGCACTGGCCTCATCTGGGAAGAAGTATCACAACTAGCGAGTGACTCTGATCAGTAGAGGAACCGGACTGCCCAATGTGTCAGTGGTACAGGAGGAACTAAGGTTTAAAGTAAGGTAAAGCCTCAGGGACAAGATAGGAGCTATAAAATCAACTAACCAGCTGTCAGGCTGGACAAACCTCATAAGAATCCAAGGTGCCAGAAATGGCCCTAAACTTGAACTTTATAAACATGTCATTACAAGGGAGGGTGTGATCCCTCGTGAATAAGGAAGACAAAGTTGGGAGGTGGGCTGTGCAGAAGCCTGTTTGTTTGTGTCTATAGTTTGTTGGTGTCTATAGTTTGTTGGTCTTGTCTTTAATAAGCTCTTTCAGAAGGGCTGGGATTCCATGTATCATGCAACCCAAACCCTTGGATCCAAACTCCGGAGTGTTTGGCGTGCCAGTCCAAATCGGCACGCTGGGCCCATCTATAACTGATTCGATTCAGATGCTTACAGCCAAACTATCTGACATTTCTTTGGGATGCAAAATGAGCTGGGACTCTCCTGAGCCCAAGCTCTTGGGAGAGATTTCCAGTCATTTCTAATTTGCAGCTAGCTCAACACTTCTGCAAGAACAGTCTTCCTCACATGATTTTGGCACTCATACCCCAGACAGGAAGGGCAGAGTCCTGTGGAACTGAAGAAACAAAGCTTACCAAACTTTCCCTAACCTCAAAAATAGTTCAATTTATTGCTTGGAAAACTGATTTATCCAAATCAGTTCAACCGTTCCTGTGCAATAAATGTAGGTAGCCCAGTATTAATTCTATTCTATGTAGAGTCTTGTAGTGCATCCATCACTGTGCAATCTAATGCCTCAATCCTGCAAGAGGCTTTGGGCATTGGACCCCTGAGCTAATGTAACTGGGCCTCTATATGGGTGATGGGTGCCACCAATATAGAGCAGGATCAGGATCTAAGAACCTACTGAGCAGAGCTAGTTGGAAATGCAGTAAAACATATATATCCATGAACATTTCTTGGACTTCTGTGTTAAAACTTTAAAAACGACAACCAGTTCCATCACCGCTCAAAAAACGAATAAAACATCTGGGTTTTTTTTTAATTATTTTTACTGTTCTTTCAAAATTTTATAAAATGTTTTGAAAATAAAAATATTTTGGCCAGCTCTAAAACAGAGATAGACCAAAAAATTATCCAAGTAAAGCGGGACCTGGATCCAGGGGCGACTCTAGTTTTTTTGCCGTCCCAAGCACGGCAGTCAGGCAGCCTTCGGCGGCGTGCCTGTGGGAGTTCCGCCGGTCCCGTGGCTTCGGCGTACCCGCCGCCGAATCTGTGGGACCGGCGGACCTCCCGCAGGCATGCCGCCGAAGGCAGCCTGACTGCCGCCCTCGCAGGAACCGGCAGGACGCCCCCCGCGGCTTGCCGCCCCACGCACGGGCTTGGAGCGCTGGTGCCTGGAGCCGCCGCTGCCTGGATCCAAACCAGGCCTGCTCTTGGATTTACAAAATCAAAAGCCAATCAAGGAAGTTTTGCCGACTCTGGAGTTTGCCCGTTTCTGACACAAAGAGCTTGATTAACACAACTTCATTCCTGCCTATAGCACACAACCTGTGCCGCTTGCCTTATGATGCTGTATTGGCCAGGAGTGGTAAAAACCTACCTTCAAATCACCTGAAATGTTGGCTCCAGCCAAGATGCCAGTCGCTGATGGAAAGAAAATGGAAAACAAACCAAAGAAGGTGCCATCTGGTCCGCGCCAATTTGGCACAAAGTTCTGAGCAAAAATATCAGCTGGAGGAAAAAAATATTTTTCTATCAATCTACTAGATCATTTTAATCACGTTTCTTTCATTTTAAAGGCAATGGTTGAAACAGTAGCTGCAGTGTTTCAAACTGCTATTGGGGGCAACCTTGCAGCGTTCTACTGTTATTTATACGGCACCCTAAAACGTGCTAGGTGCTTTCTTGTCATAAAGTTAGATCCGGGTTTACAGTCTAAGACTCTGATTTTGCAAGCAGATCAGTGGGTTTGCCTACACATGTCCAGTTTTTTAAAGGTATTTAAAAGCAAGGCCTAAGTGATTTAGAGGGTTACATTCCATTTTCAAAAGTGCCTAAATACGTTTACAAATTTGGGCCTGGGTTCCTGCTCAGGTGTATGGATCTGTCCATGCCAATCTGATTGCGAAATCAAGGTCTACACAGACCACACAAAGTCTAAGGAGGGCTGGGAAAGGATGCGTCATGAGCTAATTTCTTGTTTGCTATTTTTACCCCTCAATCTGTTATAGGGTCGGGCCTTAAAGTGGACAGGGCGGAATCCAAATTAAAGATGCTTCTTGGTATAAAAAATTATTCGGCCACTGCCTGTCTGGAGATTTTGCTCCAGGGGATTAGAATGATTCCAGCAGGAATGGCGTAACTCACTAACTGAAAGAGAAGCATTTCATCGCAGCCTTATCACGATGGTTTCATCCATTGATCCATCGAGCTCTCTCAGAGATAAGCCCTTTCCCTGGCAATAAATGGGCGTTCTGTGTGACAGTGACAAATAGCCACGTTCAGCCGATTCATTTTGATCCTTCTTATGTCAAAGAGCAAATGGTAATTAAGACAAATGCCAGCATATTTTATCCCCAGGGGTGAAATCAATGGGATCGGTGAATGCTGAGCACCTATGAAAATGAGGCTCATGCAGTACTTGCATGCTTGGTAAATGGCACCCACAAAAACTCTAGGGTCCCAATGGTCTCCCACTCTTCACTCAGCCAAAGTGGTTTGCACAGTCCTGGGCTGAAACACGTACTGGGCTGGGTCCCCTGCCACACGGGCTGGGTCCATCTCATCCACACTGCAGGAGCATTCACCTCTCTGTCCCTGGATGTAGATCCTTATGGGCCTCCAGCATCTTGCAAATGTTCAGATGATCAACCAGGAAAGTGTCATTGTCTCCCCGGAAGCCTTAGTCGTTACCGCACCGCTCTTACTCCGAACAAGCAGGCCAGAGCGGGCGCTTAACATGAGAGGGTGTTTTCCTTGCAGGCACGTAACAGAGCTGAACAAGATACATTTCTGTTGCATGCTGCCCTACTATCGACTAACTGCCAGGACCTTGAGAACAAAGTGACCGTATGGAAACGTTCAGTTCAGCACTGTACTAGAGCATTCACCTACATTTGTCAATAAACCATAATCATGCTGGTACAGTAGAACAAAGCCCTGACTGGGATGATTTAGTAGGGTATTGGTCCTGCTTTGAGCAGGGGATTGGACTAGATGACCTCCTGAGATCCCTTCCAACCCTGATATTCTATGATTCTATGATCCAAAAGCCATATAATCCACACAAAACTAACCAGGCCCTCTCCACCGAAATGGAACAGCGGAGATTATGGTGAGATCTCCGAGCACCAAGTCTTCCTCGTTTTGTGACATGTACCGGAGAACATTTACTCGCACATTATCATAATTAAGAGTCCTGTGGAACAGAAAACTCTGGTGCAACCTTAACTGTGGTTTTGTTCCCATTCCACCATAATCATTAGAACTAAACTCCAGTTGACACAGTAAACTGACTGAAAATGCATTCTAGCCAGCGTATATGCTTATCTGCCCCCCACCACCTTAGTACCCAAATGCCTCACAATCTTTTAATGTCTTTGTCCTCACAACCCCCCTGGGAGGTAGGGAAGTTCTATTATCCCCATTGTACAGGTGGGGATTGAGGCACAGAGACAAGTTGCATGAGATCACACAGGAAGTCTGATGCCGAGCAAGAATTTGAACCTGAGCCTCCCTAGTCCCAGGCTGCCTCCCTAACCACTGAACCATCCTTCCTCTTCCATTAGAGGACGTGTTTGTCTTCCCTTTTCACTGTTTATTTGCAAATCTCAGTCATTCATGCCGGCTCTCCCAGCCATCCATGAGAATTAGTAAGAGTTCCCCCCAAACTCCTGCCTTTAGCCACCGCTGGAACCTACCTCGGTAACTGAAGAAGCCTTTTGCCTGCTTCTCCTCGGAGGCTGGAATCACCGTCCCCACTACGTAATTTACAAAGGAAATCATGATGACTATGAAGAACAGCACCTGTGCCTGAGAGACCAAAAGAATCCAGCTGAACAATCTGCTGGCTGAGTACCTGCTGCAAACGCTGTACAAAGGGGAGGAGTGAAAAGTACAGGCGGGCAACTCCTAAGGAAGTTTCACCCATCTTCCAACGGGGAAGCTGCAAACAGGCCCCCCTGAAGCAACATTCTGCCCTTGTGACGAGTAGGTCAGGGTAAGTAACCTGTGCATTCCTCCCAAGCTGCAATGCTGCTTATACCCTAATGCTAGTTGGTGCAAAGGAGCGACCCAACCTCTCCTCCGTACCATGCTTCCCGCCCCTCCTAAACTTGGGGACAGATGGATCTCATCCAACCTAACAGGCTGAGCTAAGCATCAGGTCTGGCTAGACCTGTATTACAAGATGCAGCATAAACCTGGAGTCTGTGTTTGTCTGTTCCTTGGCCAGCAGACTTCTGTGGCTAGTTAAAGGAGGCAAATAGCAGCATCTGAGCAAATGAGCCAGACAAAGGACAGCATTGAGGCAAACGCGGTGATAAGATTCAAGAGAGATTTGGATATTCGTATGAATGAGAACAGATTCTGCACTTTCAACAGTCAGAAGAAAATTATATCTGGGCTGACAATGTTTAAGCTGCAGGGCAAAAACCAATCATCAGGAAGGGTCAGGAAGAATTTTCCTGGTGGTAAGAACCTTGCAGTTAGGTGCATTATTGGAGGGAGGGTATGGCTCCACTATTCCCTGAAGCAACTGGTATTGGCTGCTGTTGGAGGCAGGATACTGGGCTAGCTGGACCATGGATGTGTTGTAGTATGGAAATTCCTAGGTTCATCCTAACAATTGAGACCGTTACCTTTGCTTCCCACTCCATTCCGGCCAAGGAAATCCCAAGTAGCACTGTCACTGTGATGACCCCGATGATGCGGATGTCATTTGTGGGGTCTACAATGGGCGAGTTATGTTCCTGGGAAAGGAAGCCCAAGTCAGCAGTCTGCAGTTCTGGAAGCTGATGGCAGAGTTGACCCTAACCATACAGACAGCATCCGATTCCTTCACTTCCCTCTGTCTTGATGTACTTTTAAATGCCTCTTCTTATTAAAAACCAATAGAGAACGAAGGGGCCTATAAAACCATCATTCTTTTGCACCAACATTCAACCAGCTAAGTCATTTCAGTTGGCGGTTACCTTAAATCTGGTCTGCCAGGCATTTTTCTAGACTTTTATTTTACATTAAAACATTATGGCCATACTATTGAGTGTGAGTTCTTCAATGCCGAGGCTGCGTCTTACCCAAGTTCCATAGAGCACTGCATGAATGGATGGGTCTGTATCATTTTGGGTGTGTTTATGGTATGGATCTGTAAAGTTATTTATACTTCCTAAATAAACAGCTTTAAAATGATCTTTAAAACAAATTAATAATTAAAAAAACAATTTCCAGTTTCAAACCAGGCAGGAGCAGGCTGTATGGAACAAGCCTGAACTGGGAAACATGTGGAGTGGAAAAGCAACTAGGTCATTGTCATCTCTAATTAGCATGATTTCCATGGTTATTGATTGCTGTTGATTATTAATTGTTGGTTATTGATTTGAGTATTGATAACTAATCAGTGGCTATAGGTGATTAATTACCAATCATGTGTCAACTATTGATTATTAATTTGCTTATAATTAATGCACACGCAATGGCATGTAAAGAACAAAAAGTTTAATGACAGACAAGTTGAGGGGAAAGAGAAAGAACAAATACAGATTTTTTTGTACAACTGTTCACTGTTGGCAGCATGGCAGAAGTTGGCCTTTAAGAAGGACTTAAATGTTGACATGGTTCAAGTCCTTGCGCATGAGATCGGGGGGAGGAGGGGGAGGGGGGGTGGCCACCATGAAACAACTCTGATTCCTTACCTGGAGCAGATCGCGCACAGTTTCCGCAAAGCCCACCGTGTGCATGGCCACCGCCACGGCATTCGCAAAGGCAAATATGAGACCGATGGAACCACCCAGCTCTGGACCGAGGCTTCTTGAGATAAGGAAATAGGTGCCACCTAACACATCCCAGAAACATTCCATTGTTTAAATACTTCACATGCAGGATCAACATTGCAGTACCTGAGGTGATCACAGATATTCACGAACCAGACAATATGCCCTTAATGACTCTTTGTCCTCCGCACAAACTAATGACAAGTAGGACGCTACGGCCTGTGTGGCAGACACCTACCTACATCCATGCACTGTATGTGTGGTGAGTGACAATGACACAGGGAGACAGGAAAAGAGGCTCAACATTTTACAAGGCCATTTATCAGGATCTGAACATCAAAGTTCAGGCAAGTCTGGATCTGGGGTTTGGGTCAGGCCCATCTCTAATTTAAAAAAGCATTAATTGTGTGCTTCTCTGAAAACAGTCCAGTGATGATTAACCAGTTCTCGTCCCAGATCCTGCCTTGTCTTACTTCCACATTAACTATTATTCCTTTTTATGGACTGAAGCCCAATAGCTATTAAGCATATCGGCCTTTGCCTTGGCATCTATGTTTTCCCCTGATTCTTGCCTTGTTCTAAGACCCTTGCCCGCCTTCTCTTCAGGATTTGGTGGTCTATACCGCTACCCAGAGTCCCATGAATCGTTGTCTGTACTTTGCTTCCTTTATCTTAAGCAGGTAGCCGTGTTAGTCTGTATCAACAAAAACAACAAGGAGTCCGGTGGCACCTTAAAGACTAACAGATTTATTTGGGCATAAGCTTTCGTGGGTAAAAAAACCACTGAATCAGATGCCACTGAAAAAGTGAGGTTTTTTACCCACGAAAGCTTATGTCCAAATAAATCTGTTAGTTTAAGGTGCCACCGGACTCCTTGTTGTTTTTGTGCTCCTAAAGAATCCCTGCCTAGGAGAAGGAAGAGTTTGAAGGGAGACTTAGAACTAGACAAGAGCAAACTCTTGAGAAATTGGCATGAGGGAATTAGGTGTTGATAACACAAAAACAGACTGAACCTTTATTTAACACGTCAGAGAATTCATATTTCAGGTTCAGCCTGGACTGCCCCCCTTGGCCAGAGACTCCACTACAAGTCATGGGAATGTCCTTGCTGAGCTGCTCTCTCTCCTGCCAGAGTGGGCCCGGAAGCAGAAGAGATGGAGGAGGTAGCTTGAGGAGATGGCGGCCCAGAGTTCTGGGAAGCAGGGAGCTGGGTCTGGGGATTCCGGGGCCTGCCGAAAGAGACTGGTGCCAGCTGGGACCTCTTCCCCCTCCCCTCTCACAGGAGAGACCAGGGCCAGCCAGGACCTCTCCCCTCACACCAGAGAGATTGCCCCCATTCCCAGCTCCTGGCTTCCCAGGGTCCCAAGTCCTCATCTCCTCACACTGCCTCCAGAAGGAGAGATGGCGGCTTGGTGAGGATCTATATGTGGTGCTTGGAAATGCGAAGGGGGGAACGCATGCCTTTTGGAACGTGACCTCTGCTACTTATTAAGGAACCAGAGCTCCCTCCTTAGGAAAATTCCGGTTGCGCCCCTGGTTTGACCCAGTGATTCCTGAATCAATCCTGAACCCAGTAACTTGTGGTTGAACTACAGCGTATCCTTTAGAAAGGCATCCAGTTTTGACTTAAAGATTCCAAGTGACGGAGAATCCACCACATCTCTTGGTGAGCTGCTCTAATGGTTAGTCACCATCACTGTTGAAAAGTGGCCTCTTATTTCCAGTTTGAGCTTTGCTGACTTCAGCTTCCAGTTCTGGGATGTTGTTATGCCTTCGCCTGTTAGACTAAAGAGCCCCCTCATGTCAGATATCTTCTCCCCTGTAAGTACTTATAGGCCATGATTAAATCACCTTTTAACCTCCTCTTTGATAAGCTAAATTGATCAAGCTCCTTAAGTCTCTCACTATAAGGCATGTTTTGCAGCCCACAAATGAATTCTTGAAGCTCTTCTCTGAGCCCTCTCCAGTTTTTTAACATCTTTTTGAGAGTATGGACATCAAAACCGGACATCGTATTCCAGCAGTGGTCTCCCCTCTGATGTATGCAGAGGTAATATCTACTCCCTGATCCTGCTCGATATTCCCCTATTAATACATCCAGGTATTTTGCCCACGGTCCTACTGAAAGCTCAATCTTTTGGTAAGCAGAGCCCCCAAACTTTCTTGAGATGCATCAAGCACTATATAGGGAATAGTCCCGTACTGGGCAGAGAGATGAGGGTGACACTACATAGCCTAAGAGGTCTTTTCCATCTCTCTTTTCAGTGGCATTTACCAGAGCTGTATCCAAGCACAGTATGTAAAGTACCAGAATGCGAGGGACTCGGCGGGAGCGGGAGTGTACGGTGGGCGATGAGAGCCCTCAAAAGGAAAATGGGAGCCAAACACTACCTGATTTCACTTTGCCATTGGTAGAGATGGCAGAGATGGACAAGCCTGTGATGCTCGTCACCGTCACAGACATGAAGATAATCAGCCATGTGAGCGCTGCAGAGAAGAGGAATTAGTTGCACTTTGTTGCCTGGTGAAGAAAGCAATACCACCGTCTCTGACCCTTTTCCTTGGCACCCCGTACATTGATCCATAAAGTCACCCTTCCCCTCAACCCACTTCTTCCAGGATGTCTATAAGGGACCTTGTCCTCTTCTGAGCCCAATTTCTATATTGCATCTGCCTCTGTCTATATCCCTACCCCATCTTCTCCATTGCTGCCCCAGAGACACCAAAGCCCAGATTTTTAAAAGTATTTAGTTGTTGCTGAGCTAAGTGTTGCAACAACTAACACATTTAGGAGTCTATGTCTTATTTTCAAAAAAGATTTAGGAACTAAATCCCTCAGTCAATGGGATTTGGGCTCCTAAGTGCCTAAATACTGTTAGAAAATGAGATTTAGGCTCCTAAATCAGTTAGGCTTTGCAATGAGGGCGCAGCAACCCCTGGACACCTTTAAAAATTGGGCCTAAGGATATCGGGGAAGGGAGAGACTGTTTTCATTGTGTCTTGAATAGTGCCAAGCGCTCTGTCAGGGCTTACAATGAGACAAATTATATAAAAACTATCATTGTTGCTGGTAACTATAGAGAATGGAGCTGCACCTACCAATTCCTGCCTGTGCAGTGATCCAGGGCAATCGCAAATAGAGAATCACACCCCAGATGTTCAGCATGCATCGGATCTAGAAGGAAAACAGCAACGTTAATCTCATGTGATCATCTGCACAGTTGACCGTACGCGTGAATAGCGAAACGGCAGAATTGCCAGCTCAGACCCATGGTTCTCAAGTTCAATATCCGATCCGCAATAGTGGCCAGTGCCAAATGCTTGAGCCCCATGAAGTGGAGTGACCTGCCCACAGGAAGTTTTCCTCCTAACCTCATCAGTCAGAGGCTGGTTTAAGCCCTGAAGCGTGAGGCTTCATTTCCCTTCTAGAAGTTTTTTAATCCTTCCTATTGCAACTCTGTGGTGTCCGTGTTATCCATGTCAACGTCTAGCTCTTATCTAGCACTTTTCATCAGTAGATCTCAAAGAGTTTTGCAAAGAAGGCCAGGATCATCATCTCCCATTTTACAGATGGGAAAACTGAGGCACAGGGCAGGGGCGTGACTTGCTCCCAGCCTCCCAGCAACAAAGCCGGGAATGGAGCCCAGGTCTCATGAATCCTAGTCCAGTGCCCTGTCCACTTGGCAACACTGTTCGGAATCCTGCTAAACTCTCGGCCTCAGTGATCTGTCTGTGTTCGGTAGTTCTGTGACCCCCGGGGCCATAGCTGAGCACATCACAATCTTTCAGTATATTTACTCTCACAACACCGCTCTGAGGTAGGCCAGGCCTATTGCTATTATCTGCCCGTTACAGTTGGGGAACACAGGCACAGAGAGATGAAGCTCGGGGTGGGACTTCCCTGCTCACGCACACGTCCTCACGCAAGCTCGAGTATACGTAGCAATGTAGCCACGGTAGCCCTGGTAGCGGCAACACAGCTGAGCTGTGCAGAGCGCATACCCACCCAGCCAAGCATTCAGACTGAGAAATAAGGCGTACGTTTTTAAGAGTGGTGGTCATTAATCGTTGGAACAATGTACTTGGGGCCTGGTGGATTTTCCTTCACTGGCCATTTTAAAATGAAGATTGGATGTGTTTTCTAAAATATCTGATGTAGGGAAGAAAAAAAAAAGTTCCTGTAGTGTAGTGGTGATCATGTTCACCTAACACACGAAACGTCACTGGTTCAAAACCAGGCAGAAACAGGTCACTGTTCCTTTGGGGGAGGGATAGCTCAGTGGTTTGAGCATTGGCCTGCTAAACTCAGGGTTGTAAATTCAATCCTGGAGGGGGCCATTTAGGGATCTGTCTGGGGATTGGTCCTGCTTTGAGCAGGGGGTTGGACTAGATAACCTCCTGAGGTCCCTTCCAACCCTGATATTCTATGATTCTATAATTATTTTATAGACGTTCTTTGGCCTTTGTTATACAGGCGTTCAGACTATATGAGCACAATGGCCCCAGTTGGTCTTGAAATCTATGAACCTGAAGCTGGTGGGTCTGTACTCGGTCTGTACTCGGCATGGCTCCTCCGTGTCTTCACTGCCTCTACCACACATGATACCGCAGCTGCACTGCTATTTATACTCACACCAGCTTGAGGAGAGCTAGCGCAAAGACACGTACACAAGCAGGGGAATCACACCCCTAGCTTGAGGTGTAGATGTAGCCTAAGTGACTTCTCCAAAATCACACAGGAAGTCTGTGGTGGGGCAGAGGATTGAACCTGAGTCTCTCAGGGGCCAGGCTAATGCCTTGAGCACAGGACCATCCTTCCTCTCTACCTGGAGGCGCTACCTCTGATACCTTGTGGCAATGAGTTCCACAGGCTCATTGTGCATTCTGTGTTTAAAAAAAAACAAAAAACATTTATTTGTATTGTTTTTTGAATGTCACTTTTCCATTTTGCTGAATGTTCCTTTTGTTCTTGTATTATTAGTAAGGCTCCGAGTTTGTCACGGAGGTCACGGAAGTCACAGATTCCCTGACCTCCATGACTTCTGCAGCAGCCTGGTGCCGCTGGCCCGGAAGCCACCTGAGCAGCTCGGGCAGCCCCTGGGCCAGTCGTAGCAGGAGTTTGGGTGTGGGGGGGCTCAGGGCTGGGGATTGGGGTGCAGGGCGGTGCTTACCTGGGGGGAGCTCCCTGGAAGGGTGACAGCAACTCCCCTCCCTCAGCTCCCAGCTCCACGTGCTGTCTCCGCCCACAGACACCACCCCCGCAGCTCCCATTGGTCGCGGTTCCCAGCCAATGGGAGCTTCAAGAACCGGGGCTTGGGGTGGAGCGGAGGCAGCATGTGGAGCTAGGAGCTGGGTAGGGAGCCTGCCCCAGCCCTGCCAACCCCACCCCCATAGCACCTGCAGCACCACCCCAGGCTACCCCCCAGCACCTGAGACGTCCCCCCAGGCTGCGCCCCACTTTCCCCAGAACCCCTGGCACCTCCCCCAGGCCGCAGCTCCCCTGACCACCCGCGGCGCTTCCCCAGGCTGCACCCCCACCGAGCACCCGCACCCCCCCCAGCACCCATGGCACCCCCCCAATACCCATGGTGCCCTCCAGGCTGCGCCCCTGAGCCACCCCCTCCCCTAAGTTTTAGTAAGGGTATATAGTAAAAGTCATGAACAGATCATGGGCCGTGAATTTTTGTTTACTGCCCATGACCTATCCATGACTTTCACTAAAAGTACCCATGATTAAAACCTAGCCTTAATTATTAGAAAGGGTTAATAGAAAAGTCTCATCTACCATCTCTAGACCATTCATTATTATGTATACTTTTATCACAGCCCTCTGATCTGTCTCATCGCTAAGATAACAGACCCAATTCAATCTCCCTTCATATGGAAGCCTTCTTATGCTCCTAATTATTTCATCACCGGTCTTTGACCCGCCCCACCCCTCACTCTTTCTGTTGAATGCTGCTTGAAATAGGGTGACCAGAACTGAACAGTATTCCAGGTCAGGGCATCTGATTGACATATAATGAAATGAACGTATTTTCAGTATGATTTCTCATCCCATTCTTTACACCTCCTAACCATTTGTTTGATTGTTTTTTCGGCACCTTGAGCAGAGACCTCCCTGAGCTTGCTGCAAAGACACCCAGTGGATGCAGTCAGGTTAGAACCTAGTCATGTGCAAGAATTATTCAAATGTTTCCTTTGAATCTGTCTTCTACTTGCCCTGTCACCCTAGTGTTCGAGCATCTCACGCTCTTTAATGTACTTAAACTCACAGCAAGTAAAGTGCTATTAGCTCCATTTCACAGGTGAGAAACTGAGGCACGGGGTGGCTCTGTAACACACAGAATGCCTGCAGCAGAACACAAGATTGAACCAGATTGATCCTAGACTGATCCCCTAGCCCCAGGACCATCCTTCCTCCCTACCTACAGCACCCGCCATTTGTCAAGTTTGAACTTCCCGGCCATCATGTGGCTTAATATAACAGGTTATACTAGGCATATGAGGCATCAGGATTGCATCGATCTGTCACACCAATACAAGCTAGATTATACATTGAACCCAGGGAGAAGAAAAGTTCTGCATTGACTTTCAAACCCAAGCCATTACCCTGTGCATGGTTCCATTGAAGTCAATGGAATGGCTTGAGGAGTGATCTACAACTCGGGGAGAGTGAAGGTGGCAAGATCGGGCTATACGTGAATTTTTGCCAGCATAGGACCCAAGCTCTCCCATTACACTTCCTTCTGGTCTGTACGCAACAAAAAAACCTTACCATCACTCCTTTCACCCATCCAAATCGGACCGGCTCGCCTGGAGGCTTTTCCCCACCCTCACCACCATCTTCCTCAGTCGTTTCGTCACTCAGGCCATTACTCCTCTGGGGTTCGTACACTGGGTTGTGGAGACGGCTATTGTCCGACTGAGAAAGCAGAGAGAAATCAAGTCACAACAGGGCATAGAGGTGGGACAGAAAGGAAGATGTCTGGGAACATATTAGAACTTGTCAATTTTCAACCCTCCATTTGAAATTTTTAATCCTAGAGGTAAGCAGGAATGTTGTGCTAACAAGATTTGGCCAGGCAGGACCTGTCTCTCACTAGGTGTCTGTACACCACCGAGCACAATGGGACCCCGATTTCAGTTCACACCATCATCATACAAATAATGAATAACACCACCACACAAGTAGATATGTACTCTTGTTTCTTCGTAAAATACCGTAAATCAGAACTTGCAAATCACAATAATACCTAGCTTGTATATAGTGGTTTTCATCAGTAGTAGCAAATCTGGGGAGTGGAGACTTTGGGTTTTTTGCTTCACAATTAGTTAATATTTGTACAGTGCTGTGAAAATATAAGGAACTATGGGTGAGATTTTCACAATCTGTCTGTTTTAAGGCCTGACATGGCCCTCATCACTATGGGATCTGAGTACCTCACAATTTTTAGTGCATTTATCTTCATACAATCCTGGGAGGCTGGGAAGTGCTGTTATCCTCATTTTACAGATGGGGAATAGAGGCTAAAGACCAGATTTTTTAAAGGTATTTAGGTGCTTAAAGATGCAAGTGTTTTCAGTGGGATTTAGGTGCCTAGGTGCTTTTGAAATCCCCCATAAGCAGCTATTTGCATCTTTAGGTGCTGAAATACTTTTAAAAACCCGGCTCTTAGTAAAGGTGGTGGGACGCATGGGAAAAACACTGTTCACAGGACGCCTCAAAAGGAGCTTTCATCAGCAGCGTAAGGACAACACAAATATCTCCGGGCACGGGGGCAAGATGATGGCAGGTTTCAATGAGCCCCAGGAGCTTGTTGACTATAGGCTGCAGAGAAATGAGTCCATCTTCAGCTCATCCATGGAATGCTGAGATAGCAAAAGACCCCAATGGAGGAGGCCTGTGACCTAGACCACGACACCAGAGTGACTCGCAATAGGATGAGCACTGACCATGTCACACAGCCCTGCAGTTTTTACTGCTTGAGTCTGTGTCATGCTGGAGTAAGAGAACTTGAAACACCTTGTTTGAAATTACTGAACCTCCATGACTACTTTCTTAAGAGCTTTGGCAACAGAAAAGGGGGTTCTGGGTTGGGATGCAGATAGATACCCGTAAGGCCAGAGATTTTACAGACCATGGAGCCCTCTTCCCCCTCCAAGTAAGGGGTACAATAGTGGGGGCAGTTTAGGGAAAACGTGCCCTGCCCATAGTCAGTCCGTTTGCTGGATAAATACAGGATTTGAGTCTCTAGGTCCATCAAGCCAGGAACTTTCAGCACCGCTAATTTCACTTGAAAATTAAAAACCACAAGCATACCTCTGTTTGCTGCAAGGTCAAGGTAAATGACCATAACTGTGCAGAGAGACTTCAACAGCATTCTTTTTATCCCCCAGGAAAGAAAAGGACGGGACAAGGAAACAGAACCCTACACCACCATTTATGAGGCAGATTCATGGGCAAAGATCTCAGCCCTGACTTTGTTAGGAAGCAACTGAGTTTTGCAAGTCCTCTGTCAGGCCATTTCTTTTCTTTATTTACTTGAGTTTATAAAAATGCTAAAAAGGGGGACACCTAGCTACATGTTCTTGGCACCCTTGGCATAACTTAAAAATACATCCGAATGCAGGTGACGCTCCCAATCCCCATCCTGGCCATTACAATTCTTCCCTAGCCACTCCTCGTGGGAAAATATGCTCTGAAGAGCATCAGATATGGGATGTTTTGGACCAAGGAGGGGGCGGATTCCCAAGCTGGAGACAGACAGATTTCACTGTATGTGAACATGATGAAAGCAAGTCCATGTTATTATAGGAAAGCAGACAGGCTTCCTCTTCATATGCAGTAGAATGTCATCGATGTGAAAATATTGCAAAGCATGAGGGTAGTTAGGTTACAATCCTACCACACCTTTGTTTTATGTTCAGTTTGGGAATATGCATTTTACAGCAATATTCATCCTATACGCCTGTGTGATTTACCTCTGACCTCTCAGGATGGTGACATAAGCAGATGGAGTCATGAGCTGATCCATCTGCCTGATATTTAAGTCTCAACGGCCAACATTTTCTCCTGGTGGAAACAGGGCACTCAGCACTCAGAAGTTGTTGGTTGCCCGCAATAGAGCTGGAGAACCATTTGCAGTGACCTAAAGCATCAGATTTCACCTTTGTTGCTTGTTAGTAAATAGATTAAGAACAGATCTCGATTTCCACCCATGGTTCACAGTTATTCAGCGAATCTTTCTATGACCCGTGTTTGCAGAAGGCTCATTTCAAAGTCTATGTTTCTTCTGCAGGGACAGAGATAAGGTACAGAAAGAGTATTTGCTACACACAAACTACAGCATTGCTCAAGTAAATCGATGCTAGAGACAGTCCTTCTACATAGCTTACCTTCAAGAAAGAATGTAGCTCTGCCAGCGTGGGCCTAACTTTATTGGTTTCACCCGCCACCTTCGTGTTGGCATAATGTTCATAAGTCGGCACAACATCCACTGTGTTGTAGCCAAAGGTCCTCATGTAGAAAGTGCTGCCGTGGGTGAGGTGGCTGGGATGGGTAGCCTCACAGGTGGCAGCATCAGGCTGTCCATAGTGAGGTTTGCTGCTGTCCTCGGTGCTGATCAGGGTGCTAATGGTGAACCTGCCATTGGCATGGGCCAAGTCAGTTAATTCTGTGGCTGGCAACTCCGCCATTTTATCCCTGCTCTTCTCTCTGCCTGGGTCCCTCTTGGTCAAGCGATGGAGAGGCTGTGATACTATAGGCGGCACACAGGCGCATATGGAGACTTTATACACAGCGAAACCAGAACGAACCAACTGGCCGCCACTTAATCAATTACTCATGGGGAAAACTAATTGGCTTGAACCACCCGGAGCTGGTCGTGGAAAAGAATAGCCTGAGGGGGTATCAAAATGCCTGTTACCCGAATCGCTGACTCCCAGTGCTTGATCGGGGCTGCGATAACAGATTGGAGATTAAGTCCCAAGGACAGATCAGTGGGAGAATGTGGAGTTATGTTTCCCCTGCAGCCTAACCAGGTACATTCTGTTCCTGCTACAATGTGTTAGGTAAAAACAAAAACAACACCTCTCTCTCGGGGATATTGCCCCCGCCTGAATGGCCTCTGTAAAATGGCTACAGAGGAAGTAGATGGGGTTTTTCTGGTCACTGCCCACGCAGCTCAGAGGCTCTCAGGTACAGCTGCTGAGTTTAAGCCTGCCAAAGAGGAGCCAGCTAGCATGTGGTGGAGATGTGTAAAGAAAAGCACTCTCTGTTATGTCATGTAACTTCATGCAGCACCCTGTGTCAGATTCAGCGACTTACAGTGTAAGTTTAGTTTAGACAACACCTTCTGTACCCACAAGGAATCCCAAAGGTCTTTGCAGTGTGGAATAGGGAAGCCGTAGAGTTAAATAAAACCAGAGAGAGAGGGGATTTAAACGATGGCTCAGGGAGAAAAGAAATGTCTCCATCAGGGCTCTGATGGAGAGAGGAAGATGTGAGGGGACTACAGGGAGAGTGCTCCAGATGACAGGAGAGGCAGAGAAGAAAGCTCCCCTGCCAACCCCAGCAAGACTGTGGGAAGGAGCAGAGAGGAGGCTGACATGAGACGAGAGACCTCACATGGCAAGGTGCTGAGTGCCTTCCACTCCTATTGATTCAGCGGGAGCTCAGAGTGAGCAGTACCGCACGGGAGGAACTCGGCCGCTCGTAGGCTCTTGTCTGAAAAGAGGGAAATTGTAGATGGGGGTAGAGTTGTTTGTGGCCGTGGTTCTTTGTATGTGTGGGAAATGGGAGAGCAGCACTCTGTGCATGCTGGGGTCCAGGGACACAGGGCTGTAGCATTGCAGTTCTCATCTCAGCACTGGGGGTGGGAGGCGCCCATGAATGATCTGTCTGATTAATATACACAGCGTTCTCCACTCATGTGCAGTGCCTGGGGGCAAAGCTGTGAACTTATCTACCTCTGGCTCCCATTACCCTCGTGCCTAAGCAACTAACAACCTTCAGTCCTCACAGCAACCCAGTGAGGTAGGGCAGTGCTAACACCCCCATTTTACAGATGGAGAACTGAGGCACAGAAGGACTAAATGACTCGTCCAAAGTGAGGTCACTCAAGGAGTCTGCAGAAGAGCAGGAATTGGACTCAGCTCTCCTTGAGTCCCTGGTTGGTCCCCTAGCTATTGGGCCATCCTCAAAGGGATGGGCAGGTACCCAAGAGTTAGGCATTTAGATCACAGGACAGTTACACTCCCTCTAGTGAGCACAGGGCCAGATTTTTCAGAACTGTATGTGATCAAGCAGCTGACAAACACGGTGTATACGAGCACATCCTTCATCCACATACCATCACCAGGATCCCATGTGCACATAACAGGGCCATTGGGGTGGAGGGGTATATTTTATTGCGCACACCAAAAGCTGGGGTGTTGTGGTTTTTTTTAAATGAGTGGACAAAAACGTGTGTGTAGTGTATAAGCTGGAGCAATTACTCTGTAAAGACCAGAATATGGAACTCCATGTGGTGTGCAAATACACCTCTACTCCAATATAATGCGACCCGATATAACACGAATTCGGATATAACGCGGTAAAGCAGTGCTCCGGGGGGGCGGGGCTGCACACTCCGGCGGATCAAAGCAAGTTCGATATAATGCGTTTTCACCTATAACACGGTAAGATTTTTTGGCTCCCGAGGACAGCGTTATATCGGGGTAGAGGTGTAGCTGGATTTGGCAAACAGGTATGGTGTAAAAATGGAACATTTCACCAAACAGAATGTTTTGCTGTTGCCTGCAAAACACTAGGAAAGGTATTTGAAGGTGGCCTGCACAGGGAAATAAAATGGGCTTTGTGCTCATTTTCCTTCTGTATGATATAAAGAGAAAACCTGAAGTGTTTCTGTGCAAAAAAACTTGTGTTTTTTTTAGCATCATAAATCCAGATCTTGTCTGCTCTGGGGGACTCTATGGTGACTGGAGAGCTAGGGAAGTTAGAGACTGAAAGCTGAACAGTGACAGGGAAAGGGATTTTAAAGTCAGATAGTTGAAAACTTTGTTTTTGCTAACGCCAATGTCTCATCATCGCTGGGGAGAAGTGATTTTTTTTTTTAAAACAAAAGTTAAACTCTCCTGGCCTTTGGGTTAAAGTAGGAGAGCTCATGAGACAAATCTCCGTGACTTCCACAAAGTTCTCCATCAAAACCTGGAAACACCAGCGAGACCAGATAAGAGTGGTGAAAGTTGGGTAGGTGCTCTGGTAGCTTGCTGAGCTGGGGCATTAGAGATCATGAAAATCCAGGACAAACGTATAGACCTGAGGCAGCACTAGTGCAGGAACGCATTATGCAAGCGCCTTTCACAGAACTCTGCCAACACGCCTAGCTCCTAACCTGCAGCATCTCCCTGAGCTGCTCGTATCACACCGCGCAAAAGGATATGGCAGTTGTGTGATGGGGACACAATGAACCAATCAGATATTGATGTTATCTTCCAATTAATCCCCCCTCATTGCATCCTTCCACTGGCTCCTCCTTCATCACAGACACAAATTTCTTGCCTTTACTTTTAGGGCTCTCCCTGGCTTGGCTTCACTGCCTGTCAACTCTAACTTGCAGCCAGATGCTGCTTCTTCTGTGCCAGCGGCACTAGCCGTTAGCACCCATCCATCAAGTCTCTTTGGGCTTTCTCCCATGCTGCCCCTTATGCACGGGAGGAGCTGCCACCAAGCACCACATTGTCGTAAGCTGAGACTGGTGCTTATTCCCCAATCGTGATCACATGATCGTCCTCCCCGGGCCCCCCGATTTGTCGTACCATATGCTCAGATTGTAAAGCAGGGACTGTCTTATCACACATGTGTAGGGTGCCCAGCCCAAGAGGGCCTTGATCCTGGACTGGGGTCTCCAGGCACGACCACAATGCAAATAATAAAACCACTGTGAGAAATTAAGCCCCAGAGCACCAATGTATTTAAGTGCCTGCTTAACTTCAAGGCCTTGACTTAAGCACGTACTTTGGTGCCTTGTTCAATGTGGATGGGATTTCTCACGTTTACAGCTAGGCATGTCTCGAGTGCTTTGCTGACTCTGGGCCGTAATGCCACTGGGAAGATTTGCCTTTCCCCTAGTCCACACAACAGGTATAGTACTAGAGGTGGCAGCAGTGCGAGATTCCTCCACGGGGTTCCACGGGTGTGCTTCCCCCTCACCATGCAGAGCCCAGACCTCACGCGGGAAGAGCAACCTACATACCTTCCCCAGGGGTTCACCTCCAGAATGAGACTGGCATCAAGGATGCCCATTAGCCAGAGCAGCGGCAACTCACTGTGATGTGGACAGCAGTCAACGAACCCATTCCACATAGGGCATCAAACACCTTTCTTATGGTAACAAGTCCTGGCCTGGCCTGGCCTCAAGCAGGTGACCTAGAGGTGAAAGACCACATAGACCATTAACAATCCCCTGAGCCATCCAGAACCCCAAATTGCCTTTCAAATGGGCTTCGGTATAACCGATGCTTGAAGCCTGTGGCACTCCTACCGGCACTAACAGGTGTTACCCTGGTGCACTGAGAAGTGAACATACCCCGCAGGGACTGGATTATTTACTTTGTGTAAAGCACTCACGCCTCAAGGGGGCTGAGTAGCTGCAGTTCCCGGACTCCTGGGTACACTGTGGTTATTCAGCACCAGTCAGGATAGGACCCATATCGAATACACTACAGAGATGCGAAGGTAATCTGACATTATTATTTGTTGCAGTAGCCCTGAAGGGCCCCATGAAGGGATCGGGGCCCCATTTCTAGAAACACGCCTTGAAAGAGCCAGAGATGATGGCCCCAATTCAGAAAGCCATCTGAGTGCAGGCTTAATTCCTTTCCTATTCAGGACAGCCCCCAAAACCAGGCTCAGGTTCCAATGGCTTCAATGAGGGACACCGCTCCTAAATTTCAAGTTGACCTCAATGGAACGTAAACGTGCACTTAAAGACAAGCATGTTCTCAAGCGCTGCCCTGAATAGGGACGGGCTGCCTGAATTGGGGCCGAAACGCTGATCTCATCCGCTCAAACGGAACTTCTGAACAACACAGAGGTGGGTGTACGCGCGTGTGCGGCGGCGGGGGGCTTTTCCAGGGACTGAACACTGGAAGGCTTGTTCTCTGAAGTCACATGTCAATTTAAAAGCAGTTACAGATAAGATCTCTCAAGACAGCAAATAGAAGTCAGGTAATAAAGTTTGAGTGCGACACCAGAAAAGCCATTTGAAATTCAGCCCTGTGTACGCTGGCGGGTTAATGGAAAATTCGGTTTGTTCTCTGGAGTGCCTCTGGCGATCTTTTGTATTCACATTACAGCTTTCACCTGCCTTCCTTTTACTGGGGGTTATTTCCTTCTGGGTTGTATTGTTTTATGTACTGGCCTGCAGAGAGCTAGATTATGCACCCGTGGGTGGGCTCTTACTCATCTGAGCAGGCCACCTGACAGCAATGAGCTTACTCACTTTGGGAAGCACTCCCTCGCTTGGGTAAAGGTTACACAATCCACCCCACAAGACCCTGCGTAACGCAACACAAACCTGCGCCAGCACACTCAGCCCCTTTGGACATTTTGGTGGCTTGCAAACCAGCCACCCGTCTGTAATGTTACCGTGCATCCATTTGGTCCCCTTCTTTCTGGTGGGTGCTGATGAAGGTTCTGAAATGCTCAGGCCAAGGGTGGATCCCCGAATCTGAAGTCCACTGACTCTCAGGCTGACAGTTTAAGCTTTACCCTCCCGTCGTCCATCTCCTCCAGCAGAAGGGAAGCCAGTGCTGCCGGCTAGCTGGCCTTGGGAGGGGAAAGAGAAGGGACTTGGGTTCCCAGACCTGTGCAGGCAAGAGGCTTGTTAGACGTCCGACCAGAAGCGGCGGTGGAAAATGCTCTTTGCAGGGGGGCTGAGTAAAACTGACAGGCCCTGCTCTCCAGTGTGCGTGTGGGGTCACTGTCTCTACCCTGGGCCGGTGCAGAGGGCAGGCCTCAGGTGAGGAATGGAGCACAAGCCTGCCCCACACTCAGCCCGCAATGGCGGCTTCTGTCCCGCAGGGTCCCACTCCGGCCCTTTGGCTCTCCCCGCTCATCGATTTGCTGTAGCAGGTTCCCCTGAGGGGGGGAGGGTGTCTAGCCATCTGATCACCCCAAGAAGACAATGAGAGGAGGGAAAACGTCACCAGCCCCGTGTAACACTCCAGGGCTGATGCCAGGCCTAAAGGAGTGAGGGGTCCTATGGGGGGTTCCTGGGCAAGCTATATATGGGGTGGAGCAATTGAAGAAGGAAGGGGGGGTTGGTGCGGCCAGGAGTTGGGGACATTTGTGCTGATCTATTCAGACGGAATGGACTTGGATGCTGGGGACAGCAGAAGGGCCCTGAGGGGAATAAGGGGTGCAGCGGTGGGGGGAGGGGACCATGCTGAGGCAGAAGGTTGGAGGGAGGGAAGTGGTTTGGGGCCGGTGAGGGATGGGGGAGCTTTTAAGAGGTGGGTTTACTGGGGAATGGGGAGCAGGGGCAGGGGAAGGTTTTGGGTGGGGATGTGGGGCTTTGGGGAGTGGAGGGAGGGGTTGGGTAGGGGGTGTTTCACAGGGGTGTTTTGGGGGGGTGTCACAAGGGGTGGGTTTATTTGAGGAAATGGGGTTGGTATGGTGGAGGAGGGGGATGGGCAGGGGGCCATGGCAGTAGGAGGGTTTGAGTTTATTCGCAGGTGGGTGGGGGGTTTAAGCAGGGTCTGTGAGGGGGCAGGTTGGAGGCTGTGGCAGATGGTTGTTAGGCCGTTTATGGCAGGGGGTGGGTGGGAGGCTGTGGGAGGGGGATGATTTGAGGATCTATTAGGGGGGATTTGGGTAGGGGTCTGGGGGGAGGGCATAGGGGAGTTCAGGGAGCTGTGCGGCAGTGCCAGTAGCTGCAGCTAGCTCCCTGCTCTGCACCCCTATCCCCGCTCCTCCCTCTCACACTGGCACCAGCCCCAGCTCCCCTCACAGGCACTCAGCCTGCACACCAGGGACAGGGCTAGCTCACGGGGGCAGATTCTGCCTGCAGCACCATGCCAGGGCCTCTGTGGACACAGTCTCACCCCACACCCTGGGCTCCAGGGTCTCTGCCTGCTTGTCCTGCCGCCGGGCAGCTCAGCACCATGTCCGGGCACCATCTGAGGTGGGGCTATGCCTGCTGAGCTGGGCTGTGCTCTGGCACTGGGGTGGCTCAGATTTGAGAGGGGGGCTAATCCCCCTCCAGCCCTAGCTATCTGCTGCCTGGGTGTCTGACCATCCGCACTTATTATCCCCGTGTGACACCCACAGCTAGAACCGCTGGGCACAGTCAGAGGCCGTTCCGGTTCACCTGGGAGAAGTTAACTCATGGAGCAAGGGGGAGGCAGCCCATGAGGCAGGGAAGCACCTGAGCATGATAAGAGCGTAAGGACGGCAGTCAGAGGGGAGGGCCTGAGGAGAAAGGGTCCCTCCAGCAGGCTAGGGGAGAAGCTGCCTGCCCAGCCACTGCTCCCAAGAGGGAGGAGCAGCACATGCGGCTGGGGAAGCCTTCGGAGGAGGAGCGGCAGGAGGTAACTCAGGCTAGGTACTGTTCCAAACAAGTTGGAACCCAGTGGTGTGGGTGGGCCTGGGTTCCCCTAAACCCCAGCCGAGGCGTGTAGAGAGGCTCTAAACCTTCTAGACTGAAGGCTGTCTAATCCCCTAGAACAGCGGTTCTCAACCTATTTACCATTGTGGGCCACATATATGGCCCACAATATGTTATGTGGGCTGCATCCAATACAACCTGTATGGCCCTGACCATGTCACGTGGGCCACGGCTCTGTTCTGATTGGGCGGCAAGCGGCCCACGGGCCACAGGTTGAGAACCACGGCCCTAGAGCCACACCTCCCTGTTAGCCTGCAAGGGACAGAGACTACTAAGGACCTGGCCAGAAGGGTGGCTCGTAACAAGGACTTGACCAACAGAACTGGGCGTGGTGGCATACGGAGGATGGAGTCAGGTAGGGCAGCTTCCCCTCTGGCCACAAGGGGGTACTAACAGATAACAGCCCCATCTTGCAGCCACACAGTGTTACACTAATAAAATAATACCAACAGGATCTTATAAGGTGGGCAAGGCAAAACGCCACATTTATTGTAAATACGGAGAGAGAGAAATTACCACAATAGTTAGCATATGCTTTTTAGACACAGACACATACACACATAGTCCTGCAGTGATGTTTATAGTTACCAGTGGCAGTCCAGAGTCTGGATCAATCTAGTGGCCAGCCAGATTGGTCGCAGAGGGGAGCGGGGCTCTATCGGTCGCGATCCGATGCTCCTGGAGTGTGGCAAACCCAAAGTCCCATCTCCAATCACCCTGTTCTTACTGGTTTTTTTCTCTGTTGAAGCCTATGGATTTTGCTGTGTCAGTTTGTGACCGGTTACTTCTTAATTGGTGTAAACATTCCAATTCACCTCGAGAGGGTCATCCTGTCCTTTGTTCCGATTTAATCAATTGTCCTTAGGAGTGCCAGCCTTCACTTCAGGGTCGTCAATCTGCCCTTCATTATGGATGCACGGTGATGATTCTTTGATGTTCTTTAAGACTCTTTACTTCTTCCATGACTCTGGCTACAACAATGGCCTTCACACCTTATCTTTTCCTGATGCATACATTCTTCATTCACACAAACAGATTGAGAATACAAACAGGAGTATTTTATATCGAGCAAAAAGGTATTGAACCTTGCTAAATTTTACAATCAATAACCAAGACAATTTACATTGAGACCCAGGCCTTCAATGTTCCTCTAATCTACTTAACATAGACACAATAGAGAATCCTGTCTCTTACTAATTAAATCTTAAAAAAGAGTTAAAGAGGGCCCAATTTGTAATGCATATGGGAAAACAGAATCTCATAATCCCAGAGGGTCATTTCTTTTTGCTATTCAAAAAGGGTGGCTAACAGGATGAAATCAAATCATACATTAATTCTAATCCAGCTCCTACAACAATTTAGGGCAGCCCACCCTCAAGGCAAGGAGGAATAATCAGTTGTCATTAAAAGGGGTGTCGTTAATCAACAGTCAACTGCTCCATAGGCCCAACCTGCACCATGTAGAGCACTGCCGACCCACCCCAGCAAGGCACTTAAGGAGGTGGTTAATGTTAAGCTGATGATTAAATTTAAGCATGTGTTTAAGTGCTGTACAGGATCAGAGCCAGAATACTTGGTACCTTGCCGGATCAAGCGCCAGCGTTGGTAGAGTTCACTTGCATCAGACACTTGGGCATACTTTTGTTCGGCTGTTTCAACTAAAAGAATCTCCCAAATTCTAGCTGGAAGGATGGGGTTTAGTCCAGAACACACCCTAGGGTAAATTCATCTCCTTCTAGGTTAGATTACGTGATCCAATGGTGCTTTGTGGCTTCAAACTGTATAAAACTTCAGGTTTCATGACAGGCCTCGTCCCCTAACCCAGCTGAGAGGCTTTCCCTTTGGGGTGTTGGACAGTGAGATATGGTCTTTAATTCATTTTTTCTGCCCAACACACGCCTTGTGGACTGAGAGGCTGGTTGTACATAAAGGAGACCTCTGCTCTGTTTAAGGCCTCAGTTCAACAAAGAACTTTAAGACAGTGCTTGAGGCATGCCGGAGAGACACCGGGGTACTGCTGTAACGGCTGTCAGTACAGCTGGTCAACAGCTTGGTAATGACTTTATGATTTGAATAAAAATGGTTCTTTTTCCAAAAATGAAAAAATGTCACTAATCTTTAGATTTTTCTCAATTTTTTCAGTGTTTGACCAATTTAGGGGACTTCTTTGTGCTGGGAGCTGTACGTACATATGGTAAGAGAGAGTTCCTGCCCCAATGCGCTCTCACTAGACAAACCAAAAGGAGCACTATCCCCAGTTTTCTGATTAAATGACTTGCCCAAGGTCACCCAGACAGCCTGTGGCAGAGCTGGTAAACTGAAGCCAGATTGCCTGAGGTCCAGTCCAATGCAGTAACCACAAGTCCGTCTTGTCGGTGCAGATCTGGATCCAGGCTTCCTGGATTGGGTCTGTCTCCAGTAAATACAAAATAACCGCAACTCTCCAGTACTAAACAAAGATAAGGAGGGAAACTGTCTGGGGCTTGGGGGCCTTTCCACTGTCTAACCTGCAAATCTCTCAGCAAGCATTACATGTAAGACACACGGCAATCAGAGGGAAATTAAAGCAGACAAAACCCTTTCCAGGTAAAACACTGCATCATGTGAACGTGTCTTCAGGGTAGCTGTCCAGTTACAACAGGCAGAGAGACCCACAATCTGTGAGGGAGGAAAGGAACAGTTTCTGAGGGAGGGAGGCAATGACAGGGGAAACCGAGGCAGTGTGTAATAGCATTCAAAATGCTACAGCATGACAAAGGGCAGGAAAAGCTGCACGAAATGAGATGATTAGCAACAGAAATTATGCATCTGGAGCGGGAAACTGATGCCTCAGGGGGCTGACAATAGATAGAGCAGGTTCCTGAGATGAATCATAGCCAGGATCTGCAATGACCCACATTTGAATAGCAGTTTGTATTCCAGTGGCACCTAGAGTACCCAACCAAGATGAGGACTGTCTTGTGCTAGGTGCAGTACGTTCACATAGTGAGAGACACTCCCTGCCCCAAGGAGCTTGCAATCTGAGCAATGGAGAGGAGGAGTATTATTGTCAGTGTTTTACGTCCGGGGAACTGAGGCACTGAGAGATTGTGACTTGCCCGTGGTTTGTAGCAGAGGTGGGAATTCACCCCGGGCTGCAGACCACACCCTTCCCACAAAGCACCAGCCCTGTTCGCTACATGGTGCACCACTGATATGGAGAACGTTCTACTTCATCCAGAAGTGCTTAACCAGGACACCTCGCTGAGGAGAGATTTAAACCCAGCGATATGTCTTCATGGGCGCCTCACTCTCTTGCTGGTTCTGTCTGCTTGCGCCTCAGCAGCTCGGGCTCCCACCTACATATGAAATATAGATTCATAGATTCTAGGGCTGGACGGGACCTCGAGAGGTCATCGAGTCCAGTCCCCTGCCCGCATGGCAGGACCAAATACTGTCTAGACCATCCCTGATAGACATATGCAGAAAGAGTATAAGCTGCCAGTACCTGGCTGTTTGCCCCTTCCCATGTCAATTCAGATGTGCTACCATCCAGGGACCTTGCACTGGGCAGGCATTAGACCTAGTCCTTGGCTGAGCACAGCGTCACCTCCGCGGGCCTGTTCAGAAGCTTCATGACCATCTAGCTACTGCAACAGCAGCATTATTACGGAAACAGTAACTAACAGGGGCGAAGGGCCATCCAGCTAATGGCTAATCACGCTAAATTACTCCAAGGCCGCAGTCCATTCGGCTGACGCTCGTCATGGCACCAAACGCATTCCTGGAAGATGCTCAGATGCCAGGGGGATGGGCATGGGATAGGAACCAAATAGAATATTTTGCTGCCCAGGACGCACAGGCTGCATAAACCGTACATCCCCGAGTAGTCCCAGCGTGGTGTATTCTGGCTTGCTTGTGTCAAGACTTGTAATAACCACTCAGTCACTTCACATTGTAACTTTTCTTTTTTTAGATCAGTGTAGCAAAGCAGGTCCATCAACATAAATATTTTAGACACCCCTATGTTGAGTTCTTATTTCAAACGAAATAAATGTACTTCTTACCACTGGAAAATCCGGCTTTATAGCGAGATTGTAAACCCATGGGGGCAGGGATTCTGTGTGCTCTGGGTTTGTACAACACGGTCCTAGCACAACGGGGTCCCCCCTCCCAGGGGCTACGATCATGAAAACTGAATAATCATTTAAACTTTACATTGATGGTACACGTGTATGATTTCTTCTCAAGATCACTCCGGCAATTCCTTCGCTAGGGGTTTCTGGGATGAATGCTAAGCCTGCCTGAGAGTAAACTTATGTGAATGCCGAACGTTGATCTCAAGCTACGCACCAGTTTGATTCTGGACTCTGCCATTTCTAGCTGCATATGATTGCTGGTCCCAGCTGTTGGTTGGTAAGGGTGAAGGCCTGGCTTGACATGGGTGAGGCCTCATTTCTTGGGAGACAGGAATGGGAGTTAAATGGATGAGCGGGCTAAAAACAGAACGTCTACACTAGCTAAGATAAAGGCGAACATCCAGGGAGGGAACCATTTACAATGGAGAAGATATGCCTGGAACATAAGGTGAGGTAAAGAGTAAGTAGACAGGGCCACCCAGAGGATTCAGGGGGCCTGGGGCAAAGCAATTTCGGGGGCCCCTTCCATAAAAAAAAGTTGCAATACTATAGAATACTATATTATTGTGGGGGCCCCTGTGGGGCCTGGGGCAAATTGCCCCACTTGCCCCCCCGCCCCCGGGCGGCCCTGTAAGTAGTGCACGGCCAGTGTCAGGCCAAAATATGTTGTACAGGGACTGGTTCCTACAGAGACCAACCAATCCCAAAGCATGTGAGGCAATGTCCAGTGAGTGTAAATATAGATAAAGGAAGAAGTTTGCGGTGTAACTTGGGATCTGTGGTTCACCCTATACCCAACCCCTATTCTTGAGTCTGCTCAACTCAGCATGGCTTTACTGTATGCCAAATAGAGGAACCGGAGTGATGAATCTGGAATCAAACTGAGTCCTTGGGGACCCAAGTGGAAGAGGTCTTGGGGGAACCCCACAGAGGGATGCTCACTTCTCTTTGCCATCGGCTTGGAAGAGACCAGCCTCTGAGAGACACAAATCCCCCCAGGAGCTGAGCACTGGGGACTTAGCACTGGGAACCTAGGCCCTATGGAAGAAAGGCAGTGACTTACTCAACGTCCTGACCCTTTCCAGGGCACGTGACCCAGAGCTAACAAGGGCTTCTTCCCTGAGCTGCAGAATGATTCATCAGAAGGCAGCCTTTTAATCCGAGACACTGTCGTTTGCTGCCCTGTGAGCTTCCAGCCCCATGCTTTGTGCCTACCCAGCAGTGCTTATCAGAGCATCCATCTCAGTACAGTTATTTCCCGCGGTCTTTCTTCTGACAACTGGCTAATAAAATCCCCTTTTAATTACGCTGCTGGGAAGTGGCTGTGGACACTTAACACTGGGGGACGACTGCTGCAGAGGTGCCTCCTCCAGGGACCCACACAAATCAGTGTCTTCAGGGGAGCGGACACAGAGGGTAGAGGAACGGTTCCGCCACCCTGCCATGCATAGCAGAGGTGGCAATCTCTCCCCCTGAACAGCGCTGGCCCAGGCACGAGGCGCACCAGGCTTTCCTACAGTTCCCCATCAGAAAATGTTATGCAGCCAAACCCCTTAGAACATTACTCTCCTGGAGCAGGTGACTGGATCAGACCCAATATCTTCTGTGCAGTGGACAATTCGACTGAAGATGATTAAGTGACTCAAAAGACAACAGTAGAATTCCATTCAGCAGCTCCTTGAGGACCAACCCGTGGACTTTATTGGGCTGCGACCTAGGGAACAGAATCAGGGCAATGCATTTCAGTGACTCCAATCGAGGGATCAATGCTACACCTAGTTCATTTAAGCAGCGTGTCCAGTAGAACAAGCTTCTATTCACAGAGCTAAGAGATGCCAACAAACCTCTGCTCCGGGCCTTTGTTCACTTCATGCTGCTTCCTTTGGTCCAAGGCAAAATGCCTTCCTGACGCAGGAGGCAACCGACAGCTTGAAACAGAAGCAGGATTATCACCTCTTAGCACCACCAACTGCTAATACTAAGGTGCATAAAAGGATCGGTTTTTAAAAGGGCTGGAGCCCTCCAATTAAAAGACAGCCTCAGGGCTCACAAATGGAATTAAAAGCTTTCCCTGAAACTGCACCTGACTAAATTGCATTGGGAGTCACTCAGGATCAGCACAGAGCCCTCAGCTCTACTCTCCCGTAGCTCATCCAAAACTTCAGAATTTCACTCCCGCACGTTCATCAACTTCCTTTCAAAAGAGCGCCGGCTTAGGAAATCACACACACCTTGTAGGGCAGGGCTTTATTTTACAACGTATTTAAATAACAGGCATCAGCTTTTTCCAGGGACACGTGAGTTGTACATTGAAGTTGGATCCAAGCGGCGTAGAATCAAAGCACTCGCAGCAACGGTGGAGGGAAGCAGAAGACTCCCGGCGCTAGTTGCGTAGCGAAGTTGAGTGGTATGATGCAACCCTGGTGTAGTGAAATAGCCGGATAGTAGGATGAGCTTGTTGTCGGCCTGATTCACAACACCAGCTGCAGCAACAATACCTGACGCCATCCTGTGACTCCAGGACTCTTCTCCACTTCTGCAAACAGCTTCGCAGTTTGGTGGAGCAGAACAGCACTAAAGCACATTGCAGAAACCTTTCAAAAAACCCTGCTCCGGTCACAGCTTACTCGTGCCATCCCCCCACAGCTATTGTATCCCTTTGCCTTGAGCTGGCATCTCACCACTCAGCACCTCCTGCTGTGGGGTCATTTCTTACAATAGCAAAGCAGTTCTGGAGCTAGCCTTTGTTGTAGAAGGGGAAAACATTTGCACTGGCCCAGCCAAAGCCTTTCTAAATGCTGGCTTCTACTCCACATCGCAGCAACCCAGTGGCATCAAACCGACAAAACACAACAGTAGAATTCCATGCAGCAGCTCACCGACAAGCAACCCACCCACTTGATTGGGCTGCGTGCCAGGGAACGGAGTCAAGGCAATCCATCTCAGTGACTCTAATCAAGGGATAAATGCTACACCTAGTTCATTCAAGCAGCGTGTCCAGCTGAACAAGCCTCTATTCACAGAGCTAAGAGATGCCAACAAACTTCTGCTCTGGGGGCCTTTGTGCACTTCATGCTGCTTCCTTTGGTCCATTCTGGCTGTTAAACAAGACAAATGAACCTTAATCTAGTTTAAAAAGAGAAATGTTTCGGTGCTTTATCTACAGCTTCTTTTTAATGTTCTGCCTGCAGAGTTTATTCCTCTGAGCTGTTAACAATCGGGACAAGGTTTTAATTGACATGTTTCCATCTCCTCTGGCGCACGCCGAGGAAGAAGAAATCTACTGCGCTGGAACGGAGAGGCATTGCATTACCATAACATGCGAGCAGGGCCTTAGCATTGAAAAGACACAGTGTAGAATGGAACTGGGTGTCTGAAACTGCAGGGAAGTCTGAAAAGGGAAAATACAGGGGTTGTTCGGCCAGTTTCTGAGTATCTTACAGGGCAAGCAAAAGCAGCCCCAACTTCCACACCCACCCAGGGGCCATTCAGACAGCAGAGGGATGAGGGTCTGAACAGAATTAGATGGCAACTCGCATTCCAGCAGGAGCTGAGCACCCCTCCCCCCAGGTATTTAAAAATAGATCTAACAACCACCACCTCTTTTTCTTCCTTCCCAGCCTGTGGAGAAATAGCTTGATTAGTTGGAAGGTGTTGGGGTTCCTTTTTTTGAGGGGTGGGGGGTTGGCATGAGGGGGGTGTACAGCATATTGAGGGAAAGCTTAATGACAGAAATGAATTTTGCATTTCGTTCTGAAAGCAGAGAGCCCAGCGGTCTCTCTTATCTCGGGCAAGGGACAAACCCATAGCATGGGTCCCACTCGTGTGCTTGCAGGTGTCACGCTAGGGGCTGAGATTTTCACTGTGCCAGTGGAACAAAGCTGTCGTGGGAGGTCAGCATTGTGGTGGATGGAGAGGCAGCCTCTCCCCTCGCTCGTTAATCCCGTACAGATTGAAAGTGCTGAAGAGGAGGACAAAGACCTTGAACTGGAATCTGTACTCAACAGGGAGCCAGGCATTAAACCCAGAAGCTAGTTTTTTTAATAGTAGTAGATACTGACACAGACTATTGTCAGCCACTTTATACCAATGAGTGAGAGCTCTCCCGGCAGTAAAATAAAACCACCTCAACGAGCAGCAGTAGCTTTGTCGGCGTGAGAAGATCTCCTGCCAACAGCACTGTGCACACTATCGCCTATGCCGGCAACATCTGTGTTGTTTGGGGTGTGGGGGTTTTTCACCCCCCCGAGCGACATAAGTTTTGCCGACGTAAGTGGTAGTGTAGATGTGGCCAGATGGACAGACTGAGAATTAATCAGCATAGCAACTCACTCAGAAGCCAATAAACATTTATATTTTAAATACGTGGTTTCTCCTTTGGTGGCTGGTAAGTGAGTTACAGATTGTCCTTCAGGGCCCTTCACTGGCTTTGTGGTGCCTATAAACTGGATTCTCATCTCACTTACATTGGCACAGAGGCAGCGTAACACCACTGACACCCGATGTACGTTGTGTTACCAGAATCAGTGTGCCTGATTGGCTCCCATAGGTCTGCCATATATACGTGTATCAGACAGCGTGGAGAGCACTGAGCAAACAGATCTGGCAGGATCGATTTACCAACATCTCCAGTCCCAGGCAGGAAAGGAGCCTACACCCATTTCCTCTCAGCAGCCAGGATTGTGGTGAAAGAGAAGAATTTAAGGAGGTGAAAACGTTATCATGCTGCAATGCAATCTTATCCCCTGCTGCTGCAACATCAGGACATAGCCCCACAGTTCTCTTGTGGCTCCATCAGACGGCGAAGTAGCTGTAAGGGACACTCCTATAACAGAATAGAAGATAAGATAGCTATTGACGTCTTTAAAAAGGACACAGGTATTTTTAAGAACATAATGGAACTGATTATCCAAACTAAGTTTTCTCGTTCTGCATTCCTGCCAGCAGGTGCGTTCGTTAGTGCCAGGCTGCTCAGAAAGCAGAAACAGCATCAAAACCCAGATTCAGCAGAGCACATAAGCATTGAAATCAATGGACAAATCATGTTTAAATGCTTTGCTGAATTGGAGCCGATATTACTCCACGTAGAGCCTGAACCAATGGGGAACATATTGACATCAGAGGGCTGCGGACTGGGCCTTTAATTGAGAAGTGCTAAATAGTCCTAATGGCCCCGACCTCAGTAGTATTCGAGCATAATATATGTGATGCAAAGCACCAGGATCCCACCTGGGAACACTTTTAATCAAATACCCACTATGAGGTCGACGTCCGCATCTTTATTTAAAAAAAAAAAAATCAGATAAAGAAACTGATCTGCAAACCTCATGGGAGACCACAGGAAGATGTCCTGGAAATGTGTTTAAGCAGACTTTCTCCTCATTGGCACAAGGCAAAGAGTTCTCACAAAGCACGGCTGTCCGGTTCAACTCCAGCTCATGCAAAGGTTTCTACTTACAGCCCGAGGCTAATCTCAGTGCAGTTCCTGGAGAGACATCTGAAAGGCAATGATGGCCGGCAGGTTAGCCACAAACGGCATGCAGCCAGCCGGAGGAATAACTGCAGGCCAGAGACCTTGACAGCCAGAAGTAACTCATGGTTTAGCTTACGTAGCAACAGCAAACACTCCTTACCTAGTTCAAACAAATGCTGGGGGGGGAAACCTGAAAAAAGGCTATTTATATTTTTAACTGTTCTTTTACTGGGCAAGCAACACATGCTAGAACTATACAGTGATGATTTTTAGCTTTGCTGCTAAAAAATGTTCCCTCTATGTAAACCCAGCCTTCCCCTGCAAAAAATATAGTTTAAAATGTCCTTAAACACATGCCCACTCAGAGGTAGCAGTCTATCCACTGTATACCCATTTGTCAATTAACTAAGTCCATGAAGCTAGAAGACCTGTTATACTGAAGTCAAGATACTGACAGATGTTTCATTAAAGAGATGTTACGACCAGAAATGTGACATGTACAATGGCACTTTCCTACTCAACAACTCTGCTCCCTGTTTGTCGTCAGTCAGAGCTACTTACTTCAATAGCAAGGTTTCCTTTTTTTTACCCCGTCACCACTGCAGCTCTAACACAGCTAAGAGAACGAGCTGCATGCTATTGAATATTGAGGAGCCCTCCTTGGAACAGTTAACTTAAGTTCCAACTGGAGAATCTTTATGGCTGGGGATGAGGCACAGAGCCAGAAAGAACCTCATGGTATTGTCAGATTCCAGCTTTAGTTTGCAGTGTTGACAGTTGAACAAAACCCCAAACCTTGTTCTTTCACTTATACCCTGAGCAAACGTTACCGGGGATCGCTGGGGCAAACGCTCTTCTCCAAGACAAATGAGCAGAGCTTCATTGACTCCAGTGGCGTTTCGCCAATTTACAGCAGCAGAAAACTTGGCTCGTTCATGGAAAAAATATGACACCTCACAGTCACTTTCTGGAGAGTAACTGTACTTTAGTTCACTCGGAGGATCTGGCAATAGTTTCAGAGAAATACTTTGGCCAATGGAAGTTTTTACCCTTTAGACTAAGGCCCTTCATGCAATACGGTTTCCTAGAAAGGTGATTCCACGACCTCCCTTGAAAGTCTATTCCAGTATTCTCATATCCTTATTGTTGGAAAGATTTCCCTAATATCTAACTTAAATCTCCATTTCTCCTTCTATCTTCAGTGGACATGGAGAGCAACTGATCACCATCCTCTCTCTAACAGCTCTTAACATAGTTCAACACTTACCAGGTCCCCCCTTCACTCTTCGTTTCTCAAGACTAAACATGCCCAGGTTTTATTTTTTTAGATATTCCTGCTCTCTCCGTTGCTGAATGAGACTTGCTTGTCACCACCCCACCCAAGACACCTGTGTTAGGATGCTGGGTTACAAGGACCATTGAAAAAGATCAGTCTAACTCAGTTGGTAGGACCAGGCCTTTGGTTGGCGTTGCCCCGAACATCATGGGCCTGAAGTTTACCAGAATGGTGGAGAACTAGAGCATCATAATAGTACCTTGAACAATGGCTGGTTTACTCGTTAGGGGAGAACTGGTATTGTGCCTTTGAAAGACACCAGTTAGCATCAGAACAGAGATGGAAAAGGGTTATTCGATCAATCCAGACCATCTCTGTGCCAGCACAGGATTGTTCTCTACAGGATACGTATAGAATCACAGAAGTTAGAAGAGTGCCAGGCCCAATACGTGGCTCCGATCCCCACCCTGTGATGAATAATCTCATGTTCTCCCAGCTGAGACCAGACCTCACCTAGAGCACTGATTACCGTATCTCGGAAAAGGAGAGGACTATCTTTGAGAAGATGCTGCGCAGAGCAACTAGACCGGAAGAGTAAAAAAATCCCAACCAACCAACCAACCAGCGAACAAACAAAACGCATGGGAGGGAAAAGAGCTTCGGCAGTGACAGTATTTCTGGGCAGGTCACAAAAAAAGCTCTGAAGGGAATTAATATTACAAACAAACCAACCATGCCTCCTGGCTAAAGACTCACAAACTAGAGAGTAAAGTAAACACCTTAAGAAACCGAGGAGCAATGGAACAGAGGCAAACACATTTCATGCCACGGGCAGCTGAACACAGCTGTAACAAATAGAAACCAGGACAAGGGGCAGAGAGAAATGCAATAAAATATGTGTATTTGGAGCTTCTTAAGAAAAAACTGAAAATAGGCCAGCTGAATAAAGCAGAAAGAAGTTCTTTTCTACATGGCAGAATCCCAAGGGAGCACAAATTCAAAGCTTCCCACTTCTCTAAGAATAAACTTGTAACCATAAGACTTATTTAATCTCAAATGTTTACAGCAGAGTAACAGATGGAGAGCCACTAGGGCCCTGATTCAGCGAAGCAGCTAAAGCCCTGCCCTATGCAGCAAAGCACTTATTTGTGGCAGAGCAGAGATGGATTTACTAGGTACAGAATATGGCACAGTGGCCAAGGCACAGAGTCCGCTGTCCTGGGAACATAAAGGAGATTTATTGTACAGGAATTAGCACCACCTGCACTGGGCACGGATGGGAGAAGAGACCAGGAGGTGCTTTTCCCTTCCTTGAGAACTACCGGGCCCGTGGAAAGCAAAGGGAATGGAAAACAAAAGCCCTCCACTTAGGTCTATGCAGCCCTCCCATCAATGATATCAATCCCTGACTGGAGGAAGGTGGGATCTGGAAACGTGGGCAAAACCACCCTTGGTATGGACACCCGTGATCGTCTGCTAGCCTCCTGCAAGAGCAGATTTACAAAAAGAGCAACATGCTCGTGGGATGAGGCCACCCCACTACGTTCGAGGATTTAAGCTGGACTATGGGCAAGATCTCCAAGGAAGAAAGACTAAAGCTGAGCTACTTTGAAACCTATAAACCTAGCATGAAACACAACAGTGTTATTTCCCTGGTACTTTATTCATCAGGGTGTCCCAAATTGCCTATGCCCTGCAACCAACTAGGACTCTGCTAGTGTTGAGTGCTAGGATGGAGCTTTCCAGGGTTAGCACCATGTTTTCTTAGCCAAGGGTCTTCATCTATGGGATCCATTTCCCTGTCAGTGCCCTAGAGACAGGGCTCGTGGGCTGTTAGAGCACAGCGCAAAGCATCCCTGTTTCAGCCCAGCTTTTGCTTAAGAGGCCACAGAGGCAGGAGTTACAGCCACTGTGTCATGGAAGGAGCAGCTTAAAATGAGGTTTGCTTCAATGGGTCTGTTTTTTGGTAATTATTTCGTGTTCAGGCTGTGAGATCATAGCCGTGTAGAGCTGGAAGGGATCTTGAAAAGTCATCAAGTCCAGCCTCCTTCACTGAGGCAAGACCAAGTGAACCTAGACCATCCCCGTTTGTCCAACTTGTTCTTAAAAAACTTACAGTGACGGGGATTCCACAACCTCCCTTGGAAGCCTGTCCCAGAGCCTAACTATCCTGAGAGTTAGAGAGTTTTTCCTAATATCTACCCTGAGTCCCGCTTGCTGCAGATCAATCCCATTACTTACCTTCAAGGGACAAGGAGAACAATTGATCACCATCCTCTTTATAACAGCCCTTAACATATTTGAAGACTTATCAGATCCTCATCTCAGTCTTTTCTCAAGACTAAACATACCCAGTTTTTTAACCTTTTCTCCCAGGTCAGGTTTTCTAAAGCTTTGATCATTTTTGTTGCTCTCCTCTGGACTCTCTCCAAATTGTCCACATCTTTCCTAAAGTGCGGCACCCAGAATTGAGCACAGTACTCCAGCCGAGGCCTCACCAGTGCTGAGTTGAGTGGGACAATATAGGACACTCTTGTTAATACACCCCAGAATCAAATTAGCTTTTTAGCAACTGCATCATATTGTTGACTCATTTTCAATTTGTGATGCACTATAATCCCCAAATCCCTTTCAGCAGGACTACCATCTAGCCAGTTATTTCCCATTTTGTAACTGCATTAGGTTTTTCCTTCCTAAAAATGCATTTGTCTTTACTGAATTTCAGACCAATTTTTCTAACATGTCAAGGTCATTTTGAATTCTATTCCTGGCCTCTAGAGTGCTTGCAACCCCTCCCAGCTGGTGTCATCCGCAGATTTTCTAAGCATACTCTGCATTCCATTATCCATTAATGAAAATATTGAATAGTACCAGAACTGATCCCTCTGGGACCCCCAGGAGATGCATCCTCCCAGTTTGACAGCAAACCATTGAGAACTACTCTTTGACTAAGGTCTTTCAGCTACTTGTGCACCCACTTTATAGTAATTTCATCTAGACCACATTTCCCTACTTTGCTTAGGAGACTGTCACGTGGCACTGTGTCAAAATCCTCACTAAAATCAAAATATATCACATCTACCACTTCCCCCATATCTATGGGATGCCTCTGCCATCCTAATAGACCAGGTTTGAAAAAACAATCATCAGCTGTGCAAAGGACCAAGAGTCCTTTAATCATCCAAATTCAAGAACAAAATTACACCAATAAAATAACATGGCTTACTAGCTAACCAGAGTGGGAACAGGTAACACACAAGCCACCAAGATAAACCTGCATTGGAAACTACAGTAATAAAAACAAGCATCGGGAAGTCTTCCATCCCACCGTAAAGATGCACCAATGCAAATAACCGAGGGGGTGGAATTATAAACAAGCAGGCCTTTCAGGAAAAAGGCCTGGTCCTCTCAAGGTGATCTCTTCGGAGAGGGAGCAGTTCCAGTGCTGCCTCAGGACAAGGCATGATTCCTTGGGTCCTATATTACATAGGGTGTTATAAGGTAACGACTAAGGACGTCCTGTCAGTGCACTTGCTGACGTACAGACAGGTGGAGAATTGGGGAAGGAAGAGAGAGGGGACTGGACTTCACCTGAAAAAACACAAGTGAAATAATTCGGTCAATGATTATTAAACAGCCGGCTTTAGAAAAGACGCTCCACTCTCTTGTGTCGTTTTCAGCCCTGTGCTCTTTAGCAGATCAGACTAAGTGGTGAAGTGGGTCATATCAGGAAATGCCCAAACATACCAGAAATATTAAAGACTGGAGATTTTCATGTTGAATTAGTGATGTTTTTTTCATTATGAAATCATGATGCAGGCAGTTAGCTGGTACGTAGGATCACTCCAATACATCCTCCAGGCCTTGTCTACATTATGTGTGAAAGTCGATCTAAGCTACGCAATCTGAGTTACGTTAGTAGTGTGACTCAAATCGACGTAGCTTAGATCTATGTACCGTGGGGTCCACATTATGCTATGTCGACAGAAAATGCTCTCCCATCGACTCCCCTTACTCTTCTCGTTCCGGTGGAATACAGGAGTCGACGGGAGAGCAATCTGTGGTCGATTTAGCGGGTCTTCACTAGCCCCACTAAATCTACCATCGATGTATCGATTGCCACGCGTCAATCCCCCGGGAAGTGTAGACAAGCCCCCAATAACATTTAGGTATCTCAACATCCCCTCCCTTACCTGTGCTCTCATCTTATGCCTCCTCCTGTCCTCTCTTACACTTTACACTCTTCAGGCCAGAGAACGTGTCATATTTTGTAGAGCGCCACATACTGGTATTGATCATTTGTATAGCACTACAAATGTAACAGTCATCTTTCTAACAGGTTAGTGCCACAGTCTAGAATTCCCCAGGACTAAGTCTACCCCTGCGTGCTGTCTTGTGGTTTCTTGTCAAGCGAAGAAAAGTTGACAAAATTAGGAATAACAAAGACTTAGTAAAAGGTGGTTAGAAAAATCTGACCCAACAGTTTGTAAATCATTCAGAACAGCAACTAGCAGTGTGTTTATATATCCCTCTACATGCATTACAAATCATACACAGTGATGCAAAATGGGAAACCAGTTCTTCCCATCCTGGGCACGGAGATACTATTCTGTGTATTAACCTCTTGACTGTTGGATCGTCTCTTTGAAACAAAAGAGAAGTCTTGACTGGCTAAAAAGTGACTGGTATTTAGCGAGACTCTTCTGTTCAAATCTTTTTCTGAAATATCGTCCTTTTGAATCAGTTACAATAGTTTCTATTTTTCTTTGGAAACCTCACTGATTCCTGCAAAGACTTCAGTGCAGTTAGATTGGATCTCCACCAGCGTACGTGAGCTCAGAATCTGGCCACATATTTTAAACCTCCTCTGAAGGGTCAATTTATGCTACCTATCCTTAGGCTTGGAAGGATTCGATTTTTATCAGTAAAATGTCGGCAAACATCAATTTCACCATACACAGTAACCCATGAAAAAAATATTTCCATTGATAATCTCAATTTACAGATAGGCAAAGTAAGGAAAATGGTGCTTGAGAACTTATTATAGTTTGATTTAAGGATATTTACTTTGTACATTTTGAAGGGATGTTGACAATTTGTGTTAGAAAGCTTTGATTTTTTAAAATCGCGGTATCTGAGGTCATTAAATAATTATTGTCTGACCTCCCCCCCCGCCCCCAATTTCCTGCAACTGTGAAAATTTAAATTGATAAAAATTAAAAATACAAAAAATAAACATTGATATTATTAACCAAAACTATAAAAAATAAAAATCTAGTTCGGCCAAGCCTACTGTTCTATATAAAACTGAACTGCAGCATATAAAGGTATATAGTTATTCACGAGAGAACAGTGTATGCTATGTACAGCATCTCTTATGTAATAATGCAAAGTACATATACATATTTTCAACTTTTAAATTACCTTCATTTTTCAAAGAAACCCAAAAAGGTTAAGATTTCCAAGCTGTGTGGTTATTAACTGCTCAATTCAGAGAAAACTGCATTGCCATTAAAAGCTTCCTCTGTCACTTCCTGATTGTACGATACAGTAGTTTATTGACCTGTCTAAAAATAAAAGCTACCACATCTCTCTCCGTATGGCCCATTTACTTAAAGCATGTTTTTCTATAAAGCAATTAAAAAAAATAATGAATAAAAAATACAAATCAGTGAAAATAAAAAGATGTCAAAAACAAATATAAACCAAAGAAATTTATTTTCATCGACAAAAATACAGGATACAAAATGATATTGGGCCCATCCTCTTAAAGAACTAATGACAGGAAGGGGATGATGCTACAGTTCTAACTGAAAGCATCTGTGCTAATTCATAAGGACCTCCATCTGCACCAGTCTTGCATTCGTGTCTCCTGACGTTCTGTAGGGGATCATTCCAGCAAATGTTATCAGTGCACGAGCTTGGGACCGGAGTTGCTAAGAAATAAAAAAATAAAGTACCAGTTACTTTAAATTAGGTCCATCGAAACACCACTCAGCTCTGAACAGTGGTTCATTTACAGATTCATTTCTGAAACACTCCCAAATCAAACAGGCACAGATAATCTGTCTTTCACACTGTTACTCTTCTGACAATGCTTCTCCACAGTTAGCAAGGAAATCCAATTATTTTCATTTGTGAATGTCAAAAGTATGTTGAGTCACCCATTCATTTAAAAATCCTATTGATGTAAAATTTCCCTCAAAAAGGCTTTTTCAGCAACAGAGTATTACCCTGCTGCAAGAACAATCTCACTGATTTCCATCACTGTATCAAAATTCTTCTCTATTTTAAAATAAGACTAAGAAATGCAAATTAAAAATAAATAAATCACATCAATGCAATGTGACAATTGACACTTTAAAGCACAAATGAGAGGAAATACAAACGTATTGACCCAGGAAGTCAGCCACACTACACAAACATTTAGGTCTTCATTCTCGATTACACTAAGGCCCTTACACCACACTGGCAGAGTGGGTAATACCCCTTTTAAGGTGCCTTTACTCTGCCGCAGCAGTGAATGTAACTGAGAATCAGGCCTATAAAGGTATTAAATTAATGTTAACACCCTATACTGTAACAGAAAATACGACAGGTGCACGAAGGTGGCCATGTTGCAGCTGCAGAATCTAAAACTATTTTTTTTAAATTTCCTGAATTAAAAAATTAAATGCATAAAACCCAACTCGGATATCTTGAGAATGTTTCCGGGTTACATGGTTAGGTTAGCCATATTCTGTGCATACTAAATCAGAGGCTGAAAACTGAGGCTTTTGTTAGCCTGCAGTAAGGTTTTCCTCCTAAACATGAAGTATCCTTAAATTGTTATACTGAAAAGTCTGTGTTTAGAGACATAATGGGACTCAAGATCATTCTTCAGTCTGCTGGATGAATTGGGAAGTTGAAGCAACCATGATTGTTGTGGGCATATCAATGGTTAATCAAGGGCAGGATGAATCAGGGTACAGGGGATTTACAAACCACAGTTATTGAACCCTATTGTAGCTGGAGTCCGTAACAACGGCACCCCTGCACCCGGTCTGGACAAGACCATCCCTTTTCAGTACAATATTAAACAGGTTATTTGGCCAATGGAAACAGAACCTGGTTGTATGTAATTTAATAAGGGCATCCACATTTGGCTAATGTATAAATTTAGTGTCTCAAATTTAAGAAAAATTGGATTAATAATATAGGAAAATACTAAACAATTTTCATTTAATACTGAGCTCAAACGTCATTTTATTCCACTTGTGATATATCAATAGCACGTGTATAAACCCCTTCAGCTGTTTTCTAAAGGGCTGGCACTACACAAAACTAGACGGCACAGCTGCCATACAGCACCACATTTTGATCTGGTGCTGCAATCCTGTTGGTCATCCCTCACGAGTTCAGCAAGGTTGGGCTGAATAAGGATTTGGATGAGAGACCTCCAAGAACACCTACGTGCTGCCAGCGGTGCTGCTGGCGATTCAGCAGGGGGCACTCTTCCCTCTGAGTCAGTGCAGCAGCAATACACTGCTGGAGGTGACCTCTCAAGGGAGATGCAAGGCCAAGGTTCTGACGATCGGCAATCACTCAGATCCCATTGCAATTTATGAGGCAGTAGGTTATTTAATATATTTCATAGAGTTTAAGGCCAGAAGGGACCATCAGATCATCTAGCCTGACCTCCTGTATATTAGAGGCCATTAAATTTCACCCAGTTAGTCCTGTGTTGGGTCCAATAACCTGGGTCTCACTGAGGGTATGTCTACATTGAAACGTAAGCCCATGCTGGAGCCCAGGCTCAAGCCTAACTCCCCTTGTGTCTACACTGCAATTGCGCCGACACAGGGCTCGGACCCAGGTCCCAAGACTCTAGAGGGCTGGAGGGTCCAAGCTCGAGTTAAGCTGGGACCCAGGGTCTGAGCTCTGTGCTTTGCAGCATAGACACAGCCTCACTTGACTCAGGTCCCAGGGGTGAGCCGGAAATATCCCACAATTCCATGGGACAACTTCCTTAGCCCGCTCTAGCCCAACAACCTGCAATGCACTCTGCTGAAAATGGAAGCCACGACAGCAGCTCAGGTCAGCGTTAACCCATTGTGTTCCGATCACCGATTTGCAAGCACGCGATCAGAGAGCTTCCTGGGTTTGCAACGGAGAATGAACCCATCAAGCCCGTTGCAAAGCCAGCTGCTTCCGGATAACGTGTAGCACAGTCCTAGGGCTAGACCAACTATTCTTTGGGGGGCAGGGGGAGCACTAGAGACTGTGGGACAGAGTTACTTGGACTCGGGTCTATGCACTGCATTGTGGACACCAGAGCCCTAGGTTCAAGCATGGGTCAGAAAATTCTTAACACAGGGTTAAAATACAATGTAGATGCTCAAGCCCAAGGTTCCCTAACGTGGGTCAGCTGACTCAAAACCACGATTTGAGGACTTCAATAACTCAGACATAGGTTAGGGGTTTGATACAGGAGTGGGTGGGTGAGATTCTGTGGCCTGCGTTGTGCAGGAGGTCAGACTAGATTATCATAATGGTCCCTTCTGACCTTAAAGGCTATGAGTCACACTAACCCTGGGTTTACACTGCAGGGCAGACATACCCTAAGGCATTTCAGTCCTCAGGCAGAGAACAGGAGGGAGCAAGTTGCTACCAATGCCTGAGGCCCCTGCAACGTCAGGAAAATTATAAAGTGAGCTATGGGATATTAATCCTAGTAACCTAGCCAAATCCCAAATCCGGGGACAACTTTCTGTACACAGACTCTGAGTCACCCCTGCACTTTCTCCCACCACCACCATTTTCCGCTTACGCTCTTCCTACGCTGTTGTGTACAGTGGCAGTGCAGTCACATTTTGCCCCACAGGTGGGCTGCATTTCAGTGGTGGGCGAAGTGATCGCCGAGTAGAACTGAATCGGTTACATCTGTAAATTACACGTTTGCAGTGTGATTCTTTGAGATGAAAGCGCTTTACAAAAAGGCAAGAAATGATGATGATGATGATGAATACTAAGGCTGAGGAGCAGGGAATAAACAGTGACCTCTTCAAAGTCAGTGCATTTACTGTCCCCCTTATCTTTTCACTGGTGATGATACGGGAGCCAACATAGTTTTAAAAAGCCATTCTGATCCCCAGCAGTAAGGGGTGGAGGTTTTCAGAGAAGGTTAAAAGAAGCCTAGAGATGTTGGTGTTCCATTGGTTGTAATTACTTAATGATCATTCAGGAAGAAATCAACGAAACAACACAACACAACTTTCACTTGTGCTTTGAAATAAAACTGCAAATAAAAAGAGCCCTGTGGCTTTTTCACTTCATATTTCCTCTGCCAGGAGAATGCCCTTCAGCTGTCCCAAGGAGTTAATAGCAAATCACTGGGCGAGTGTATTACATGGCAGTGACGTGTTAATTAGGTTTTAGCTGCCACTGCCATTAAAACCATGTTTTCCCAGATCGTAATTTGGCTTGCTGTAATCTGTATCGGACTGAAACTTGGCAAACAGACCAGGTCTGGCTGGATAGGAATTTTGTTTCTTAATCCATGTCGCCAATTAATTTCATCATTAAATAAATTCCTAAAAATTGCTCTACTTAAAAACCCAGCTATTTAAAAAATATTTGAAGAGGTAGCTTGGCTTTCAACTGGCATTGGGAAAGCTAGAGATGATGATTATTATTTTAATGGAAGCAGGAAGATTGAAAAAGCAAAACAGCGCACGTGTACCACCACTGGTGGTATTCTTATACACCCCATTGCTGTGTGCTCGATATGGATCCTATACAACTCCCCCTGATTTCACTGGAATATGGCTCAAGATGGTCACCCTAGTGGCACCAATGGGCACATTTAAGTGGCGATTAAGAGAATTATGTTCTTCTAACTCAGGGTCCCATTCTCCCCTGAGAAGGAATAACCTGCATGTGGACTGGAAACCGCAAGAAGTGCTACTTGTGACATTTCCTATTAGTTCTCCTGAAGAGAGGAGGGGTCCCTACCACCGAAGAAGCTAAAGGGCTCCAGGGGACAGTTGCAGGTCTCTAGAGATCTGATGAAGGTAACGGACATCTCTGTGAATAACCTTTGACTCCACACTGCTGCCCAGCCTCTCCTCATCTTGCTGAGTCCCCTGGACAATGCTGACAAGAGCCATGCTGCCAGGAGCTTCCCCGAGAGAGAGAGAGAGAGAGAGAGAGAGAGAGAGAGAGTGAGTGAGTGAGTGAGTGTGTGTGTGTGTATATGTGTGTGTGTGTGTGTTTTCCAAATGTGCAGAGGAGGAAGTGCTCTATAGGAACTCATGTTGGCTTCCCCTGCTGATTTGGGTGGGGGAGATTTTGCTGGAGCAAGGCCCCTTCCTTCTCTCATTCCCCCCCCCCCATAAGCACCCCAACAACAGTGAAACTGGAATGCCACAGAGCCATCCGGGGGGGTTCTGCATGGTAAGGAGAAAGGGAAGCACGCTAGAAAGCCATTATCTACCTCTCCTTCCATGTCCCAAGGGTCAGATCTGTGGGTCTGAGCTCTTCTTTGCAGAAGTAAGGGGAGGATGGTGGCCATAGTTTTGTGGGGTTTCTTACATCCCCCAGCAAATGTAACTAATTCCACAGGAGGGAGATGTCTTCATTCTTGTGGGGTTATGATCAGCACTACTGTCCTCTTCTCCCACAAGTGACTCCACTGAACAGGGCACAGCAGCCACACCGCCCACTGCAATGTCTAATAGTAGGCTCCTGTTGCACAGAAATGGGATGGTACTGAAATAGAAATCCAGTTGTGCCTTTGACCACCACCAAATATCTAAGATGCCACAATGAGGTTAGAAAGCCAGGTAACAAGCTTTCATGCCTGAACTATAGAAGTTAAAAGGATTTTTAAACAAGGAAAATAATCTGTTTTCTGCCATCTCCACAACTGCAACAGCATAGGAATGCACAGGCTGCTCACTAGACACCTTCACAGCAAAGAAGCTAACATTATAAATGGCTCCGGAAAACATACTGGTTTCCTTCTGTGCAAAGTCCTGGAAGCTAGCAGCTAATCCTGTCAATGATCAGCTTTATTATCCCTGGAGAACCATGCACACTACAATGGGACTTGCTGGAGTTATACCTCAGTGGAGATGGCAGAAAACAGAACCTACACAATATGGCACAACACTGTGAAACATGAACAACACACACGCAGTCGAAGGAGAGGGCTTCACATAAAAGCAAGGGACTTTGGAGCTAAGGCTGCCACTCCTCCACCCTTACGGCAGTTCTGGGAGCACATATCATAGGTATTATCTTGCATTATTCTGAGATGGCTTCACATAAGAGTAAGTTAAAAGTGAGGTGACAGCCCAACTGCTAAAAGTCCTTCCTTGCTTCTGCCAGTCTAGGCTACAACTGTTATTGCAAGGCAGGGTTTTGTAGTTAAATAACCTATACAAGTATAGGCTGTACATCAAAGCAAAAAGGTACTTTATCACCTTGATTTTTAAAAAATGTAAACTTCACTCTCTTTTAAATGTATCTATTGTGGAAGAGGTTCTCTCTAATACTGAAATGTGCAAGTCAAGTTATAGTATTTGCCTAGTATGTGATAAACGCATGAAATAAAGCTGGCTTTGACCTGAGTTATTAACTCTAAAAGGGGAATTTATTTTTCCCCCTAACCAGTTAAATTAAAGGCCGAGTTCCTGTACTCCTTACTCAGGCCTATCCATGGGAAATTTACTTGAGTAGAGACTTCAGGTTTGGTCCCAGTCACAACCAGCAATACTGAAAACTCTCTAGTTCGGTTTAAAGTCTGTTCCTGCAGTGACACATACTGGAGGTTTATTTCGCTGCCCTTGAGTAATTTCTAAATGTTCCTAATGTCCTTCCATGTTTCCTTGGTGTGGAAGTTTGGGATCGTGGGGTCCTGTAAATCCCACCCCACCCAGGTGAAAATGGAAACAAGATCTAGAAATCTGTTTTGTAACATCAGAGACAAAGCACTAACCTAAATGACAGGGGGAGAGGGAGTCCGGTTCTTAACAGTGAACAGTGTAACAGTCAAATCCACTGCATCAATCACTGGGATTCAGTGCATTAGTTATGGGACAATAGCTAATAAAGATCCCATCAATAGGCAAATTTAACACACCTTTTTCTTGATAAGAGGAGGGTACAGGATGTAACTACCTTTTTAAAATCAGCGCAGTGTGATTTACAATGACATTCTTTCCCAACATTAAAGGGTTGAGCCCCCATAAATCTTTGTCCTTACCCTTTTTTTAAAGCCTGCATCCTCACTACAAAGTGGGCGAGCTCAAGCCTTAGTCAACACAGTGCTTGGGCTCTAACTCACGTCCCCAGCCAGGTCAGGTAGCCGAGGCTTAAAGCGCCTCCAAACCCGGGTCAGAGGTTTTTGTGCGTGGGTCACAGGCTAAAACCCGGCTAAGAGCCCAGGTTAACTGCAGTGTAGACATGCCCTAAGCAAGCTGTCTTGTAAGTGAATAACAAGTCAGTCTAAGATAGTGACCATCTGAGGTTTGTTGTTACATACATTTGAGACCCAAAATCTTGAAGAAGAAAAGCATTCAGCAAACATCACTGACCGACGAGAAGGACTATAACCTTACCGAATCTCTATCCTCCATTACACGCTGGGGTCTCGCAGGAGTGGCAGGGCTTGTACCTTTCATCCTCTTGTATTGCGTGAACAAAATATTCATGGTCGCAAGAAGGACCTCAGATAAATTGTGTCTGATCTATGCAAAGAAAAAAAAGAACACAAGGGAATGAAGAGCAGGTCAACCCGGAGTCATTACTGTTAGTAGAAGAGGTCAGAAAGCGGAGCGCTATCTGTTGTTTATACAGGAGGATGTGTTGAGAAATGCCACCTCACAATTAACTTGATTTGAAGATGACTGGGTCATAATGAAGAGAGGATTGTGACTTCAGGTGGGGAATGAGCAGCAGGAGAATATGGACTCTGAAGAAATAAAATATGCTGATTTATGGCAAATATCCAAAGAAATGAAACCAGAGGGAAGAAAAAAGTTGATGACCTCAGCAGAACTGCTTCTAAACAGGACAGATTTCCAAGTTTTCCATGAAGACACCACAGATTTGATTTACAAATCTAGGACATGAAGAGTGAAACTGAAATCAGTACCTTTTTCATTCTTAGTACTGTATGATTTACTGCTCCAAATAGAGTCAAGAGATGACAGCAATGCTGTCATGTCAGCATGGGTACAGTCCCTCAGCATTAGGCTGTTATTCAGTCAGTCAGTCTCCTACTCCTGTATTCATTTCCAAGCTGACAACATCAAGCAAGACATCTTCTTAAAATGTTGGTGTGAGATCAGCTGAACTGGACTTACAAGGCCAACAAAGGCAACCACTATTCATAGACTATCAGGGTTTGAAGGGACCTTGGGAGGTCATCTAGTTCAATCCCCTGCTCAAAGCAGGATGAATCCCCAGACAGATTTTTACCCCAGATCCCTAAATGGCTCCCTCAAGGATTGGGCTCACAACCCTGGGTTTAGCAGGCCAATGCTCAAACCACTGAGCTATCCATTCCCCCCAGTATTAGAAACTGGGTATTACACTGAAGAGATTGCTTTCAAATGGTTCCAGACACTCTTCTCTTTTAAATACTGATCTAACCCTTCGGTCAAAAGGCTGTGGTTCTTCATTAGTAAAAGGTAGGCAGGGAGGATGCTTTACGGATGGGCCATGCACATGCTATGGAATGTTAGAAAATTCCCACTGCTGCTACCATCAATTATGCTGTAGCAGTAAGGGTTGTTTTTTTCTAAAATTCCGTAGTGTTAGCTATGGGCATGGTGGTCATCTGGATACTAATTTTTGTGCTAAGATGACAGAAAGCACAGTAAAGGTTGCTCAAGACGCTTCATCCTACCACTAACCATCATGATAGGGAAAAAAAAATGGTAGGAAAATCCTTCTTTTACCACCTCAACTAGTACTTTGGAGGTGGATGAATTTACAAACAAAGAGTCAAGACCCACAATGTTAAACTCTTTGGTTGTATTTGCACCTGTTAGAATCTAAGGCAGTTTGATTACAGGCAAGTGACTTTAGGGCAACATCTACCATATGTCTGAGTCAGGAAGGAATCAATAAATTCTAAGGCTTGAAGGGAAATGTCATTCATTCATTCACAAGCCTTTCATCTACAAGTTCACTTAGCAACAAAAAACGATTATGCTATTAAAAATCCTCTTTAATATATTTTAAGATTACATCTAACATTTGATATAAGGTTCAAAAGTAAGTGCTAGGGAGGCTTTGCCCCTGGCATGTCAATTTCAATGGACAATTTCCCAGGGTAATTGCTGCAGCCTGCAAACTAGTTATAATTTCCTTTAGTTTGGAAGGAAATAAACCCACGTTCCCTCACATGCTGAGTGGCTGTTGAAAGCATTGAGGACCCAATTCAATACAAATGTTGAAACTTTTCAAATACATTTTCTGAACTCGGTGTTAGAACTCACAAAACATGGTGTGGAAGATTCCAAACAGATCCTGTTCCACAAAATGGATACCAAGTTCTGAGCTTTCTAGTGCCTGATCCTAATGCTGCACGGAGGAGCCCTAGTGGTGTAATGGAAAACGTCGCGCTCAAAGACTAGAATATAGAATTAATCTGGACCTGATCAATAATATTTCCAGTTACAAACTATAAAACGGCAAAACTACAGGGCTCTTCCACTTCTCTGGCAAGACAGAAATAGCAAAAGGTTGAAGGCATAAGGCGTTGCTTACTTCATCGCTGAAATTTCTGAAGGCAGCCACCCTCTCTTCCACACAGTCTTGGCTCAGGGGCACAAGCTTTAGATGTTCAATAATCTACAAAAAGGAGAGCAGGAATAAAAGTAGGCTAAGTAACAGGTTTGTAATTTTGAAATGTTTGCAAAGAACTCGATTAAGTAACTGAATTGTACCCGACTACTCTATTAGACAGCATTTTACCGCTTACCCATTCATTGATGTAGCATGAACATTTTGTTCCGGGGCTACAAACTGTCTCCAGAAAAAAATCTTCCTGATGATCAGATTACAGGAAAGAAATACACTTTTTAAATTCCTGTATCATCACTGCACCTTTTAACTCATTCAATGTAAGATCCCATGACACTTTTTTATTGTTTTAAGTGGTGTTACATGAAATGCTTTGGGTTTACAAGGGCATCGGTAAGTCTGTGCTTCAAATGGAACTTACATCAAAGGCCCTGTCAATGTGACCGGCATGATATTCATCAAAAAATGTGATCAAGTCTAACAGAAGGTAGAATGTGGAGTCAATGGATTTCTTTGTACTTATCCCTTGAGCTTTATACCTGAAAGAAAAAAAGTGTTTACAATTGTACTGTGCAAAACGGCATCCACTTATAGATATGAGTCCCTAACTTGCAATTCCTTGGAAGTTCAGGCTTGAAGCAAAAAGACAACAGCATCTACCAACAAAAAGACAGCTTTCATTTCTCTTAACTAGAACAGAGTTTCTGGCAGCTTTCTCTTTGGCTCACTTTAATTATTTCTCTCACTCCTAATTCTTACTCACAAATAAAATGTGTATTTACATCTACATTGCTAATGTTTCCATATGCAAGTGACAGCTGGCCATGGAAACTGGAATCCTATTTATCTGAAGGGCAGGTGTTGTATAAGCATCTTTAAAATACTGTTTATACAGCATAGTTACCTGTGAAACTTGCTGCCTTGGGATATTCAGGCAAATACCTTAGTAAGACTTTAAAAAGGGCTAGACACTTATGAATATTATTTCTAGCTATACTACCTAGAACAGAAATACAAAGGCTACCAATCCTCATTCTTTACATTCTGAACAGATTGCCAACAGGGTCTGGCTCTCTTCCCCACTCCAGTAGTACAGTGCAGTTGGTCAAGTGCATTATATAGACTTTGAACCGTCCGTCCTCTGATGCATCTTGCATTAGCCATTCTTTGGGACAGAATACCAAACTAGATGGACATTTGGTCTATTCTGTATATGGCATGTCCTCTGTTCCCGTGAAATGATGCAAGAACGTGATCACTGGCCCAAATGCTGCTTGTGTCACTAAAACATTGTCCACAATACATAAGCTGAAGAAAAGCCCTATACAATAATTAAATGGGAAACAGAAACCCATGGCCTAGTCAACTGTCCTGAACATTAGGAAGCACAAGGTGGGGAGAAAAAGCAGAAGTGGCTGATCTAGCCAATGATGGTGTGGCTATAAAGCAGTACTATAGAAAAAGTCATGTTTAAAAATCTCCCTCAGAGACTGAAACTAGCTATTAAAGTGATACTGTAGACTGTTAGATCATAAATTCTAACCATAGGCTTCATTTTCCTTGACTGCTGCTGAGTGATATATCATATTAAGTCAATATAGTACTAATTTTCACTCCTGTTTTAACCCTCACTCTCAGGAGATAGGATAGATTGAAATAGTGACCTGAAAATGTCCCTTTTCAGTAAAGAAAGTCAAAGGTATCAGGCTAAAACTCAACACATCATTTATATGTTTTCTCATTTTAAAAGACAGAAATGCTTCGAAATTTGCTTAGTTTATTTTATTTATTTTTTGCACATCAGAAGGTACTATGGTAAGAATTAAGAAGTTTTCTAAAAGTACCAGGATTTTCCTTTATTGAAACACAGGAATTCCCATACTTCATCAGAAGCATGACGTATAATATCCTGTTTCTGACAACAGCCCCTATCAGATGTTTCAATGGAAGATGTAAAAATGGGACTATTTTGCAACAACATGCCCATGAGAGCAGTTTACTCCGAACCCCAGAAAGTTGGTGGCGCATGAAGGCTGAAGTCCCTTATAAATGTTTATCCCAATTAGTGTATTGTAACAGCAAATGACAATCTTACTGTTCACATAAACATCTTTCTTTTCTGATTCCTATAATGCTCTTTATCTCAATAACATCTCGTGGGAGCAAGCCCCACTGGTTCACTTCATCTTCTGTAAAACGTTCTTATCCGTTTTGAGTTTAAATCTGTTGCCTTTTTAGTCCAAATGCTATTTTATTAAAACAGCAATGAAACAAACCTGGTTCTTGGAAAACAAAGTTTTCAGGATGCTAACCTCCAACACTTCCCTCTGGTCTCCAATTCTCTCAGAACAGCCCCAGTCATTAAAGCTTATTCTTAATTCAACTTTAAGTTAGTGGGTTGCACTACCACTAACGAACAATCACTACTAACTAATTTGCCTAGGGAAATTTCATTAAAAATTCTCTTTCTAAAATGTACAACTAATTATATTTATTGCTGTCTAGATTATATCTCTCTCCCCGCCACCCTCCTTCCTTTCCAGTAATATTGCAGGTCTCCTTTTCTGATTTGACCAAGGGTAATATATCTTGCTTCTGTCAAATTCATCTGACCAGGAACACGAGATTACATTTTCTATGTGTGTAATATACTGTAATTAAAAGCAGGGCAGGGCAAGTTCTGCCCCTTCTCCGTTGAAAACATCAATAAGGACACTGCGCAAGCCAGCATGACAAGGTCAAGAAAACCCTCAGTGTACTGACTGTCAGAGGTGTAGGAACCTGAACTGGAATGGTCAGGTACACTCTAGTCACTTCACAGTCTCAGAGATCCAACTTCCAGTCTTACCTCTCTGCAATGGAATGTGCCATATTCTTCAGCCTCTCTTTGTTAGACTGGGGGGTGCTGATCTGTGGAACCACGGGACTGAGTAATTTATTCATCAGTTCTAATACCTTATCTGGATTCTGTTGAATAATAAAAATACATGAAAGAAAAAGCAATGTTACAGAGCTTGGCTATTGCACCTTGTGAAAAAATGTAAAAGGGCCTGATCCTGGGGGTGCTGAGTGTCTCCCCATTGACAGCAGAGATAGGTAATAATTGAGTGCCCAGTTAGCTAGCCATCTGTTAGATCAGAAAATTGGAAAATCACATGGCATTCCATTCCCTATTAAACAGCTGGCTACCACACCATTCTCTTTGACTTCGGATATATTTCAACAGCAAAATAAGTGTACCTACAGCAATAAAGGCCCTATTGTTTTAGCCTTGTTTCCAAATGCTATTTCAATTAAATATGAAGAACTGGGTAAATTGCTTTGTTGGCCAGAACAATCTTACTCTTGGAAACAATTATTTGAAATGTGGATTGTATATCAATCAGGAACTTAGACTGCTTAAGGACCATATAGCTAAATCCCAGTATGGGTTGGATGTTAAGATCCAAGTCCTCTTTGCTTTACTCATGAATCACCTCAGTAAAGCCAATGGAACAGCTATAGAATGAGATGAGCAAGATTTGGGCTTAACATTGTCAAGACAGTTCACGTTCTGAGATTAAAATAACCTTCAAATCAACGTTGATGTATTTTAAAAGAAGATGAAATAGATAGATATGGATGGCAGCTATGAGAACACATTTACCTTTGCAAGGTCGTAAAGTTTTGCAGCTTCTTCAAATAATCCTTTATTTTCTGCCGCTGAAGCAACTTTGTTAATAATAGGTTTTGTGTCACTAGTAAACTTGTCTATCACTCCTGGCTGATGAGACAAGACAAATGGGGAGGAAAACGGGGGGAAAGCATTTGAAATCAGACAGTATTTAAATTCCTGGAATATTCTGTCAAGGCAATGTCAGATTGTGGTTAGAATGGACTGCACAATTCCATGGGAACAAATAAGAAGGCCACATTAAAAATAGAAAGAGCTCTTGTAAGAGAAGAGTTCTCCAACTGAGGAGTGAGCACTGAGATATCAGCTGTTCCTAATTTATTCAAAATGACCCAGATATGAAGAGAATGAGTATATATAGTCCACATTAACAACGGGGGGAAAAAAATTCACAGGCCATTTATGGGCGCAGCCTCTCGTTTATTATGTAAGCCTTCTTTAACCCAAAACCTAAATCCAACGCCAAAATCTTGGCTGTTGATTATAGAACAGATGAAATCCTGGCCTCACTGAAGTCAGTTGAGAATTTTGCCATCGAATTCAAGAGAGCCAGAATTTCACCCTATGCCTTGTCTCTTTAGATATATACTTTAACTATATCCTCTTTTCATTCTAGACCCCTTGTAATTTGCCTTCCTCCTTGCCAACCATCACCCCTTCACATTTACGCAGCTCACTGATCATTTTGCAAAATGACTTTGTGCTTGCAGCAATAGTCTGCATGCAACTACGGTATTAGATTAGCTGTGAAAAAAAATGCAGGAAAGCCAGAAATAGGCTCGAGAATAACTGGAAAATCATCTTGTGTGCACGCGCACACCCCCACCCATACCCAGAGAATGAGATACATATTGTATCATATCTATACAAAACGCTATCAACTCACCTTCCTACTGCCATCATTCTCCAGCTTCCCCAGAATCATATCGAACTACAGGCACACACAAAAAATAAAGAAAGAAAGGAAATTAACTGCATACCTACTGCAACACACTTGGTAGTAGCCTAAAGTTTCAGTCCTGAGTATACCACAAACAGAGCACTCAGTGAAGCCAAGATTTTTATTTAAAATACATAAAAATGCAAACACCTCTGGTGCTGTATTAAACTAACATCAAACATATGGTCATATGGCCTTTCTGATATATGGATCTGTTCTCCATTGATGCACGCATGTAATGGGAGAGAAACAGACCATGAGAGAAATTAGCTGTCTCACGCCCATTTGGCATAAGTAGTGCACAAGGCCTTGACTTGGCCTTCTATAAAGGGGTGAATTTCACTTTAAGTGAGGAAGGGAGAAAACGGTTACCCAAACATACCTCTCTGCTCTCGATTACTAGCTCACTAACACAACGCAAGAACATGTTCTCTCCTTGGCTATCCTTCTCATTCCTGCAAAATACAAACAAAACAAAAGAAAAAAAAAATCTGTGTGTTTCATAGACCTTCTATGGTTATTACTGAAGTAATATAACTATGCTGCTGAATTTTAGATGCAGGCTCCTACCTGAGAAAGTAAAAATACTGCAGTGCTTCCCTTGGGTCCGTTGACTCAAATTTACGGGTGTAGAGCATCAAAAGGCGAACAAAATTAAGGCGCCTCATGCCAGGAGGGTCGCCGGCTTCATGACTTACTGGGATATTGGAAATAACATGGACCAAAACAAGATTTCTTAGCATCAGACATTTTGGCACCGTCATACATTAACCTAAAGATCAAAGCAGTGTTTCATCCAAGACATTCACTCACTCTCTGAATATCTAAACAGACCCCCACGGTTAACCCTTAGGGAATGCTGGCATGCTTCACTGTTGGTTCAAATAACGGCTTAGGATGGATATGTCCACCTGCAGTCTCTCCAGGGTTAAAGGCCAGGGCTTAATGGTAGCGGGAAGCATGCAGGACTTACACAGCTGTGCGCTCTGCCCAGAAGATTTCAGGAGCAGCTTTAACTCAAAGAGGACCAAAGCAATGTGAACAGCATGACAACGCAAGCGCTCCATCCGGAAGAGAAAAGCAATTGCAGCTTCAAACTGTGCTGTCAAGAACAATACTTGGAAGTAGAGAAGAGGCTGCTGATTCACTGCAAAATGCGATTCGCCTGAGGAAAGAAACATACCCATGTGAGTGAAGAGGATTTTGCAACTGGGATCTGTGACAGTAGGCGCTTCCTGTCACAGTACATCACCATTGTTTACTCACTCCACGTGGAAATAAATACACAAGACAAAACAGAATATCTAATCATACATCTCTGGCTTATCTGTAATTGCCCCATTGCACGTATATCATAAAAGGTTGCAGCAGAACGATGTATACAGCAGAAGGGAACACAGTCACTCATCCTGAAAGGAGTCCCTCTTCTCCCTCCTGACAAAGATGCCTCGATGGGGACAGATTCTCCACTGTCCTGAACCTTGTGTCAACATTTACCCCTGTGCAAAGCAAGTGCAAAACACCACCAAATCAGAATTCTCCACCCACTCGCAGCACTGGTAGTGGTTTACACTCTCTCTGCACTCCCTGTACAAGGGTGTAATAACACATGTGCAGGGCAGTGGAGAATCAAGCCCTATATTTTTTCAGCAGTCAGAATGACCAGATGAATTTTGAATACAGGCATCTGGGGGAGGAACTGGACACTCTCACCTCATCGCTCGCCCACTCCCAAAACCTTCCAAAATGGAAATGGCCACGATTTATACAGCCAAGCTCCTGCCATATTCACTAGTTTGAGGCTTCAGTGAGTAACTTGGTATTGTAACCTACGGGCAGTAACTCAGGTGTTCAAGTGTTCAGACAGATGTTGGAAAGAAAGACATTCCTGCGACCGAGAGAGATTCCATTTTCTTCCTTTGATTCCAGCAACTGGCATCTCTACTAGAAGAGTTTAGCAGATCCAGGAAGAGAGAAAACGATCTGTAATTAGGAACGACACAACACAAGGGACTCCGGCTCTGGACAGCGTATGGGTGTTAATTACCTGGAGTGGCTCTCAGAGACTCAGAAGTAAGCTGAAGTGTCTAACTGGATTTTAGAGTTTACATAAGAAGTAGAAAGTGCTTTAAGCAGAGGCTGAACCCCAGCAGAAGAGTCAGTCCCACAAAAGCTCCCTTACCATAGTCTTCAAGCAGTTGTTTCTGGAATTGCGATAACGTTAACCTGTCCTGGGGGGAGCTGGTACCATCATCATCAAAACACACCTGGTTCAGCTAAACACAAAAAAGGAGAAACACGGACCTTTAAGTAACTTTCTCCTGCATGATGGAGGCAATTGAGAAGTGCTCTTCCAGGAGCTGACCAATGGTCAGAAACTGGACCTAAGTTAAATCAATTGCTGGAGCATGAAGATATCAGAAAGAAGAATAGCAGAATTCCATCTCGACACCCCTTAGGATTTCTTCACAGTTGTGCGTGCAATCAAATGAAATCCATGGGGCACAAGCCACCGATAATAATGACAATATTTTGCATTTACACGGCAAACTCGCTATTCTAATTCCTTGGCTTCCATATAGGAGGAGAAAATACCCAAATGACCAGTATTTACCCATAGAGAGATATTCACATTTTCTTCTTCTCTCAACTCCCAGGCCAACATTTCAGCCAAGATCCATCCAGGAAGGATGAACTGTAAAGGACCTCTTTGCAACAAGTTAGTTATGCTCCTTAATCAGCTGAAGGGAATTGCTGTTGAGTGAGGAGAACCACTCTCTTCCCACAGAGGACAAGTAAGCTGCCTTCACACTAATGTCAGCTCTGGTGGCACAGGAAATGACAGACTGGAGTTGGGACAGGTTTCTGCCACCATTTTGCCACCACAATGGCCCTAAACCATGTCATTTTAATGTAGCAGAAAGACCTAAGATTGGAATGTACTGGGAGGTAGAATAACGCTGTGTAACACTGGAGGAAGAGCCACCCTTCCTCACCTTCCGACAGCTGTAAGTACATGGAGGTCAGATCCTCATCTAGTGAACCTCAGTGAAGATCACTGAAGTCAATGGGCCAATGCTGATTTACACCAGCTGAGGATGTGGCCTACTGAATCCTAGTACTGAAATCACACTTACCTTTAGCCAAAGATAATCTTCTGTTTTGTCAGCAACTTCACTCTGGTTATCAGCAATGTCACACCGGCCTATGATACAATAAACAGCTCTTTTGTACGGGTCTGTATTGTTCCTCAGGGCTCGTCTGTAATGGAGGCGAAGCTTGTTTTCAGTGGTAGGGGACAATCTAAAATATAAAATAAAATGATTATACAAGAAGCCTCAGAACACCTACAAATTCCAACCTTCTCCCTGTTAGAACACTTTGAAACAGATAAACACATGCAGGGTACAGGTTCACAGGGACGAGTGAAATGCATGTAAATGTCTGATTGGGAAACATACATTGCAAGGCAATCCTTGCACTTACCACTTATGATTGCAAATAAATAGATAGATAGATAGATAGATAGATTGATAGATAGATAAAGCATTAGAGCTGCAGATTTGTCATGGCGAAAAATCATGGAGTGGTCAGGGTAACTTTAGTAAAAGTCACGGGTTTAGTGAATGCTCCGTGAGTTTTGATAAAAAATGCCCTGACAAACGAAATTCAACTATACCTCTTCAAAATCCTAGCACTCCAGTGTTGCCCTCCTCCACCACGGCCACTGCCGCCTCCTCGCCACGCCGAGGGGACACTGACCACCCGCAGCAGCACCCTCCACCCTGACTCTGAAGCCCTAATCCTGGCCTGGTAAGGGCCCAAGGAGGGGAGGGGGGCACTGGAGAGTTAGCCCTCCCTCGCAGTCACCTTGGGCTGTGCCTGGCTTCCCATTCCGGGTGTTGTGACCTGGCGCACAGGGTTACAGCGCTGCTCAGGTTTGCCCCGGCCACCCTTCCATCATGATGGAGGGGCGGCCAGGCCAAATTTGAGGGAGTGCGCCAGGCCGCAGTGCCACTCACTCAGATTTAGCCCAGGCGCCTTCCACCTCTCCCAGCAGTTGTGACAGAGGGGTGGCAGGGCCAAACCTGAGCGGCGCTGTGACCCCATACACCAGCTTGCAACACCCAGAGTGGGGAGGTAGGCCCAACGGGACACAGGAGCTGACTCTGTGGTGTGAGTGCGGGGTGAGCTCCATCTTCGACACCCCTCCACACAGGGCCAGTGGGACGACCCACACAGAGTATTCCCATGCTGAAGTTACGGGCAAACAGAGACGTCACAGCATCTGTGACTTTTTCACCACCATGGCAAACCTGCAGCCCTAGTAATGCTAATGTCATTTGCATAACATGTAAAAAGCACTTTTCTCCCCCTCAAATTAGCTAACACACACACACACACACACACACACACACACACACACACACACACTTATATTAGATGAATGGAAAGACTTTTGAAAAAACACCAAAATGGAAAATTAGAGTGAGCAGTTTTAAGAATGCGTTTATATCGCGATACGTGGGTATCAACTATTTGGACCTGAGGCTACATCACCTCTCCCACTTAATTATCAGTCACACAGGTCAATGGGAATACTCGGGTGAGTAAACATTACTCAAGCAAGTAAGGATTTGTTGTATCAAGCCCTTTATGAGGGGCACTGTTTCATCTTTATTGTTAAATATTACCACAATGTGTTCTATGACGTGTTTTCCTTAGAGAAAAACCTAGAGTCAAACCAATAAAAATGAAATGCGCTCTCTTGTTTGTCAAGTCTGTAGCCAGAGCACATTTTTATAGCTGTAATAAAGTCAGACAAAATCAATTATAACATATAGTATTAAAATGTTTGTAATAGAAACAATGATAGATTCTTCGCCAAGGTTTCTGGAACAGTAATGCTATAATGTGCACTGTTTCAGATTTTATGAGAGTTAGACTAGTCTATGAATCCATCTACATTAGGCAAGAAACAAATATAAAACTTGACTAACGGCATTTGTAGCATTTTTCATATTTATTCTTTTAGACTTGGATCCTGCAAGAACGTATGCACTTGAGTAATTTTACACACACAACTAGTCCCACTGTGCTCAATGCATTTGCAGGACTGGGGCCTTAATTTGTCATAATAATTCTGTCACAAGGGGGAGTGAGACACAGAGGGTATGTCTACACTGCAGTAAGAGACCCATGGCAGGCCTGGGTAAGCTAACTTGGGCTCATGGGGCTCGGGCTGTGGTGTAGACGTTCGGACTCTAGCTGGAGCCTGGGGTCTGGGACCCTTCAAGGTGGGAGGGTCCTAGAGCCCAGGCTCCAGCCCAACCCTGGAAGTCTACACTGCAATGAAACAGCCCTGCAGCCCGAGCTGGCATGGGCTAGCTGCGGGTGTCTAGCTGCAGTGTCAACGTACCCTAAGGGGCTCAAGTGTCAGCGGTGATGCTGACCTGTGCCTGGTTTCCCAATGCCCTCAGTTCCTCAGGTCCTGTACAGCATACCAACACAGGGTCACTGTTACCAGCTCGTCTCTGCTCTCAGAGACCAGATTACGTCTCTCAAATTCCAGCAGGACTGGCTCTAAGTCACCTGCACTCTGTGAAGTGATGGGGAAGGGGGGTATATGAGAGGGAGAACAGGCATAGGTCAGATCTGAGGCTTGAATCCCTTTACAAGGCCCGGTTCATCCTGTAAAAAAATACCAGTTTCCTTTGCTGCATGGCTAATCATGTGAAAACAGTCACAGCAAAGAGTAAAATATAGGGGTTATGATAGATCAGATCTTTGATCTATCAAGTCCAATATCCTACCCTGATCTAAAAAAATGCATCATATATTAAAAAATTGAAGCTATAACTAGTAAATTAGTTTTGAAGTGTAAATTCCTGCATCTTTTCAAACTCTCTCTCTCTGTGGAGGTTTCTAGACTTCAAAGCCATGAACTAAAAATGTTAAAACTTCTTATGTGTAAATTAAATAGTCAATGCACACATTAGCCAGCCATTTTCACAAGATGAGACCTCAGGGTTTCATTTTCCTCCCAAAGCATTAACCTTACTCCACAGCGATTTTTCACCGCACGTAGATTTTTCCCAGCTGACAATACCTTTTATCTTTACTGTGCATATACTCCTGGAACCAGGTTTTAAACTCCCCCAGCTGGTGCTGTGCCCGATTCACCACGTGCAAAGCGGCGATTAAATCTCCACAGCGCATGCAATAGTAAATCAACGCCCAAACGGGATGGCCTTCCACCTCCCCATCCTGGAAATAAAGGAAGACTTTTACAATAGAACAACAGCTTGCACAATACTTTGATTTATTTTTCTTTATACACGCCAACCACCTAGTTCATTTTGTTTCAGCAAAATACTCAAGTTCTCCCTCGTACTCAGTACTCCACTGACTTAAGGCAGAATTCCATTTGTGTAACAAAAATGCAGGATCAGGCCCACTTGATTTAAGTTCTGGGGAAGCTGTGTGTGTCTGTGGATATTAAAGAATATCCTGCTTTTAGTTCCCTCTCTCCCACATTTTCCCCTCTGGGTGAGAACTCTCCAATCATACTAGTAGCATCTATACATTTTTTTTCCGGGGACTTGCACTGCATAAAAAAAGCATAAACCAGCCATGTCTGTGGCACCCAATCGCAAAAGTAGTGACATGCTTAGTTCCAATGGGATGAGCAGAAGAGGGCGACTGGGCAGTCCGCTGTTAGCGCATGCCTGTGTGCACTCTCCAGGGCTGTGAAGGAAGTGACTCTTTATGCTTTCCAGCTGCATGATGTCACAGTGACAGAGGGAATCAATGGGACGGGAACAGAGTCGGTAATTGTGTTCTGGATACACATCTACTCTCTTTGCTCACTATTTATTTTGGCACTTCTAGGCCTGGAACTGGCCAGGCCTCATCTATCTTCCAATAGGAAACAGAATTATTAGAGCTGTGTCAGTCCCAGGATATTAGAAAGACAAGGTGGGTGAGGTAATGTCTTTTATTGGACCAAGCTTGTCTCTCTCACCAACAGAAGTTGGTCCAACAAAAGCTATTATCTCACACACCGTCTCTCTCTCAAAGGAAAGAGAGGCATTCAGAATCTTCCCACTGCACAGTAGCTAGCCAGTAGGTACAGAACAGCAGGTTCAAATGCTCTGTTGAACTGCTTTTTTGTACCTTTCTACAGAAGCACTCCGCAGCTAAGATCACCACATCCTTGAGCCCACGCTCAAGGTTAAGAGAACAGGCACAAAAGCTCCGAAGGGCTTGGTGATGGAAAGAATAAATATTTTTATTGACTATCATAAGTGATGTGCTAAGCTATTTGCTCATCCATATACCTATACATGATTTCATGCTGCTGGCAGCCATCGCGAGTCTCTATCTGAGCTCCTACAAATCACCCACTAGCCACATTCTTTTACTTCTACTGGATTATTTGGAGCGCTGAGGTTCATTCTCCTCGCTCAGAAGGGGACCTGGCTGGGGAAAAGATACACCCAACTATGGACAGGGACAAAACAAAAACCCTAAAATGAATTCCAGCTTCAAGCGGATACAAAGCTTTAGCATACAGAAGCCATAAATATAAGAAAGGGTTCACTTTGGACTATTCAATAGGAGGTAATTCTGTAAAGAGAGCCCCCTTTCCAATTATTGTCAGTTATTCGGATTTTATTTAAAAGGTGATCTCAGAAACTTGTCAGCTGCAGAAAACAAAGTTCCAGTTGCAAAAATTGAGGCTATTCTCTAGCACAGATAACAGAATAGGGAATTACATTTCCTGCTCTCCATTCAGGGGCTGATCCAAAGCCCAATTAAGTCAATGTAAGTTGTTACAAAGGGCTTTGTTTGGATTAGGCCATAAAGTATTAGTGATGCTGTTACTGGTGGGAAAAAACATTAAACTTGGGTCTCAGCAGGTCAGCAAAGAATGAGCTGAATTTCAACTATTTTGATTCCAATTGTCTGTATTTAAAAATCAGATGAAAGATTTTTCACAGGGTCTCAACCCAGCCTCCCTAGTTGCACCTACAATTTTGCGGTTCACGTAACTGTTGGCACAACTTTGCACTTACAGTTATGAGTGGGTGGAGCTGGTTTGGGTTAGATTGCTGAATACTTGATTTCTGCCTGTGCTTCAGGTTCAGTAGTTAGACATCTCAATAGCAGCAACTGTGCCAGCACAGCATTATGGGTGCAAAGTCGTGCCCAAAATTACTTGCACCTGCAATCTGCAGCAGCAAAAAGAAAATTGCTTTTTATATGTTTAAATTTAGCCCTTTAAAACTACAGCTGTATGATTTTTCTATCTTAAACAGTTGGATATATTTGAATGCTCTTTTAAGAGAAAATTCTAACATGCATAATTCTAAGGCTTAAATATAGAAAATCACCATTTTGTAACTGTTTCTAAAGCAAGTCAAGTGATTTCCATCTACTATACTCCATTTTACCAATGAACTGTTACTGTTATTCAGGAGGGGGGAAAAGAGAGCACTGCCTAATGCAATCTAAACAAAATAAAATCATCAGGGGGTTGCATTGTCATCTTGCCTACACTAGTGTGAAGAAGTGTGCAATAGCACTTTGGCTGTATCAGTAACGGTACTGCACATACCTGGAGACCGGGGACAGGTGCTGGGAGTTTGATATTAAGGAAACTGCAGACTAGTTGGTAGGTCCCAGGTACTCCACCCAATTGAGCCTGGTGTAAGTTTCCAAAGACTGTCACCAAAGTATAATTCTTGTAACTGTAAGAAAGCATTTTAATAAAGTAAAATACAAGCCCTGCAAAAAGCCCATGACTTTTCCTGTTCAACAGAGCCATCTATCTTTGAGTGAATTACTATGAAGTGCAAACACTATCGTAGGGGCAACATGATCCATGGAGTTATGTTCCTTAATGTAGATGTTTGTATGTGGAAATCATTTGAGAAATTGTACATTTTGAAGTTCCCAGTGCACTACAGCTCAACTCTCATGCTAGCAAAAAACAACATTTCCATCTAACGATGCTAACTAGCACAAAATAACATTTAAAATGCCATATACATGCTCTCGCCATCTCTGTGATGGAGAAATGATAAATAAGACCCTACTTGAATTGTGGGATGCTCGTCAAATAATTGTGAGTTGCGGACAAGGCGTGAAAAATTGTGGAAAAGTAATAATGGACCTTTGGAAATAATTTGGAAAAGCCAGAGAAAACCTATTTGTTTAAGAGATATTTGCTGGAACGAGGGTTACCATACGTCCGGATTTTCCCGGACATGTCCGGCTTTTTGGGCCTCAAATCCCCGTCCAGGAGGAAATCCCAAAAAGCCGGACATGTCTGGGAATATAGGGAGGGAGGAGTCGTGGTGCTCGGCCGGGGGCCGGAGCCGCTGGGGCCGGCGCCGCTGGGGCCAGGGCGGGCTGGAGCCGCTCGGCTGGAACCAGGGCCGGCGCCCCAGGGCCTGAGCCAAGCCGGGTGGGAGACGCCGGGGCCAGAGCCTCTTGGCCTGGGCCGGCCGGCCGCCGGAGGGAGCCGCTCAGCCAGGGGGGCCGGACTGGACTGGGCCGCGCCGCGCCCCGCCCCAGCTTACCTGCTGCCTCCCTGTTTCAGGCTTCCCGCGAACATTTGATTCGCGGGAAGCAGGGGAGGGGGAGAAGCAGGGGGGCGGAGTGTTCAGAGGAGGGGGCAGAGTTGGGGCGGGGCTGGGGAAGGGGAAGGGGCAGAGTTGGGGCGGGGCTGGGGCCCCGTGGAGTGTCCTCCTTTTTTTAAATTAAAATATGGTAACCCTACTGGAACAATATAAACACTCAAGTATTATGTTATGTCTGCTAATTTTTTTTGATAAGCAGACATTTTGCTGCAACTATATTACAGCCACTAATGCGTGGAACTGACAGCCGGAGCCCCGCCATTGTCAGCTCGGATAAATGGGGTTCTAGTGGACTAATGGAGAAAAAAAAAAAAAGAGTGTGTTGCAAACCTCAAAATATATGCAAAATTGTGGAGTGTGCAAAGCAAGCTAATTAAAATCAAAACTGCGATGGAAGCCTAACATTGTGGGATCTGCAATTTCCACAATACTGCGAATTAAGTAGGGCCTTAATGATAAACTTCAGAGACATTGACTTACCATAAGGGAACCACAGGGGAAAAAGAGAATTTAGATGCAAAGTCTCTACACACAGGAAGTGGATTTGAGAACACTTCTACAGGAAGCAGTGAAAGTAATTCACCGAGGCAAGCTAATAAAAAACCTCTCCATGTACTGAAACTACAGGGAACAGGCTGGAATATGAGTTAAAAAACTGTAGCAACACTGTATGGATGGCTGGGACAGACAAGCTCCTGCTTTTTCCTTCAGCCAATAATGAACTAATGAAATTCAATAGCCTTCTAGCTAGTGTGCAAGCTAGAGAAAACCAGGCTAGAAGACGAATATGCGAGACTGAAATGCATGTGTGAAAAGCTATGCTAAATTTAGTAAAGTATCAGAGTGGCACCTCGTAGGAACTCTAGAGTTATGGTTGAGTTAAGTATGTGTTCCTCAGGGTTTAAGATCACAGATGTCTGCTGTAAATGACCTGACACAAGGCCAGCTGTGAGTGACTTCAATTTACCGAAGGCATACCTGAAGGGGTGGTGGGGCATGATGACTCCAGCAGGGAAAGTTCACTCTCATAAGGGTCTGCTTTGCCAGTAGGCCAATTCATGGCAAATAAAAATTAATGCTGCAAAGCATGTTAGTTGGGCTTTAAAAATAGTAAGCCTGAAGGGCCTCATTTCAAAAACCGTGCGAGAAAAAAATGTGTATGCAACTGCATGCCTGCTTTATGCTTGCAGTTAATGTGGCTGTGATCATTTACCAAGCTGGATACTCAGCGAATTGGGTTAAGACCCGAATTGGCCTGTTGTGCATTGCTAATGCTGAAGAATTTGTAGCAGAGGATTCTTCTGATGTGTCAATTCATCTGGAAACAGATGGGCATGCTGCCATGAAGCCCATGAGTGATAATGAGCGACAGCGTACTGATGAGGCCTGGCAACCAACTGTTCGTGGTCAGGAGGCTATGATGGGAGGGGAAAACACCTCATCCCAACGTACTGTATCAGGCCCCAGTGCCTCAGCAACCCCTACACAAAACTGGAGTAGGTTATATCTATTGTTTGCTCTCTACGATCATACTGTCCAGCTAATGTCATGATGGCAGCCGTTGGAAGGAAGGACACTCTCATAGTCAGCTCTGTGATTGCACATGCAATGAACAGTTCAGCTTTTGTAATGCTCAACACACAGTCAGTGGAATCTTGCATTGAATCCTAACTTTGTGGGCACTCCACCTGCTGCTGCAGTTGTTCTATGCACGTAACTGTGCACACACCTTGTTCAAGCTCTGACAGTTTGTGCTATTTGCTGGGACTGATGATCTGTGTCTGGCCTAAATTCCATCAGACTCTCTATGGCCCTCTTCCCTACAAGCAAACTGATAAAACGCTGGCTATTGATTTACCGGTGTTTTCACGCCATAACTTGGAGAGGCAGGTGGGAAAACAACAGGCTTCATAATCATTAGGAACAAACGCATTAGTGGGTTTGTTCATGGCAAACTTAAATTTTGCAGGACTTCTACTGCAAACACACACAACAGAAAACAGGTCACGTCTAGCTCCTTTTGCAGTCTCACAAGCACGGAGTTATGAAAGCATTCCCTCCCTCGCCCCTTTCCACACGTTTCAGCTGCAGTGTCCTGCAATTTCACACCAAAAGAAGAAAAATGTTCAGGGTCACTGCATGAAAAGGAAGGAGAATTGCATTTACACAACTTTTCAGCAAAGCATGCTCACCACTTTCACCCAGCTCTAGTTTCTAGTATCTCCATGTCATTAGCATCCCGAAGGGAATGAAGAAGAGGGAGACTTTTTTTTTTTTAGGCGGGGATAATTTATCTATTTCAATTAGTTGTATTATGTCCAGCGCCTGTTTGCCACTGTGACAAGTACATAAAGAGTGACAGGAAAGGAATAATAAAGAGTGGTTATGTCTTCAAAACAGTCTCCCAATGGACTAAAGAATGTTTTCAAAACTGGAATCGTTCTCTATCCCAGTGGCTGCTCTCAGCCCTGCAGAGCAGCAGCATGATGGGGAACAGCCATTTCTGAAGACAGAATTAGGTTGTTCTGTCTTATTCACTAACCTTCAGTGTGTGCATGTATCGATTTAGAGAATACCAGTGGAGTCACAGGAAAGTTGTTGCTGTATGTAATTACTTAGGAACGCTCAAGGATGCTTTTCTCCATTATGTTTGCCTTACCTTTGTTCTAGGTAACGCAGAGCCTGCCTTACAAACTCCATGCGCACCTCCATGTTGGTCCGGACTTTCAACGCATCGCTTGCAGGAACCAGCAATACCTCTGTCATTAGTTTAACCATGGCCCACATATCAGAGATATTCTAGAAATGAACCCGTTCATACAACAGTGATTATTACAGCCATTAGGGATTTACCTAGTCTGAGCAGTATGAGCGTTTACATAAAAATGGATAAGTTACAGCTAGTCAAGACTTATAACGAAGACATTAGAGGCACACATCAGGGTAAGCCATCTGTCTGCCTGACAGAATGAGTCCAGGTGACAGGACGCATGCCAGAGTTAGGCTGATAACGATGTTCCCAACCTCCTCTGCATCACCCCCCTTTAAAGGAGCATTTGCCTGCAAAGATTTTGCCTGACTGTGGTTCACAGATGACTGACTATGGCTTTCAGAGAGCTGGTTGGGGACTTGGTGATGGTTCTGCTTCCTTGTTTCCAGTAATTATATCACTCTAAAACAAATACTTTCCTAGCCATAGTTTCCGGATAAACACTTGCTGTAGTTGCCCTGTGAAGTTATGGAATCACAAACAGGAGGGGATGTATCCACAAGACTCTCTCTCTCTCTGTTCAGATGTGGTCCACATTATGAAAAATGTGGAGACCCTGAGGCCTAGCTCTACATGCTCATGTGGATTAAGTTATCAATACGCACAGGTAAAATAGTAAGACACATGGGATGAAATCCTGACCATACTGAAATCAATGGGAGTTTTGCCATCGACTCCAATGAGGTCGGAATTTCACCCACGATACTTCAGTGTGACAAGAGCACTGAAACTCATTGAGTTGTGTCTGTTAAAATGAATACAGAATTGCTCAAAGCCCTCAGAGTCTGTTAGATCTCAATTACAGGTGTACATTCAAAGTCATTTAGGTTTGTTAGATGGCCAAGAAATTTTGGACACCTGGTTTGGCAACCTCCGCACTGGCTTTACTTTCCAGTATTAGTCATTTCCCTGTCCTCTTCCCACAGCTCTCCATAGTCTGTGCGTTTGTTTTGGAGGAAAGCGGGGGAGTGTTATAAGTACAGTAGACACTATCACTTGTACTGATCTAGAACTTCCTTTCTTCCCCCAAGCGTGAGTCATATACGCATTCAATCTCTCTCCTTACAACCCTTCTGCTTTAAGCTTACACCCACCTCATCGAGAACAGTTGTGTGAAGGACACTGATGTACGGATAACAACATTAAAAAAAAATCTTTACACCTTTTTTTTACCCTTCTTGATAAAAGCCCCTCCCTGCTATTCTTTCATCTGAAAGCTCTCCGAGCGAGACTCTGCTTTTCCATTGCAATGGAGTCATTCCTGACATACACCAATGTAATTGAGAGCAGAATCCGGCTCTTTCATCAACTGCAAGATATCTATCCAACTGGTAATTTCTTCAAGAATTTTTTTTTAAAAAGGATAACTTACATGAAAATAAAATAATCCATAAGTACAGAAAAAGAATACAAAAGAGCTGCAATATTCAGTAAAAGGTTAGAACTACTAAATTATACAATGAAGATCTCTGGCTGAGGTACTATGTCCAGCTGTGCATTTGGAACGTGCCTAGCACAATGCAACCCTGGTGCTTATGGGAACTATGAGGTGTTACTGTAATATGAAATATTGTGGAGGGAAAAGAAGAAAAGCAAAAACAGCAGCAAGTCCAAAAGCAGTGTTATTTTGCAATAGCACCTTTAGAGACTGCCACGGGCCAGCAAGAAGGTGAAGGGGTTTCCCAGATAGGTGGCACAATCTGGAACAAAGCTGAGACTTGATGAATTAAAGTTCACAGCACAATATATTTCAAGGAGTCTGCTATCCTAGCAATCCAGCTGAAGGAGTGAAATAGGAAAAGGAGATTTAATGTTGACTTAAAGCCACTGCGAGGCTATTTAGTTGGTGCTTGGGTTTAAACACGAGCCAGAATTATTATTGGGGACCAACCTACATTTTCCATAATCCAGAACTGAAGCTTAGCCCTTTCATTCAGAAACACTTTGAAAGCACATGTAAACAATGGCACATGTGGCTATCAGGGGGTCCTGTTTTTAAAGCAAGACACAACAGGATCCATTTAAAGTGAAATACTTGTTTCTAAGGATCACAATGCAATGAAACAGGCCAATTTTTTCTACCTCACTGTAAATAGAATTTCAGTCCCTGAGTTTACCACATGGGCCCTGCTGAACTGAAGAAGATTGCATTCCTGGCTCATTATTTTCTGTAAAGCAATGCAATTTTTTCTTGTGATATCAGTACATTTTTGTAAATATCAGCAGGCTGCTAACCACAGCTGAGAGCAGATTAAGTCCGTCTCCCTATGTTAACTTATTGGCATTACCTTATCATCCTGTTCAGCAACAGCAACACAAAAGTCTACCAGGTTAGGCTGCAGATGTCCGTTCACGATCTTCTCATTATAAATATAAATCTGAAATGTATCAAAAGTGAGCAATTTTCACAATGCATCTGGTTCTCTCCTCCACCCTGCTACAGCAGCAGAATTTGAAACAGGCTTCAAGACTGGATGGCCTTCAGGGTTTCGAGCCAGTTTTCTTCCCACATCAGCTGCCTTCTATCCAGGACAGAAAGGGAGGGATGGGCAGCAACATGAAATGCACCTCCACAAAACTACCACAGCCCCAGAGCTGCCTGAATGTCAGGAACGATACAGTTATTCAGTTGTTCTGCATGGCAGAGCTTTGCACTGGTTGCTATGTTAGACTAATTGCAACGTAGGAGGGAAAAGTGCTGGCAGATATATGACTGCCAGAGTGACATTTCACTGTATACCACTCTCATTTCTGTTGAAGAGACAGGAACAGAATTCTGGAAACCATAATATTAAGTCCCTTAGTGGTAGCAGTGTTTATAAAACCCTGACCCAGAGCAACCTGTACAGCAGAAACTTGTTAAATAAAGCTGTGTTGCAAGAGAAAAAGTATTCCTTTCATAACCATCCTAGAGCCTTAAAATTCCTCCAGTCCTGCAAGAGATTATCTGCCCTGCAGAGTGAATTCCACTGAACATTGACCAAGCTGCTCTAACATTGCCCTCTCTTCTTGGAATTTTTAAGGATTGAGGACTGTATTTGGCATATAGAGAAATACATGCATTGAACAGATCAATTTTCCATTACAGTTCAGTTATTTGTGTATTAGAAGTTAGGTGAAGATTTTCAAAAATTGCTCCTAAACCCTCATTTGGGCACATCCATTTTCAGAGGTGACTTCAGCCCACTTTTTCAGGTGCCTGAATAAGGATTTAGGAGCCTAATGTCCATTTTTAAAAATCTTGATCTTATTTTAGCTACTACTTTGCAACATTTTCCTTCATTCCCAGCCCAGAAACCTTCCCTTCCAGGTAAAAGGGCTAATTAGAGCTCCCTCTGAAAACCTTCTAGGCATTTACCTGGAAGGGAGTGTTGGAGACTGACAAAAGGCTCCCCCCTACTCTCCAGCAGCTGGATATACCATTGTCTCCTCCGCATTCCTAGCATAGATGAAAGAAACTGTGCTCAGGATCCAAACTGTCCCCATGATGGTAATGCATTCCTCTACCACTACAGCAGTGGGCTAGGCCTCTGAACTATTCCATTGCCAGGCAGTCAATTAAACTGGACTTCACTGTGCTCCTGTGAATGGTTCTGGGCTGCTGCATGGAACAATTATTTAATCCCGTATTAAAAAGAATAGCTATTGACACCATATGGAGACAGTTTGTAACAATAATCTGATTTTTAGAGGTGCCGAGCACCCTAAACTTCCATTGAAATCCATAGCAGCTGAAGGTGCTAGCACCTTTAAAATTCAGGTCCTCGGTTTTTGCAGTAGGGGATCTGATAGTTTCTTATTCACTGAATTTAGAAGTATTCCTATATTCATGGGCTATTAGAGTAAACCAATTCTATTCCAGAAAAATGAGGAATGATCTTCCTGTAACCTAAAAACATGGCTTGAACCGTATTGTATGGGGGCTTTAGCACCATAGTTCTACAGTGTAGATGGGAGCCAACTAATTAATTATGGATTAACAACAAATAGAACAGAATCAGAACTGATGCTAAGTGAACAGAGGTATTTTGGCCCCAATCTTAAAAAACACGTTTATCAACGTGTAACTAATTCTGTACACAGTTACCATGAGTGCATATAGAAATGAAAAACAGATGTGTAACTAGCCATCTGTCTGCACAAATACCTGATTTATGCATGTAATCCTGGTAATTCAGTGCAAGAAACTGGGCGCACAGCTTTGCGTGTGCAATTCTGAAAATCAAGTATCTGTCTTATTTTTCTTCCAACATTACTGGTAATCAGAACCTTAGTCTTTGAATAAAAAAGGAAATTAATTGCTTATGATTATGAATAGATTTAATATCTTCTCCTGAAATTTTTCAGATCAATTCCAATGCAGCCTTCTAATTCAGCCCTGGTGTTCTGAAGTTCCTCATAAGTGACCAGTTAAAACTGAATATAACTTGACAACTGCCATAATTAATATTTGAATCTCTTTCCCCACCGCCACATCCCCAATCACAAAGGATGCCTTTGAAATCTGAAAAACTACAAGAATGTAGAGTGTTGGTTTGAATACTTTTACATTTTAACATGAGTTTGGAAAGTCGCACGTAAAAAGGACAAAAAAAGTTTCCATTTACTATATAACCATGAATGATCTGGATAATTACACATGGTATCAGCATCACCTTTAGATGCAAAACTGTGCAGTAGAGAGAGAAGCACATTTCTGAGGAAAAAGTCAGGCTAAGTTTCTTGTCTTTTCTTGACTGCATTTTAATCCCAGCCAGGTGCTGTCATCCCTGTCCTGATCCCTCTTTTCACTCACTCAGGGCTTCTCCCATTTTGTTCTCCCATGTCTGTCGTGGCTAAGACACATTGGCAATGATTTGTTATCCCCTTTCAGCATACTCACTTGTCGGGCATAGGCCATCTCCACGCTATCCAAAGAGCTGCGACCTGGAGGACCCAACTCACTGATGCAACTGGGCTGTTGAACAAGAAACAGTAGTGATTAAGGAGTCTGTTGTTCAAATATAGCAGCTCCTTAGCATGCATTTTTAGTTCAGCCTCTTTGTGATGCACCACACCAAACAGGTCAAACCACTCCAGTGTGTTTGTTTCTACCTCTTACCTATTCACAAGACAGGGAATGCGAAACTGCTTGTGGCCAGACATGCTCAAGAGGCAAAACATAGCAACCTATTGCTGAACTCTTCACATGTAGAAATCCACACTCAATGTCACTGAACTACTCTATTGTAAGCTTAGTACCATGTAAACTTGATGCTAAATGTATAAAAGGGCAGAAGCCTTCCTGGCTCAGCACACAAACCAACCATTCGCTTTTTCGGATTAGAAAGGAACCCCCTCAGAAGGCATTTTATAATTATTTCTCAGCTTATGGTTACTGAAATATTGTTTATTACAATGCTGCATACCTTCCTGCAAAGCATTTGATATTGGCTTCGGTCAGAGACAAGACATTGAACTTGAAGGACCATTGGCTCCATCCTATGTGGCAATTCTTATGTTCCTATTTTGCCCCACTGAAATGTATTGAGACTCACAAAGGAATAAGAACATTACACTACCTACCAAAGTTGGCCCTCTGTTGTTGGCAACCTTAGCAGAGAGAGGTCAGTGAGTGATTGGACCTGGAGAATAAACCATTTTCTCATCCAGAAAGGTGACCCAGGCTTGAGACATACTGGCTTGATTCTGGGGGATAGCTCACAACAACTTCTCTGTGTTAAGATTCTGTTCTTCTCTTAAAGGTGGAATAAACTAAATCCATGCTACTGTAGTGCGATAAGGCTGCATTGTCAAATGGCCACCACAAATTGCGGGCCCGTTTGTCTGTACAGCCATGGCTAAATGTGAATGCTCAATGCTATTGGAAAGAGGCTATTTCCAATGGAACATACTTGATCAAGACAGAGCAGGTGTTTGGATTTTACCAACCAAAATACAATTCCCTCCAATTCAAGCTATGTTTGTTAACATCTCCTCCTGTGTTTTGGAAGGAGGAGTCATTTTTTTAATGCCAGTTATCCTTTGCACAGTATTCCCTTATAGATAATTATATTAAGTTATGTATTTATAAAGCAAAACACATGTCCACTTTTATGGCCTCTAAATTGGAATTAGTTACTTATTCTGATAAAGAGCATGTGGGGTTGGATAGTTTTTAAAATAAGCATTTTAATGTTAAAGCCAGTTATGGCTGGCTGGACCCCAGACATTATCTATTGGGCTTCACTTTATCAATATTGTCAAAGGTCTTATTTTCCCTATTTGTAACCTATCCAGAGTGTTAATACTCTGGTGTGTAGATCAGATCACCTAAAGACACTGCTTAATGACATGTTATATCCATTATTGGAAAGGCTCGGTTTGCCATGCCTGCCTGTCTAAGCAAGTCTTTATCTTTAAACAGTCTTTGTTTGAACAGTCAGCTCCAGGATGGGTTTTCTTTTCACTTCTTGTTTAGTCCAGTCAAGCTATCTTCAGATCTGTTAAAATTTGTTGTGCTTTGGCAACACTTACTGCGATTAATTGCAATAGAATATCCACCTTCCATTAAATAACACTTTTATTCAGCATCTGAAACTCAAGAGAGCATCTCATTTTTGCTGCGTTCACAAGGGGTCTCTATTTAACTCTCACCTCATAAATTGGACATTGTTATATTTTGTTACTGTATTTCCTACATTTGTTTAAAATCAATATTTCACACCAAAAAATCATAAGACTTAAAAAGACACAGTATTAAAATCACACTGCCAAGTTTATTATCTGCTACTATTAAAGTAGTGTCAAGCAGATACTTGAAAATATTTTTTTAAAACCTTTCCCTCCCAATTTTGTCCCTTTGTATTTGACAAAATACGGATTTCCCACTCTGATTTTAACAAGGATTTATGTTAACATGGCTTTTTTGGTTTAGCTGATTGATTGGTTTTGATTTCTCTGGCACCTAGCCAAAACTCTAGGCACCACTTTTCACCTATGGGCAGGATATTCCATAATTACCACTTAGGGGTTTTTTGCATCTTCCTCTGAAGCATCTGGTATAGCCACTGGTATTGCCACATTGGATTAGACGAATTCTGCCATGGTCCAGTATGGCAGTACCTATGTCCTTAAATGGCCTGGGTTCTGCACATCAGAGACGCTCTGTGTGTGTTAATGCCACAGCTGCTGTCAGTGGAGATTTTTAAACTGGACGCCTCTGGGTATAGCTGAGAGGGAACGGTTGGCAAGATGTTCTTTACAAGGGCTCCTTGTGTCCCCAACTTTAATCTAAAATGGCCCAAATCTATTGACCTACCGGGCACACGGCAATGGCTATTTGCAGGAGCCTTATGGAACGACTGGGGTATATTTTTCTGGGGTATATTTTATATATATTGACTTGAGGGCTGGTTAAGTTTATATAATTTTTGTTGAGTTCCGGCTCTGTTACATTGCTGGGTATATTGTCCTGCATGGATTGTGACTGTAAATTGGGAAGAGTTTAAGAGCTTTGGACAGGCGCATCCTTGCACTTAAATCGGAATAACTAAATACAAGGTCAGTAGTATAGCAAAGGGAGAGAAGCTGTCTCTTAGCTAATAGGGTCCCAGAACCAGGAATTCCACCCAGAAACTTATCAGAAGCTCAGAACATTGGTGTTTTGCAACCCCTTGGCTCAAACAAAATTGAGCCAAATTTGGACCATCATTTTTAGCTGCATTATGCAAAATAGTAGATATGGATTTATTTGCTGTTTTCATTTCTTGGCAACAGTGCAGTGAAGAATTATTTAAAATATGGAGATATTTGAAAAATATGAAAATATGAAAAACATGCCCATGAGATTATAAATAATTAAAGACTGGTGAATTTAAGTACTAAGACTAATAATTTCCTCAAACTAAAAAAACATGTTTAAAAAACACATTGTATACCAATAAACTCACATTTTAAAAATCTTTAAGGGTCATTCCTAGTGGATCCCGATAATTTAGAAGTGTTTCTATGCTTCTTCCAGTGCCAAATCAGCTGATACATATTCCTCTAAACCCACCTAAATAATGACAAAAGCTTTGTTCTGAAGAACAAAGAAGCTGTTAAAGCAGGTTTCCTGGGAAACAGAGGTGAAGGCAGAAATGGTGCTTTGCGGTCTCTCCCTCTGCTGTGCCAGATAAATTGCAGAACTATTTAAAGAAATGCTAAATTATGGACTCCGTCATTATTCACTGATGAGATCTCAACTGCTAACACAAGCTGGGGGTGGGTGGATTCGTTGTGACTTAATGTCACTTTTCAGTCAATGCCTGAATGCCACAAATATAAAGATTGAGGCTTTCATCTCTGAATCTGATTTCTTTCTCCTCCACTATCGTTTTGCAGCACTGAACATATATGTGGCTGCTACTCTACAAGGCTGTATGACTGACAGGCTGAAATGCACAAGTTAACATCTGAATTTAAAATACAAGTCAAACTAGCAAACAACTGTTACAGGGATTTTTTTTTAAAACGTGTCTAATTTTCTTTCCTCCAGTTTTAATTTCATCATAAACTTTATGGTTTTGAAAATCATTTTTATTAACCATCTGCCAGAGATGAGAACTGCTAGAGCGACAGTACGTTCTTTAAATATCCATTGTCTCCACCTTTCAGCAACACATAAAAAGAATTCCAGGAGTTTACAAAATTGTTGTTTCCCTTCCTTTTGCATTCCCACATCCCACCTTTCACTTCTTATTAGAAGAGCTGCAGGAGCAGGTTTAGTTCCCTGTTTTGCCACTTTAGATTTGAATTCCAGCTAGGCCTCGGGATTCTTTTTAAATCAGGTTGTTCCACGGAATTTTTGTGGCTGAGTCAATGTGATGGAAAAAACGATGACCTACGTTTCGTAACTGTTGTTCTTCGAGATGTGTTGCTTATGTCCATTCCAAGTAGGTGTGTGCACATCGCTTGCAGTCATCAGAAGGTTTGTCCCCTAGCGGTACCTGTTGGGTCAGCTGTGGAGCCCCCTGGAGTCACACCTTCACGGCGGTGTATATAGGTCCCTGCCGACCTGCCACCTCCTCAGTTCCTTCTTGCTGGAGTACTCCAACAGAGGGATAGGCGGGCAGGTCTTGGAATGGACATGAGCAGCACATCTCGAAGAACAACAGTTACGAGAGGTAGGTAACCGTTTTGGTTTTTTTCTTCGAGTGCTTGCTCATGTCGATTCCAAGTAGGTGACTCCCAAGCGGTTCCCAGGAGGAGGGGTCAGAGTTCACCAAGTTGCAGACTGCAGCACCACTCTGCCAAATGCTGCATCGTCTCTAGCCTGATGAGTAATGGCGTCGTGCGACATAAAGGTCTGGATTGATGACCACCTTGCTGCCCTGCAGAGGTCCTGAATGGGGACCTGCACCAGGAACGCTGCCGAGGAAGCCTGCACCCTTGAGGAGTGCCCTGTCAATGCTGGGGCAGGTATCTTTGCTAGTAGCACGCTCTGATACAAGCCGTGATCCATAACCAGATCCTTTGGGAGGACACTGGAAGCCCCCTCATCCGCTCAGCAATTGCAACGAAGAGCTGTGTCGACTTTCAGAATGGCTTCATCCTTTCAATGTAAAAAGGAAACGCTCATCTGACATCCGGGGAGTGGAGCATCCGTCCCAGTGACTAGCATGGGGCTTAGGGAAGAACACTCGAAGAAAAAGGTCCTGATTCGCGTGGAATTGCGAAACTACCTTTGTGGGGGAAGGCTGGATGCGGCTGCAACTGTACCATGTCCTTGTAAAAAAAAAGAGTATAAGGGGACTCGGACGTTAAGGCCTTAAGCTCAGACACCCTCCTGGCAGAAGTTATGGCCGCTCAGAATATTTTTCCTGGAAAGTGGCAGAGGAGAGAGCAAGTTGCTAGGGGCTCAAAAGGAGGGCCTATCAGCCTGAGAGCACCAGGTTGACATCCCATGGGGGGATCGGCTGTCTTACCTGGGGGTACAGCCTATCTAGTCCTTTGAGGAAGCGGCCAACCATGAGGTTAGTGAATACTGACCAGGATGGCAAGCCGAGATGGCGGCCAGGTGCACCTTTATTGACGACACTGCCAAGCCCTGCTGTTTCAGGTGTAGTAAATAGTCCAAGATAATGGGAATCAATGACTGTAATGACAGAGTGTCTTTTTGCAGAAATCAGACTGAGAATCTCTTCCACTTAGCCAGATAAGTGGCTCGAGTGGATGGTTTTCTGCTGTCAACGAGAACTTCCCTAACGGAATCTGAGCATGCGAGCTCCAAGGGGTTTAGCCACAGAGATTCCATGCTGTGAGGTGGACAGACTCTAGATTGGGATGCTGGAGGTGGCCGTGGTCCTGCGTGATCAAGTCCGGGACCAGGGGCTGTGTTATAGGTGTGTCCACCGACAGGTCTAGAAGCATGGCGAACCTGTGTTGACGTGGCCATGCTGGCGCTATAAAGATCGTTGATGCTCTCTCTCTTCTGACCTTCAGCAGGAGCTTGTGCACGAGCGGGAAGGACGGGAATGCGTACAGCAGGTACCCCTTCCAAGGGAGGAGAAAGGTGTCCGCGAGCGAACCAGGGCTGTGATTCAGGAAGGAACAGAACTGCTGACACTTCCTGTTGAACCATGTTGCGAACAACTCTAGCTGGAGAAATCCCCACCTCTGGAGGATGTTGATTACGACATCCGGGCGTAGGGACCACTCGTGGTTGTGAAAGGACCTGTTAAGATGATCAGCCAGTTCATTCTGAGAGCCCAGAAAGTGCGATGCCTCCAGATGTATGGCGTGGGCAATGCAGAAGTCCCACAGCTTGAGGGCTTCCTGACACAGGGGAGAGGAGTGAGCACCACCCTGTTTGTTTATATAGAACATCGCTGTTGTAACGTCTGTCAATTCTGATACCCATCTACCCTGCAGATGGGTTTGAAATATCTGGCAAGCAGGGCAAACCGCACATAGCTCCTGACGCTGATGTGAAGCAAAAGTTCAGCTTGGGACCAGAGACCTCGAGTCCTGATTCTTCCTAAGAGCACCCCCCCCCAACCCATCGCCAACACGTCCGTTACTAGAGACAGCGAGGGTTGGGGCCCAGAGAAGGGCACTCCCGCACATACTGCTTGCGGGTCGAGACACCACCTGAGGGACTCAATAACCAGAGGAGTGAGTGTGACCAACTTGTCTAGGAGGTCTCAGTTCGGCCTGTACACCAAGGCTAGCCAAGCCTGAAGGGGGCGGAGCTGCAGCCTGACGTGCTGTACTACATACGTACAGGCAGTCATATGGCCGAGCAGCTTCAGGCAATTTCGCGCTGTAGTGGTGTGGTATCGCCCGAGCTTGTCTATGATGGCGCCCATGGTGAGAAAGTGAGTTTCCGGAAGGAATGCCCTGGCTTGACCGGAGTCCAGGAGAGCGCCGATGAACTCTATCCTCCGAGTAGGGATTAGGGTCGACTTTGCCGCATTCAGTATCAGTGTGGAACATTGTCCGAACTAGGCTCGCATGGGACTCCACTTGGGCCCTGGAGCAGCCTTTGATTAGCCAGTCGTCGAGGTATGGGAATACTTGCACCTGCTGTTTCTGCAGGAAGGCTGCCATGACCGACATGCATCTGGTGAACACCCCAGGGGCTGCCAAGAGGCCAAAGAGGAGAACCGTAAACTGATAGTGAGTGTTGTTGACCACAAAGCGGAAGAACCATCTGTGGGACAGGACTATGGACACGTGAAAGTAAGTGTCCTTCAAGTCGAGGGCGGCGTACCAGTCCCCCGGATCCAGGCAGGCAATAATGGAAGCCAGGGAGACCATGCGGAACTTTATCTTCTTCATGAATCTGTTGCGGTTTTGCAGGTCTAAAATAGGTACGAGTCCACCCTTGGCCTTCGGGATTCGGAAATACCGGGAATAGAACCCCCTGCCCCTGAACTCTAGAGGAACTTCCTCTACCGCCTTGAGTAGTAGGAGCGTTTGCACCTCCTGCATGAGGAGCTGCTTGTGAGAAGGGTCCCTGAAGAGGGACGGGGAAGGAGGGAGGGAACAGAATTGCAGAGAATATCCCAATTCTACCGTGATCAAGACCCATTGGTCTGACGTGATTTGTGCACAGGCATGGTAGAAATGGGATAGACGATTCATGAAAGAAGGGGAAGGATCCAGGATCTGAACTGGTGCGTCGCCCCCATGCGCACCTTCAAAAGTTTGGCTTGGAGGCTGAGGGCTGCTTTGCTGAACCCTGGCCCTGGTTAGACGAGGACTGAGAGGGTCTCCATCTATTACTCCTGCCCCGCTTCCTGCTATAGTCCTGTCTAGGGGGAGCAGGGTAGAAGCCAAGGGCAGGCTGTGGCTTAAATTACTTCCTCTGGGGGGCTGGCATATGAAGCCCCAGGGACTTCAGAGTGGCCGTGAGTCTTTCAGGCTGTGGAGCTTAGAGTCTGTTTGCGCCAAGAAAAGCCCTAAACAGTGGAACGGCAATTCCTGAATTGTCTGCTGGACTTCGTGCGGGAGCCCCGACACCTGAAGCCACAAGCTCCTTCTTATGGCTACAGCTGTCAACATAGTCCGGGTTGCCGAGTCTGCTGATTCTACGGAAGCCTGTAAGGAGATCCTCGCGACTACCTTGCCTTCCTTGAGGACAGCAGAAAACTCCGAGCGGGAGTCCGCCGGCAGTAGCTCCTTGAATTTGGACATGTTCCAAGAGTTAAAACTGTAGCGGCTAACGACTGCCTGCTGGTTGGCAATGTGAAGCTGGAGCCCCCTGGTAGAATACATCTTCCTACCGAAGAAATCCAGCTTCTTCGCCTCCTTGGACTTAGGAGATGGTCCCGGTTGTCCTTGCCTTTCCTTTCAGATGGCAGCCTCCACCACGAGTGTGCCTGGCTGAGGGTGACTGAACAGGTACTCATACCCTTTTGAAGGCACAAAATATTTCCTCTCCACCCCTTTGGCCGTGTGGGGGAAGAGAGGCGGGCATGTGCCACAACGCTTTAGCAGTGTTATGGATGGGGCAAAGCCACCCTCGAGAGACCTTCAGGCACGAGAATGTCAACCATGGGGTCAGTCTCCTCTAACACCTCCTCTGCCTGCATGCCCAAATTCTGAGCCACTCTTCTGAGCAACTCTTTGTGGGCTCTGTTGTCCATGGCCGGGAGCTGGTGGATATGCCTGCCACTGCTTCATCAGGGGAGGATGAGGAAGGTGCCCGAGGAGGCATCAGGTCTTTCTGACCTTCTGGCTCGCAGGGATCCCCCTGCACTGCAACGACCTGCATGGTGCCGGGAGCAGTGCTGGTTTCCAGGCCCGTGATCGTCTCGGTACCGGCCCCGGTGCCAGGTCCCACTGCGGTCTTGGTGCCAGCCTACATGCTCATCTCTTGGCCTCACAGAGGTTCCCGGGCTAAAGATGACGATGATGGAGGGGCCCGTGTCTCTGAAACCACCGACAAGGATCTGGACCCTGGCCCTGGGGGTTGGTGGTAGGCCCATGGGGGTCCAGAAGGGCCATTGAGCTGGTGCCTGCCACTGTGGTGGCCATGGCATCATAGGCAATGGCTGTCCTTCCTCTTGTCTGGAGTGGTACCAGCTTTGCCTAAAAGCATACGACTCCGCCTCCGAGTCTGATGAGGCCTCCAACCTCAGCAACCAAGGCGGCATGGAGTGAGACTGTGCCGGGGAGCGGTGCCGCATCATCGCTGCCTTGCCCGTAGAAAGCACTGTGCCCCTGCAGTGCCAGTGCAGGGGATGCCCCATCACTGCTATGAGGTCCCTCGCTGCCTCAAAGGTGTCCGGCGTGGAGGGAAGGTTTCAGTCTTCCCCCGAAACTCCTCCATTGGGGATTTCACTAGAACTGGACTCAATGGACCTTCCTGTGAGGCCAGAGTTGACGATGCCAGCTGAGTCAGAGCCAGAGCAGGGTGTCCCGGAGCGGAACGCACCGCGCTGGTGCCTCCTCGCTCCACTGCTCTAGTGGGAGAGAGACTTCTGTCGGTCTTCTTTCTTTTGTGCAGGATCGGCAAATGGGAACAGTGCCGGGCACTCGCATTGGAGATGATCTTTGGCGCCAGGGAATGGCAGTGCCGAGGGTCCCTGTAACCCACGTCCTCTCTCGGTGCCGCAACCTTTCTTACCGAGGCCAGTGCGTGCTATACCAAAGTGCTGGGCTTGGGGTCAGACGCTGCCTGTGCTGGCTGGGGACGAAGGGCAGACTCCATGAGGAGCAATTTCAGCCTAAATTCCCTCTCCTTCTTAGTCCTTGGGCAGAGGCCTCTGCAGATTTTGCACTTCTCAGTCTAACAGGCTTCCCCCAAACACTTTAAGCAGGAGTCGTGTGGGTCTGCCCCTGTTATAGGCTTCGGACAGGACCCACACGGTTTGAACCCCTAAGACCGAGGCATGTCCCAGACCCCGGGAGGGGAAATGTGGTGGTGGGGGGGAAAACCCCAACTAAAACTTATCTAAACTAACTATGGACTACTGGAATTAACTAATACTAAGTTTTCAACTATTTACAAGTACAAGAAAAGTCCACTAGGGGATGGCTTGCCGTAGCAAGAGAAGAGCTGCTCCAACGACCGTCACAGGTGGTAGGAAGGAACTTTTTTGCGAACAGGGACTGCTAACAGGGAGTTTCGCAAGGGAGTTCTCCAGGTGAAGGAGGAGGAATACAGCAGCCTTGGGGTAAGTGACTGTCTGTAGTGTGTGTTTGTTTGTGTTTGGGGGTTACTTGCTGTGTGCTGAGCTTGTGTTTGTCAGTCTGTTTGTTTGTTTGGTTGTTTGAAGGACCGTGTGCTGTGGCTAGCAGTTGGAAGCTGTGAGCTTCAAAGGAAGGTTTGAAAGCTAGAAGCCTCTGGTAAGTGGCTGAGCCTTAATCAGTGGGCGGGGCATTCACATAGGTCAGGGCTTTATAAAGCAGCACACAAGCGACCCGGGAGCTTTTGCGACCAGGGGCTGCTAACAGGGAGTTTCGCAAGGGAGTTTGGAAGGGGAGTGGGAAGGGAGCGGGGGTCCCTTTATTCCCCTTAAAACCTATAAACCAAACTACATTCAAAACCTTTTGCTTAAACAACCCTTTCATTAACTAGGAGACAATGCAGGCAGAAGCCCAGCAGCAGAGTGGGGGCTATCCTGTTTATTGTGCTCAGTGTAGCATGTATGATTACCTGCCCTATGAGCGGGTGGCGTATGTGTGCATTCGGTGCAAGGAGCTCCTGGCCCTCAGAGACCACGTACGGGCTTTGGAAGCCAAGGTGGTGGAACTGGAGGAGCTACGGGAGGCAGACAGGTATGTTGATGAGGCTTTCCGGGACACTGTAGAATTGTCCCACCTCCGGTAAGACAGCCCCTGTGCTGCTGAGGAGGATGAAAGGCCCAGGGAACCAGAGCAGTCAACGGGAGCAGAGGGAAACCTTCCCATAGTTGGGACTCTCCTTCCAGATGGTGCTGGGGTTCTCTCTCGCACTGAGGTTGCCTCTCCGGGGGAGGGAACTCCAGTTGCTAGGAAAAGGCAGGTGTTAGTAATGGGAGAATCGATCATTAGAAACGTAGATAGCTGGGTTTATGATGACTGGGAGAACCGCATGGTGACTTGCCTGCCTGGTGCGAAGGTTGCGGATCTCTCGAGGCATCTAGACAGACTTATGTGTAGTGCTGGGGAGGAGCCGGTGGTCGTGGTACATGTAGGTACCAATGACATAGGGAAGGGTAGGAGAGATGTCCTGGAGGCCAAATTTAGGCTGCTAGGGAAGAGACTGAAATCCAGGACCTCTATGATAGCATTCTCAGAAATGCTCCCAGTTCCACGCGCAGGGCCAGGTAGGCAGGCAGAGCTTCAGAGTCTCAATGCGTGGATGAGACGATGGTGTAGAGAGGAGGAGTTTACTTTCATTAGGAACTGGGGAAACTTTTGGGAAAGGGGGAGCCTATACAGGAGAGATGGGCTCCACCTAAACCAAAGTGGAACCAGACTGCTGGCACTAAACATTAAAAAGGTTGCAGAGCAGTTTTTAAACTAGGAGATGGGGGAAAGCCGACTGCTGCAGAGGAGCATGTGGATCGGACAGAGACTTCTCTTAGGGGAGAGTCTAATGATAGAGAATCTCCAGGTTATAGTCAGGAGCAGAGGATGGAGGAGGATAATGTAAGGGCCAGATCAGATGATAAACATTCACATAAAAAAGAATCTAACACATCAGAAAAGGGCAGACAAATAAACAGTGACAAGTTTTTAAAGTGCTTGTACACAAATGCTAGAAGTCTAAATAATAAGATGGGTGAACTAGAGTGCCTCGTGATAAAGGAGGATATTGATATAATAGGCATCACAGAAACCTGGTGGACTGAGAGCAATCAATGGGACACAATCATTCCAGGGTACAAAATATATCAGAAGGACAGAACAGGTCGTGCGGGGGGAGGAGGGGGGGGAAGGGGGAGAGTGGCACTATATGTGAAAGAAAATGTAGAATCAAATAAGTAAAAATCTTAAGTGAATCCAAATGTTCCATAGAATCTCTATGGATAGAAATTTCATGCTCTAATAAGAATATAACATTAGGGATCTATTATAGACCACCTGACCAGGACACTGATAGTGATGATGAAATGCTAAGGGAAATTAGAGAGGCTATCAAAATTAAGAACCCAATAATAGTGGGGAATTTCAATTATCCCCATATTGACTGTGAACATTTCACTTCAGGACGAAATGCAGAGATAAAATTTCTCGATACTTTAAATGATTGCTTCATGGAGCAGCTGGTTCGGGAACCCACAAGGGAAGAGGCAACTCTAGATTTAGTCCTGAGTGGAGAGCAGGAGCTGGTCCAAGAGGTAACTATAACAGGACCGTTTGGAAATAGTGACCATAATACAATAGCATTCAACATCCCTGTGGTGGGAAGAACATCTCAACAGCCCAACACTGTGGCATTTAATTTCAAAAGGGGGAACTATGCAAAAATGAGGGGGTTAGTTAAACAGAAGTTAAAAAGTACAGTGACTAAAGTGAAATCAGTGCAAGCTGCATGGGCGCTTTTTAAAGACACCATAATAGAGGCCCAACTTCAATGCATACCCCAAATTAAGAAACACAGTAAAAACTAAAAAAGAGCCACCGTGGCTTAACAACCATGTAAAAGAAGCAGTGAGAGATAAAAAGACTTCCTTTAAAAAGTGGAAGTCAAATCCTAGTGAGGCAAATAGAAAGGAGCATAAACACTGCCAAATTAAGTGCAAGAATGTAATAAGAAAAGCCAAAGAGGAGTTTGAAGAACGACTAGCCAAAAACTCAAAAGGTAATAACAAAATGTTTTTTAAGTATATCAGAAGCAGGAAGCCTGCTAAACAACCAGTGGGGCCCCTTGATGATCGAGGTACAAAAGGAGTGCTTAAAGACGATAAAGTCATTACGGAGAAACTAAATGGATTCTTTGCTTCAGTCTTCACGGCTGAGGATGTTAGGGAGATTCCCAAACCTGAGCCGGCTTTTGTAGGTGACAAATCTGAGGAATTGTCACAGATTGAAGTGTCACGAGAGGAGGTTTTGGAATTAATTGATAAACTTAACATTAACAAGTCACCGGGACCAGATGGCATTCACCCAAGAGTTCTGAAAGAACTCAAATGTGAAGTTGCGGAACTATTAACTAAGGTTTGTAACCTGTCCTTTAAATCGGCTTCTGTACCCAATGACTGGAAGTTAGCTAATGTAACGCCAATATTTAAAAAGGGCTGTAGAGGTGATCCCAGCAATTACAGACCGGTAAGTCTAACGTCGGTACCGGGCAAATTAGTCGAAACAATAGTTAAGAATAAAATTGTCAGACACATAGAAAAACAAACTGTTGAGCAATAGTCAACATGGTTTCTGTAAAGGGAAATCGTGTCTTACTAATCTATTAGAGTTCTTTGAAGGGGTCAACAAACATGTGGACAAGGAGGATCCAGTGGACATAGTGCGCTTAGATTTCCAGAAAGCCTTTGACAAGGTCCCTCACCAAAGGCTCTTACGTAAATTAAGTTGTCATGGGATAAAAGGGAAGGTCCTTTCATGGATTGAGAACTGGTTAAAAGACCGGGAACAAAGGGTAGGAATTAATGGTAAATTTTCAGAATGGAGAGGGGTAACTAGTGGTGTTCCCCAAGGGTCAGTGCTCAGACCAATCCTATTCAACTTATTTATAAATGATCTGGAGAAAGGGGTAAACAGTGAGGTGGCAAAGTTTGCAGATGATACTAAACTGCTAAAGATAGTTAAGACCAAAGCAGACTGTGATGAACTTCAAAAAGATCTCATAAAACTAAGTGATTGGGCAACAAAATGGCAAATGAAATTTAATGTGGATAAATGTAAAGTAATGCACATTGGAAAAAATAACCCCAACAATACATACAATATGATGGGGGCTAATTTAGCTACAACAAGTCAGGAAAAAGATTTTGGAGTCATTGTGGATAGTTCTCTGAAGACGTCCGCGCAGTGTGCAGAGGCGGTCAAAAAAGCAAACAGAATGTTAGGGATCATTAAAAAGGGGATAGAGAATAAGACTGAGAATATATTATTGCCCTTATATAAATCGATGGTACGCCCACATCTCGAATACTGCGTACAGATGTGGTCTCCTCATCTAAAAAAGATATACTGGCACTTGAAAAGGTTCAAAAAATGGCAACAAAAATGATTAGGGGTTTGGAACGGGTCCCATATGAGGAGAGATTAAAGAGGCTAGGACTCTTCAGCTTGGAAAAGAGGAGACTAAGGGGGGATATGATAGAGGTATATAAAATCATGAGTGATGTGGAGAAAGTGGATAAGGAAAAGTTATTTACTTATTCCCATAATACAAGAACTAGGGTTCACCAAATGAAATTAATAGGCAGCAGGTTTAAAACAAATACAAGGAAGTTCTTCTTCACGCAGCGCACAGTCAACTTGTGGAACTCCTTACCTGAGGAGGTTGTGAAGGCTAGGACTATAACAGCATTTAAAAGAGAACTGGATAAATTCATGGTGGTTAAGTCCATTAATGGCTATTAGCCAGGATGGGTAAGGAATGGTGTCCCTAGCCTCTGTTTGTCAGAGGATGGAGATGGATGGCAGGCGAGAGATGACTTGATCATTGCCTGTTGGTCCACTCCCTCTGGGGTACCTGGCATTGGCCACTGTCGGTAGACAGGATACTGGGCTAGATGGACCTTTGGTCTGACCCGGTACGGCCGTTCTTATGTTATGTTCTTAACTGAGGAAGCAGCAGGTCGGCAGGGACCTATATACACCACAATGAAAGCGTGACTCCAGGGGGCTCCACAGCCGACCCGACGGTTACCACTAGGGGAAAAACCTTCCGACGACCATGCCCGCGGTGCGTACACACCTACTTGGAATCGACATGAGCAAGCACTCGAAGAAGAATGGTGGCATTACCTCTTGTAACTGAATTGGAAATTGAAGACAGCACTTTTAGGCTCATTTTAAGAAGTGGACACTAAAGTCAACGAGTTAACATGGAAAAGGGCATTTGCCACTCCCTGCCCCAAAATGGAACAACAGAGCACTGTGCAAGCTGTCATTTTATAACCAGCAACCTCAAAGAGCTATTTCTACTGTGAAATGGGGAAAGGGGGCAGAGGCGATCACATATTTAAAAGGGTGGAGATTATAAAAGAAGAGAGAAACACTAGCAGTTGATAAGGCAACACGTATTATGTTATTATCTTAAATGCAACAGTAGCAGGAAAAGAAACACAGGGAGAAAGTGTGTTGGATGAATTGGAGAAATATATATATGCACATCCACACCCTTATGTTTATGTAGTGTCCTACGATTTAAATGGTTTGTTCTGCTTTCACGACTCATTTGTTTCTTCCTATCAAGAATTCAGGTCTTTAAAAAGATTTTTCTGGGACTGCAATATTTATTTTCAAAAGTATCCATTTCCAAAAATTGCCATTAGACAGCACTGTCATCACACTTCTCTTTTCAAATTAATTTTGCTCAACAATGCTACCTTTTCAAAGGATTCTTCCTTCATTTGTACTCAGCCGAGGATTTATTTTCACTTGTGCACCAAACCGCATGCCTATAAAGATGCATTATTCATCAATCTCATATGCATATGAACATTTGTAAGCAGAAACCTGGGCAGACATTTTGTCACAGCTCCAAATGGCTTGGCCAGTAGACACAGTATATTACTGTGCAGGAGACCAGGATGGGAGAACACCCATCAAAATACTCACCTTTTTGTGCAGTGCTGCCTGAAAGCATCATGAAGTCCTAGAATTCAGGGAATGCGAAGGCATGCTATACTGGGCAGAAGGAAGATTTAGAGCAGTAGTGCCTCTTCATCACTGCAGGAACGGGCTGCTTGACAGCAAAGCTTTACAACAGGAGGGGAGGATCCGGGATAGAGCAAAAAGCAGCAGCTCAGAATGACAGGCCCAAAGAAAAGCCTAAGAGTTAATGTGAACTGGCCTGATTACATGAGCAGTTCTGGAACACGCAACCAGGTTTAGATGGGTAACACAAACCCCAAGATCTCCTCCCATTTCCCATGCAACATGTTTTTTGGGAGAAATAGCTGGCGGGGGGAGGGAGGACTCAGAAGCAAGTCCTGTGCTGGCTTCTTTGAATTGTAAGCTTTGCCTGTTAATTGGTCTTATTTCCATGAGTAATGTATTGGTATTTCAGTCTGCCCAAATTGGCTTGCCCAAAGCCTGAGAACTGGCTCACTGGCTGGCTTGCCTCCTGCTGTGTTTGGAGCTGTGCCTTTTCAACTGATTCTGCATCTCCAAAGGATATCAATTAAGCCTCTGCTATATTCTACGCACTGGGTCTGTTTGTGTCACACACACACAAAACGTATTTGACTGGAACAAGGCTTTAGAAGAACAACCTGCTGTGGGGAGGTTAGATAACTGGCTTTTAACACAGTAGATGCACTTCAAACCTCTCAGACCTTTGACTTCTCAAGGCAAGGGCTGGAATATATCAAGGATTTTAAATGCTCTTGAAATGACACACTGATACCACAAGAGCTTTGAAGGGGAGAGTGGAGTATAGAGACTGGATCTGCACTATCATTCTATAAAACTCATTCACAAAAATTATTGGGGGAAATCTCTTTCCACCCAGGTGTCACTGTGTGTCTTAAGTGCCTTGGATGAGGTTAGTCTCCATTTTGATATCAAAGGTGTAGGAAGACAAGATTTGCCATAATCAGAGCAGTCCGTTGGGCTACTAATTACAGTATCCAGCTTTTGCCAGCAGCCAATAGCTGATGCTTCAAAGAAAAGCAAAAGAAAACTTCAAATATATCACACACACACACACACACACACACACACACACACACAATTAAGATGCTGGAAGATACCAGAATAGCTTCTGAGTCTTGCGACGTGGGAGTCTGTAGACAATGGGATGGTCTTGCCTAGTTTTAAATTAGTTTAGCTTGCATTATTTGCCATTCCTAATACAGCAAAGCTGGACAGCCTGCTGGGAAGCCACAGTAAAGCACCAGTAAAATACCTTCCAGGGGGAGGGTGTTTCCATAAAAAGAAATGTATTAACTGGATTAACCTATATTTAAGAGATCAGCAATCAAAGAGGAACATTTCATTAACAACTTTTAATTATTTCCAAATCCCCATACAGACCATACCCCATTAACATCAGTATTTTTTTAAAAAATAATACTCCGCAGTTTGCAGTGTCATCAACTGCTCCAATGAGCAGCAGCTTTACAGAAGAGAGGAGAAAAAAGCAAGGCTAAAAAAAAACGGGACTGTTTTCAGGCTTTTAAGCACAGTAATACGCTGCTTCTCCTCTTCAAGGTTATAGTTCTGCATGGAACAGTGGCTGGGGGGCTGGGAGGTAACCGCACACGCCAGGGACACAGTTTGGCCTGGTGCTCCCAGCACAAAAGTAGCGTTACCATAGCTTTGCGCTCAGCTGTGTGCAGTTCTGCTCACAATGTCGAGTGTTTGAAAAAAAGAACATACTGGGTAATTTTTTTTTTTTTTTTTAATTTGCACACGAGTATGTATCCAGCTTTCCTTAAATGATTTTGTTACTCTTTTATTCATTTTCATTAATTGAACAAACATACAGATGAGGTCTCAGAAGCATAAAACACCAACCTCTGTAGAAAATGGCACCTTCAATAGGAGCCCAAGCTGTGACATTTGCTGTTTGAAGCATGTGAATTAGAGGCGGCTTGCAGTTAAACTGGTCTCAGCACAGAGAAATTTGGAGGATAAAACCCTCCTGACCCAAATCACACTCCCACACTTCTCTGTTCATTTGGTTTCTCCAAGTCAGCCCAGGACAAATCAAACAAGTGAATGTAGCTGCCCCCAGTAGGTAGAAGGAATACCATCTATCTAGGCTGGTACAAGATGATGTTGGAGAGATACAGGATAAGAGTAAGGTTTAGACACTACCCGCAGTTATACCCAGGCAGCAACAATGACTTCACCAGAGCTGCCTTGGTATTACTGCAGGCAAAGTTCTCCCCAATGGTGTTGATGGGATCAACGTGTCTAACAAGTTCCAACCTGTGTAAGCTGTTGCATAATAAATGGGAATAACAATAAGTGTTCTACTGTATAAATCACTCAGTAAATAAAAATCATTTTAAAACGTCCTGGTCACTTTAGAATTCACTAGAGGTTTTTAACTAAATACCACAACCTCTCTTTTTTCATACAATCGTATCTGTACAACAACCCCATTGAATTCAGCAACACCGGAATACTAGCTGTGAGTGTACTGTATAGAACCACACACAATGTTTATCAAAATTTCAGAAATACCTCATTTTCCTGGGTAAAGTCAAGAGCATCTTCTCCTGAAGCAAGTAGCGTATGAAGGATCCTTTGTTTCACCTGTTCCCATTCGACCAGCATTGATTCTCGGTGGTACTCTTCAGCCATACCAAAGGTCTATTAGCAGAGAAAAATAAATGCTAAGGAACACACAGAAACACCAAATAATCTTTAAAGGACAACATCAATTATAACCACTAACTAGTTCTGCTGTAAGTAAAGCACAGACAGGAATCAAAAGAAAAGAAAAACATTAACTAGTTTAACGAATATTGAGAGAGCCCTAGAGCCAATGTCCAGCAGTAAATAATTTAGAAGGTATTATCGTTCAGGTTTTTGATGATTCAAACAAGCAAAGGGCTAGCAAAACGAAGGCATTTTAACACGTGTCTAGCTCTGAAAAATGAGTGCCTTGCACAATTGAGCCCTGCTCCTGGTTGAAGCCTCTAGGCACTACTGTAATACAAATAACATTAATAGGTTTGCTTTCAAAGATGTACATTACTGATGCAACACACAGAGCAATCTGAGGTTCATTCCATCTCTACCAGACACACCACAGGGAATTGGTTGAACTCCCAACTTTCATCAGTTGGTGTCAACTGCAGCTTCTGTTGCCAAAAAGTCTGGAGTAGAAATACAGATGATGCAGTATTTGTCCACAGACCTGCTGTACCAAAAGAGGAAAAGATTTCTTATAATCTTAACTACAGGTTTTATTTTGTATCAGATTGCCCAATTAAATGGAAGTAAGGGAATCATAGTCTGCAACGTCTGCTCCGCTTTTAGGTTTCGAGGAGCATTTGAAATTGCCTTGTGTATTCACTTTCTGCATGGAAGACCACCAGTTAGGAATGGGTTGATTGTTGTTGCTCCGTCAGAGGCAGGTAGCGCCACCCCTCTACACTAAAGCCACCTCACATCACTGGTCAAATACTTCCTCGGTATCCAATACTACTAGATAGCTAATAGGAAAACTGGCAATAAACACAACTAGAACTGCCCCCTTTGCATCTCAAAACCTTGTCCAGGGACAAGTAGAAGCTGGCTGCTCCACACCATTAGGGCTGTTAAAAGGTGAGTTCAGTAAGGAGATGAAGGGGATAGAGCTGGGAGTCCCGTCCCCCCTGCCGACTGTGCCCTGCTTCAGACCTACATCTCAGCCAGGGTAAGTCCCATTTTGGGCAGTCCGTCCATTTGCTGGGTGCCTATCACTGAGGGAAGAGACGACAAGACACCTCTTTCTGGGGTAACGAACAGCTGCAGGTGACAGGCTAGGCAAAAGGGATCTGCTCTGAGGCCATCATGCCATCCCCACACTGCCACCATTACCTGATGTGCCTTTTTACAGGCATATCTGCCACCACGCTGCATTATACCCCAAGCTAGGGAGACTGGGAGGCCGGGTCAGATCCAGGTTCTGCTGGAGATTGGAGGCGCTAATGCTTTTTCAATATGGAAGCAGAGCTATCTGTCACTCAGGGTGTGAGGAGAAGTCAGCCCATTCCAAACCAGGGGTGGGGGGCCTCCCTCACAGAAACAATAAAGAGTGACATGAGTGAAATCTGCACCTAGGACTATTCCTTCAGGCAACCTTCCCTGTCCAACATCCTTCTCTGTTCTTGACTTTAGAGTAAATCCAAGGTTTCCAGGTCAAATTTGTTCCACCTACGTTGAAAAGATTAGCCTCTCTATTAGGCAGCTAGTTTTGGTGGGCTCTTGGGCAGTCCAATTAAAATAAAGGTTTCATTGTATTATTACTTCGCCCCTAAAGAATTTAAAAAGAAAAAACTAGGGAAGAGAGATCAAAATTCAGGATATCTAAGTGGCATACTATGTGTTTGTACAGTGCTTAGAACAATGGGGCCCTGATCCTGACTAGGGCCTCTGTCTTATAAACAACATACAGAATGCAGGGACTGTATTCCATCTGCTTGGGGGGGGGAATCACTGCAGATGATAACAGAACAATCACTTGGCCTGCTGAAGACCTAGAAGCTACAAGAAGAGGTATTTTAGGACTTAATTGACTCTTCTTATGGGGTAGGAGGTTGGATTCCGGGACAGAAGTGGCACTGGATTTCAATGAGCTAGGTTTCACAGCAAAAACACTTCCCACTTTCTGTCACCTGCTTGCCAGGCTGGGAGTGCCGTGGCAGCATCCCATTCAGGAGTGGAGCTCACAGACGCTGAAGGCAGCCCACCTTAACCTTGGCCAGGAGAACAGTATGCAACATGGGGCACTGGACTGCAGGCAGGTGTTGTCGGGGGGAGCCACGGAACGTTGTAAGAAACACAAATAGGCCCTGGTGAGGCGTGGAAAGCAACGATTAAGGGTCTAAAAGTGCTAAACACCTACAACTCACATGGAGTTCATGCTCAGCACCTTTCAGGGTCAGTCCCTACGTTGCCCAGTTCTCTCAGCCTTTCCAAAATTCAGGGAAGTAAACGAGACCACCTTATCTTGGAAACAAAGATAGTTTCTCTCTAAAGTGAATAAACTGCTGAGACGCTGAGCCCTTCAGATATGACTTTTAAACTCATGGAAGGAAAAGAGTTTGCTCATTATTCATTCAGCAACAGCATTAGAGAAGAGATGTTGCTTCATTGCAGTCCCATTCATTATTGGTGTGATGGTGACAAGTAGCCACGAACAAATGAGACAGGAAATATCCTAACATGTCCAATAGCTCCAGATAGAGAGAAGATTATCTTAGATCAGGTGTAATCAATTATTTTTTTTGTCAAGGTCTAAATTTCTTGGTCAAGGTATAGTCAAGGTCCAGAGAAAATAATATAAAAATAATAACAATAATGATAATAAATAAATAAAAAGATTTCAGGGTCCGTTCAAAAGCGTCTGGCAGTCCAGATTTGGCCCGCCGTCTGCCTACTGACTACCCCGATCTCACTTCCTTTCCCGCATCCAACTCTCTCTTTCACATACACCCACAATTTTGCACTGTGGTGTGTGACTAAATGTTCTGGTTGGCTGCACTAATTTTTTTCATCGCATTATGGCCCAATGTTAGGATACTGTCAATTGGAAAGAACACACATCAGTATATATGACTTCATGAAAGGCCATGGCATTTGACAGCAAACATTTAATTGTGGTGCCTGCATATAAATAGATCATGAGATTTTTGTTTCTTCCTTATTGTATAATATTAAATACTCTTATATAGTCAGGACTGGATCCAGCTAGGCTCCGTATTTTCACTGCGGTGTCATTACCTTTATGGTTAAACAGAAATACCAATTAGGTATTAAAACAAGTGTTTGTGTGTATATGGAAACACAGTGCTGCAATATTTTTGCATACAGCTTCAGCGAATATCATTTTTATATAAAAAAAATTTAGCTCTGAACATTTACTCACTAAAAACAAACCATTTAATAAGGATGCTTTGAATGTTATATATACACACAATAGTTAAATCTCATAGCACTGTTGCTTGCTGGACTCTGAACACAAGTACTCACTGTATGTAGAGAACATCACAACTCATCATATGCACATGTAAACTGAGACATACTTACAGTGAATTCACCGCATATTGTCCTTTTATGGAAAGTTATCATTTGGGGGGTCTGGTCCCTCCCCAAGACATTTCTTAATAAGTAAGGATCAGAGTGTTTCTTGGTGTCACAAAGAGGATGTTGCCACTTTAACAAAGAGGTTCTAATGTCCAATACTTTGTGTTGTGTGGGTCTCCGATCTACTGTCAAACCCATAAGGGCTACCCCACTCGTTAACAGAATTACCGCATTCTCAGAATCAAACTCATTATACTGCAAGGACTTTCTGAAACTACAGTTTCAAAGGCTATGTTCACGAAAACAAATTTTACTCTATTTATAGAGCAAGGAATAAGTAGTACTAGCCATTTATAATTGTTCCATACACTGTGAAAGATTCAAGGGCTTTTAAATTTTGTCTGTTTATCAAATACAGCATTTAATTTGTAGAACTGTCCTTCAGGATTTTTTTATTTTTTTTTTTAATACTACTTTCCAACTTACTCTTTTCCTGGACTCTTCAATGGCTGACAGCAAAGCATTATCTTTTTCATTCTTCAGGAATCCCTACGGAAAGGAGAAATACAGTTTCAGTTGAAAATCAGCCTTACATCAGATGCATACTGCACTACTCAGCTCTTTCAACTTTAAGAAGTGCTAGCAGCTTTCTCCCCAATCCACCCCTGAGGAGTTTAAAGGTCATTTTATTTCACTCAAGGTACAGCAAGATGCCCATAAAGCTCAATGTGAAAATGAAAATACATTAATCCCCTGTTTTAATATGCATTAAATCCTAGTGAAGTGTCCTGCTTCTAGTCTCTTTTATCTCTGTGTCCCAGCAACTGCTTCCTCTCGCTCTCCATTTGAGGGAACCCGGGTGAAAGCTTGTTAGAGTGATAAGCTGAGATAAGATTGTTGGACCTTAGTAAGTAAAGAAGGTTTGGACTTCACAGCTTCAGGCAAGGGCAGAGTTTTAGAGGCCAACTGGAAAGCATGAACAAGAGTTTAAGGAAATTAGTTGCAAACAGGTAAAATGACTAACAGTTGAAAAACACTATGAAAAAGTTTGCAAACAATCTTTTCCTTCCTCCCCTCAGCACATCATAAAAAGGGGATTTTTTAAAAATCTATTTAGATTATTTTTTACTCACACATGGCTGGTCTAGGTTAGCAAAACATGCAAGCCATTGCAGTTAATACCTTGCCTGCACCTGCATGTTATTTTTGTGTTACTCTTCATCAGCAAGAACATGTTGTATTTCAAAGATTTGCAGTGGATCTCATTCATTACCTTCAGAAGCAAGCACTAAGACCAACCAAGATGCAGAATTATTAGAATTATTAGAGCAGAATTCACATCTCTTTATTTTGTAATTTTGCTGCAATGCATCTCCAATTACCAAATCATCCAGGTTTGCTATCCCTGGACTTGGAGTCAACTCATTAGTAAGCCTTAAAAATAAAAAAAATAAAAAACTACCCACCAACTTTCATTTCCCCAAAAAATATCAATTACAATGACTAATAAAATAACTTAAAACTCTGTGTGTTAATTGAAGAAAGCTCTCAGATTAAGAGTAGGAGCTCAGCATGTTGTACCTTTGATGTTATATGCACTAATCATAAGAATATGTAGTAGTGGCAGCACCTAGTGGTCCCAATCAGGAATCGGAGTCCAATTGTGTTATGCACTGCACACACACAACAAACAGATGGTCCCTGCCCCGCAGATCTTACAGACAATCAGTACCACTCCTCGTTCCCAAATTAGTGCTGAAGGGGTCCTGAGGAGTGCTGAACTTCCTCAACTCTCACTGACTTCCATGGGATAGGACAGCACTCAGTTTCAGACAGGTTTGAGCCCTTAACGGAGGGTATCTGCCATAGGTCTTACACAAGTGAAGCTGTGCAATGTGACAGAGTGGAGGACAGTTTTATACAATCTCGAGTGTTACATTTTTAATTGGGGGGAGGGGCATTTTTTTAATACAAACATGGCACCGACTCTGGGTGATTAGTCACACACTGGCACTACAGATCCAGAGCTTTGTGCATGTGTGCACACGTGTGTGCACAAGTGTATGTATTACAGTCAGACAATTGCTATATAAGTCATACATACACAGGTAACCAGAACGTGAAGCCTTGTTTTTCAGTTCCCCCCAAAATCCAGGCCTGAACCAGTTTAGCAACTAGAGAATTCGTTAGCTGATAACAATAACAGGGTCCCTATTCTCTGTGCCCCAGCCACTTGACGGCAACATTACACAGACAGCCCATGCAGGTGACATATGTTTTGCCTTTATTGAATGATTTTTTTTTAAATAAAATTGAGCACCCAGGAAAGACGAATTTCAAATTCTAAAGATAAATCAAGACAGATGATCCTTGTGTGCTGCCTTTGAACGGTAGGGTTGGGGACTATCACTACAGCTGTCAGTGACTGCCCTAGTCACCTACTGACTGGGGCAGGACTGAATCTTTGATTGGCTTCTCTGCTAACCCCTCCCCCCCTCCAATATCACTAATCAAGAAGGTTTGCTGGTATCTTCAGGGAGTCATTCCTTGAGCACTTCTCTCAAATTTAAGTGCCTTCTGAGCAATAATGCTCGTTTCTAACAAGCAGGGCCTCTAGGATATCAAGGCTCTTTGTCCAGCATACCAAGCAGAGGACAAGTTTCCTCTCCTGCCAGGAGGACGCTGAGGTTACAGAGAATGTCACATGCCTCCTGTGCCATACGTCATTGCTGTTCATTTTTCACAGAGAAAACCCTTCCTCCGAGACCCAGAGCTGCAGGTGTCTGGATGGGATGGAAGCTGAAGGTGCTGAGTGTAACCCTGGAGATCCCAGGTCCCTGTGACTCTTGATGAGGTTGCTGTCTATTTCTCCTATGACGAGTGGCAGACGGAGCTGTATCATGATGTCATGGAGAAGAATTATGCACTCCTCACCTCACTGAGTGAAGCTCAACTCTCCTCCTTTCACTGTGAGTTCCGTGAACTCAGATGTCCAGGGCCTCTACTAGAGTCTGTGACTCCCCTGAGAATAGCCATCGGTGCAGAAGGGATTTCACGGGGGAAAGCGGTTACTGTGATAGGAGCAGAGCCCAGAATATTGTCCCCAAGGGAGGTGAGGTGAGAGATGTGATGACTGCTCATGTACCTGGCTAAGAAATAAGGTGCAATTTTTTAACAGTGAGGGTAATTAACCAATGGAACAGTTTACCTGAGGATGCAGTGGATTCTCTGCCACGAAGTTTTAAAACCAAGACTGGAAGTCTTCTAAAAGATATGCTCTAGCTCAACCAGAGGTTGTGGTCCTGATGAAGAGTTTATTGGGTGAAATTCTATGGCCTGTGCTATGCAGACTAGATGGCCATAATGATCCTTTCTGCCCTTGGAATATATGGTTCTATTGATTTAAAAACCTGGAATAAACCTCGCAGTGTCTATCCTAAGAAAACAGATTGGTTTTAAAATGAAGTTGTACCTCATGTTAATCTTTAGGTCTGGAACATGACAACCACTTTTTAAGTTAAACAGAAGCTAATCATTCAACTTCTGAAGGGGGAGCTTCCAGCAGCTGCTGTTGGAATTACTCCCAGCCACTTAATTCATGCTTTGTTTTAACAAAAATAAGTTCTGGCACTTGTTACATATGGGTCTGTAACCAGAACTGGCATACATTAAAAATGTAAAGGATGAGCAGCTACTACTACTATGTATTCCTTACATGTTGATTACATTGCCACCTAGTGGCATAAGGTTTTTTGTTTTAAGCACAGATTAATATTTGCATATATCTGCTTTGAGGAAAATCCTCTCTCGAACCAGGGAGGGTGGTAGGATTGAGACGCGAGCGGGGCTGGGGGAGAGAGATGCACTCCATAAATATGAATTCATTTATTTTCACAATACTCCTGTGAGATGAAGGGGTGGCATTATACCAATTTTACAGCTGGGGAACTGAGGCACACAGATTTTAAGATCAAGTTTTCATTAATTTTGTGTGCCAATTTGAGACACCTAGGATAATTCAGATGACATAGCATTACATAACACTTTATATGTGCAAAGCACAGCTCGCATTGATGTCAGTCACAGCTGTGAGTGCTCAGCCTTCTGCAAATCAGACCCCAGCGTATCAAGTCAGCACCATAGAAAAAGAGGAACACACTAGTGACAACCTGTGAAAAGTTAGGTTTAAGTGACTTGACTAGCATCACACAGGAATGTTGTGGCAGAGGCAGGGATAGAATCCAGTTCTCGTGGGCAGCATTCAGCTGCCTTAACTATGAGACCATGCTTTGACCTGCAATCTCTGCCTCATTCACTACACACCTTCCAACTTCTGCAACAAAAAGAAGCAGAGACCCTAAGGACAACGGATGCCTTCACTACACAACCTTGATTCATCCTCCAGGGCATGTCCATCCTGTGGGCTGAATCAGACAGCGGTCCTCTGGAAAAAATACCATGTGATCATGTAATTCAAGATTATATCACAATGCATACACACAAAGGGGATGAATTAAGATTGTTTCTGAGTGCTTGACTTTGCAACCTTAATAATATTCTTTTAACATAGCTTGTGTGTGAACAGTTTCGTAGAATTTTAAAACAAGCAAAATGGAGAACAGAAATTCCATAATGTAGCAAATTTGACACCCACATGGGTCGTCAGCAGGGTTGGAACCTTTAGATCTACTGCAGAGGTCTCTGCCACTTGAGCTAATAGTATAACTGATACCAGCAGTAGGTTATCATCTTCTATGAGAGCCAGCAATTAAGGGGGATGACACGCTCTGCCAATAGGTTTCACAGGTATTTGCGGACAGCAGAGGAATAGTAAGACACTGGAATCTTGGGTTCCATTCCAGACTCTGGAGAAGGGTGCCCTTTAGTGGGTACAGAACCTTTCTGTCCTATCCCCTTCCTCTCTCTCTTCCCCACCCCAGCTCCTCATACCATTTCCCCATTCCCCTCACCTACCAGTCCCAGTCTCCAATACTCATATTTGTCATTCCAATCTCAGCCTTTTCCCCAGCCAGTCCTAGTCTCCCCCCACCCTCCAATACCAGCCCCTCCCCGGGTCCAGCTTTTGTCCCTTCTGCATCTGTATCAGGTAGCTTCCTCCTTCTCCTCACTGCCTGGGTGTGAGCATGGGGATCATGACAGCACAAGAAATACAGTCTCCCTGATCTCAGTTCTAATGCCCAGCCCTCAGCAGCCCAGAGTTGCATTTGCAGGGAAAGTCCTGCTCAGTCCCCTGCAGCACCAGGCTGCAGAATACCCAGTGCAGGATGGATGGATTCTTCAGGGAATTTAGCTGTGAAGCTCTAACAAGTCTCTACTGAGCATGTACGAACTGCAATTTTTCTAAGGCTCATAACTTGGCCAGCTCTGGGCAAATTTTCATGGAGATGGCAGAAGGCACATCCATGACACCAAGGCCACCACCCTGCCAAATTTCAGGTCCCTGAGTTGAGGGCACTAGATCTATTCAAAGAAAAGGTTGCCAGACATTTTTTAATGTGGGCAAACCAATGTATTTTCTCTACTCTCGTTCTCAGAAATGTCTGGACCGTTTTGGCTGACATTTTCAAAGAAAAACAATGAGCCTAAGGCAGACATATGGCACGGAAAAATTCAGCCCAAATTATTAAAGTTCGGCATGTTTATACGTTTCTGAAAACAGGGTCTTATAATGGGAAGTGCTGGACTACCTTAATAGTATGCAGTTCTCTCAGCCCTACCTATAATAATCCAGCCTCACTTTTGTCCACTTTACAGAGTAATGTAGCTACAGTCTCTGATCAAAAAGAATCTCTAAGCCTGTGCTAAAAGTTAACTTGTAAAATTAAACGTGAGAGGTGGATAAGACTTCAGGGTAGAGACGACATGATCTATTCTAAGGCACGTTGACCACTTTCCTAGGTAAAGTAAGCTCTTCTACCATAATAACTGACAGTAAAATAAGGTTTTCTAGAATTTACAAAAAACAAAACCAAAGAAAAAACCCCGAACCTTGGTTTGTAAGGCATTATCTTCTAAGGAGGCGGCGTAAGAGGTTATTTTTACAGCTACACCTAGAACTCCAAGAAGGCATAAAGCTTGACCATCTGTGCCATTTGATTACTCTCTCAAAGGTTGAAATCATTTGCTGTCTGTTAGTTTTATTGCCTTCACTGTCTGACAAGAAGGCTGAAATGACTGGAGTCAGCACCTTCCTGCTTACGTTTGAATCCCAGAAAGAAAGCGTTTCCGTAAAAAATTAATTATTGCTGAGAAAGGGAATGTGTGTCTCAGTGGTCTCCTTTGGATAAAGGACTGAAAGTCTCTTTCATTTACTGCAATAAATAAGGTTAGTAGATTCTCACCTAGCTGATGGAACGATCTTAATTACTTCCACCAAACAGGCCATACTTTTAATACTTGCTCTCGGTATTCCAGCCCTCCGAGGAAGCAAATGTTGCCAACTCAGTGAACTGGGGCCTTTTATGGGATGGCAAAGTTTCCTTTTTCACTGGCATTGGAAGAAAGGAGAAAATAAACTGAACAGTTTGAGACCTTTTTTTCCCTCCCGACTGGGTTAAACCAGTAGCTTTTGGCCAGTTATAGATTCTTAAAATAACTGGATTTTGAGTACATTGAAATTTCTTCGGGTAAAAAGTGGGAGAGAAAATTATATAGTGGGCAACAGAGCCACTCTTCAGTGGTGGCCTCTATACATTGGCGATGGAAGCTCCAGATGAAGCATCTTGATTTATTTATAATTATTTCTATTTGCAGTGGTTTACTTTAGCATGCGTCTGACAAAGTGGGTATTCACCCACGAACGATTATGCTCCAATACATCTGTTAGTCTTAAAGGTGCCACAGGACTCTCTGTTGCTTTTTACAGATCCAGACTAACACGGCTACCCCTCTGATACTTTAGTTAAGAAAGAGTCGGATAACTATTTGAATATACTCCTAGCATTGGTATGCCTTGACATGCTTTACTTTCAAGGATAGCTCAGTCTGGAAACATGCAATATACAGCAAAACTGCCTGGAGGTTACTGAAACAATAAGAGGCCCTACTGTATATAACGGATTGTCTATCATTATTGGTTACACCTTTGCTGTTTTTATGACAGATGGGCTCGAAGTAACATGATATGGTGTGGTCATGCCCCTATAAGTAATTCCGTGCCTCTGCGGAAGATGAGGACTTTCCAGAGTAGCATATGTAGTACTCGGCTTTGCTCAAGCTCCTCTCACATTTCTGAGATCACACATCCTTTGGGAGTTTTTGCAGATCTTTTGAGGTTTTTTGCGTTGTGGCTGATATAACAGCAAAACAAATACAGTAGACACTCAGAGAGTTACAAACATCTCGGGAATGCAGGTCGTAACTCCGAAATCTTTGTAACTCTAAACAAAACATTTTAGTTTTTCTTTCAAAAGTTTACAACTGAACATTGACTTAATACAGCTTTGAAACTTTAATATGCGGAAGAAAAATGCTGCTTTTCACCATCTTAATTTAAATGAAACAAGCACAGAAAGTTTCCTTACCTTGTCAAATCTTTTTTTAAACTTTCCCTTTTTTAGTGGTTTACATTTAACACAGCACTGTACAATATTTGCTTTTTCTTTTTATTTGTTTGTCTCTACTGCTGCTGGATTGCATACTTCCAGTTCCAAATGAGGAGTGTGGTAGACCGGTCAGTTTGTAACTCTGGAATTCATAACTCTGAGTGTTCTACTGTAGATTCAGCTTGTGCATAGATTTTGGACGCAGGTACAGATTTTGGCATGCATACGAGGTATACGGTTTCTTCCACAGTATCATGGCAGCTATCCTAGGATCTGCTGCCTGAGACTGAAAGACCCAGCAAGCTTTATACAACTGATTTTCCTCTTAGGGAATTTTAGATGGGGCAAAAGTAGATACCATTGCCAAGGACCCAATCCAGAACTCCTTACTCACAACAAGCTCCCATTTAAGTCTGAAATTAGCGTTAGTGGGCACTAGAAGTCCAATGGAAGTTGTGTGCAAGTAAGGAGTGGATGGTCAAGTCCTAAATTAGAATGCATGGATAAGTGAAGAAGGAAGGTAGAACAGGGGTAGCCACACTGTATAGAGCAATGTCTTGAGTATAAATTGTTCAACAAACACACACCTTGCAAATGAGTTGGTCTTTGTGGAGGGAACATGTCCTTGGCTCAATGGCAGAACAGATGTTCTCAATGGAGAACCGCCGTGAAACCTACCTCTTCTACCCTTAAATTAGACAAGATAAAAGCTAACACTCAATGAGAGGTGACGGATAAAGTTAGCACTTCAGGGCTTAGCAGAATGGAAAGTTGGCAGAGTTTGAGAAAGGCAGCTGAGCTTGTCAAACTGCAAATAAGCATTAGTTCCCTGTCATTATGTTTATGCTAGGAAATCCTACAGGAATTTCTGAAGTGGGAAGAGATTTCCATTATTGATTGAGCTGAAAAAAGGCAGCAGAGCACACTGGAAATATTCATATTTCCCCATGGTCAGGAATCAGCTACTCGGCATCAGAGGGAGTAAACATGTTGAAGTTTAAGGGGGTAAAATGTAAGTGTCAATAATCGTTACACAGAACGCTGCACTGATAAATTCAAATAGTTTGCTCAAGGGAGATTTATTGCTCTTTTGGCTGCATTCTTAGAGGTTGGCAACCAGTTCCCCACTGCCACCATGCCTAAGAGCACCATGGGATGGTGGGTCATATTTAATTCATTTTAAATTGAAGGTCAGAGAGTAACATACGTTTTGCAGTGGTTAGTATTTCAAACATATTAAGTCATGAAAATGTACCAACTCAGGCACAAACACAACTCAATCATTCTGGTCACAGGGATGGTCCTAAAGATACTTTACTTGCCTTTTTTTAAAGCAAAGCAAAACTATGCAACACACTGCTTCAAGCAAGTTGAATTTTGCAAGGCTATTTTAATATATATTTTAATATGTGTTAATTCACTACAGACGAAGAGGACCACAGAAATTACTCCTACAGCAACAAAATGCTGTACAGAGAGCTGACATACAGCCACAGTAACGTATTTTTAGTATAGCGGCACAATTTCTGCCTGGGTAGTTATGCATAGAACTAACTGTTCAAACTCAGCAGGGGGCATCATATGTTGCAAAACTAAAAAAGGGGTATCTGTCATTTGCCAGGAAGGCTGTTCAAGGATGCTGCATGCTGTTTTGAAGCCGCAGGTTGCAACTTTTGCTTTAAAAGGTGGCATCAGGTGGAGCAGGACCTCTCTGCCCTTCTGTCAGGGTATCATTGATGTAGTGCTCAATTTTAAATGCAGCCTTTAATCTCTGTGTTACACAGTGAGCCTAGGGCAAATATTTACAAGCAAATTGCTCCATGCTGTAGATTAGTGCCTGCAGTGAGACATCTTTGCTAGGACTGTTTTAACCACTTTAGACAATCTGATCTGTGCTAGAAACAGAGTTTTCGGATGCAGCTATGCTGGGTTCTGTTGCAGTAATGTCAGTACGGCTTTTAGCTACAGCAGGGAAAGCTCTCGAAACTGCTGAAAGAACAGTTTCTCTTGAAGTTCGCAGCTTCGTGGGGCAGATGGTGCATGATCTTTGGCTCTTGATGAAACCATTTGGATCTGGCAAATGGAGATGTGAAATGTTCTCCCCTGACAGACATAATGCCTCTAAGGTAAGGATAAGAGATATGAATTGGCATCATCTTGATAGGAGTGGAGGAGCTACGAGAAAAGTCTCCCTTTATGGTCTATTCTGCTAATAAGGATTACTAACTTTGTGCCCTCTATCAATTACAGGTACAAATGACAGAATGCGTCTACTGGCTTTTTAAACACACGCAACATGTGCGCCCACAAATCAGGTAGACCAGACATCTGCAGCCTATCACTGTTCCTGCAGTTGCATCTGCAACACCAGAGACTAGTTTTTGAAAATTTGGCCCACAAAGTCTACAGCGGGCAGAAGATAGGCTAGGAGATCACCATATGGGGATTTAGAGTAGCAGCCGTGTTAGTCTCCTGTTCATATGGGGATTGATACAGTGAGGCAGGATTGCTGCAAACGCTCTCAAGTTCCATCATCCTGAAAGTCAGAGTAAAGCTCCACAACTCACAACTTTGCACATAGGACGGCTCTAGGCATTGTACACACATGCAGGCGTGTTCACTGCTAGTGACAAGGTCACTGAACAAATGGTCACTCAAAGACTATAAAGAAATGAAAGACCAAGGAAAAAGGGATTACACTTGGACTAACTGTTTCACACAGATATGACAATGGCGAACTACAGTACATTGGATTTAGAAGAGGCAGGCAATGACCACATTTTCAGGGAGGATGGACCAATTCAATCATGCTTCTCATTCTTGGTAACTTTCAAAGGAAGCAGGATGGGAAAAGAAACGTATGTCTATTTGACATGTGGACTAAGTAGACAGGGTTGAGTGACTAAGAGGGCAGCACAAGAAGGTTTACAACGGCCGCAAGGCACACGACAACTGAACTCACTGGGTTGAATAATGTCAATTGTCTGTTAGCTAACAGACTAACTATATTTCACACTCTTCTACCACCTTCTCTCTCCAGAAGGATCTCAAAGTGACAGACCATCGTTAATCTTTGCATTACCTTTGTGAAGGAGATACGGGTGTATTGGCAGAGCCAGGATTAGAACCCATAGCTCCTAACTCCCAGTCTTGTGCTTTAGCCACCAGACGATCTTTCAGCACAGATACACACTTAATATTCTCTGCTGACATTAAATAGCTCCACTGTGCCATATGCGACAAATGTTAGTTCTCCAAAATGTATTGGTTTTCACACAGCCATCTAGGAGAGTGAAAGGTGTATACGGTGAATATAAATAGCATTTACCATTTATTCCCTGCTGGTACATAGTGTCAGTCACTTACACTGGAGTCACAAAATATAACTATATTCCTGCTATGCAGCGTTGTTCATGCGGATTGTTTCTGAGCGGAGATCATCACTATTGGCATAGGAAAATAAGTCTCAGCTTGATTTTGGTTTCTTCTAATTCAATATCATTTTGTTTGGTGTCCTCTTTTGCTCTATTGCAACCTCCTACTCTATTACATTAAATGATAGTTACAATTTGCTTCATTTCCTAACAGCACATGGAAATCCACAGAAATGTTTCAATTCACGTGGTTTTGTAGTCTTGTTTTACCGACATCACAGGAGTTTGTGAGGTTTAATAATCCCAAACCTAATTATAAAATTGGACATATTTTTAATCTTAAAAGGGACTCTATCAGGTTAAAAAAAATCATATTGTTAACAAAAACATACCCTTACCTGTATTACTTGTAACACACTCAAACTGAAATTTTTAAAATCAATTTTTTAAAATATTTCTGCTGTTTTTCCCCCCACTTCATGACAATGAAATCAGAATAGCCAGTTTCACTTTTGTGTACCAGCCAATTTTGCTTTCGGGTTCTAAGACACCTTCCCAACGTTGCCGTGGTTGAAATGCAGACAGCATAGGGGAATGTATAGTTAAAAGACTGTTTCTATAGGAATTTTTTTTTTTAAGTCACAAACATTTCTATTGGTGTTAGATTTTGTATGATGTTATTTTTATAAAACCTACATGTGGGGCAAATTGCCTGAGACTGTGCCTCTTTAAATGACAGATTGTAGGAAATGCTGCAGAATCCCTCTGTATGCATCAGCTTTTACGATAGTCACTGACATGATACACACAAGTATTATAAGCATTATCCTCCCTTCTCCTATTCCTCCCCTCTCCACTGTTAGATATCCTCATACTCTCACTTTCTGTGTCATGTCTACAATTAAACCATAAGCACTTTGGCATTGGGGACTAAGTCTTATTTGTGCTATAAAGCACCCGACAGACTCTGTTCACTGTATAAATAATGAACAAGATGTAACGTTACTAAGAACCCTGATCTATTTAGATATCATGGCAAAGAATAGACGCACCCTATCTGAGAAGGGAGAAAAGGGCAGAGAAAGAAGGCAGCCACCTGGAAAAGTCAAAAGCTAAATAAGAGAACCCAGGTGATTGATCTCTTGTACATTGTTTAAGATAGAATGGCCAACTATTACACTGTTCATCCCAAATGTGCTAGCTCAGCTTGCTAACAACACTGGTACAATATACCCGAAAACAAAAATAATAATAATAATTGCATCCACAGCTCCCATTAGTATTCGTGAAAGCAAACAATTAAAATTTGACATTTTGGTTAAAGGGCAACATTGTATTTATAGCATTGCTCACAATACAATTATTTGAAATGGGGGATAGACCCACCCTGATAGATTGGTTCAGCATAAGAGACTGATTCATCCAAAGCAATTTGGCACAAGGTGTTTCACCATTAGCAATGGCATCCGCTCTAGACAGAAGTGAATGAACCATATACACCAGAAGTTGAGGTGGTGACTAATCTAATCAAACTGCAATCCTAGATAATTCTCCCATTTTCTAATCTACTAGTGAATGTCTTTTATTCTGTTTTCAACAAGATTTTTAAATGCAGAGAATGAGTCTGCTCTGGGATTTTGTTCAGAACCATCAATAGGAGCTATTGTATCTCTCCTGTCTTATAAATGCACCCGCATTAGCATCCTGATAAAAAAAATGGCAGAAACAATGAAACATTATTGCAAATCTACAAAAGTGTGTACGCACCATAGTACCTAGCATCAAAATAAAACACTGCACTTTGGCTGTTCTTAGGAACCAGCGGTTTTGCTTGAAATTATCATGTATTTCTCTCTAAAGGCTTTGGGATCCAAAGTGCTATCTTCTATAAACGGCAATAAGGAAGCAATGTAATGTAACACAGAAAGATCATTTCAGATCATCTACTCTGGTAAACTACTATTCCAGCTTCTTCCAATATCATTCCTTTAAATGGAATACTGGGGTTAAATGAAGATCAAAATGATTCAGGTGTTCTTGCCTGGTCTTAAAAAGTGCCAGTCATAACTAGCACCACAGGGTAACACTTGCCACTGAAGGCATCTCTTCCTCAAACCAAGCCGAGGAACACCCTGAATCAGGCCACCAAAACTAATTTTACTGATGACGCCATTTTATTACTACATCAGCTGCCATTTTAGTACCGTAGTTACCACACAATTTTCCAGAAAACGAAGCTGTGTGCTCTCTCCTCTAGCATGAAACTATGCTCAAATAATCTAGTGACAAGCACCATTTGTACTTTTTCCTTTTTAATTGCCGGTAGGGCCACGTTCTTGCATCTAAAAGGGCAGGAAAGCTCAACTCACAGTTACCCCAGAGGACCACACCTCAATTCTCTGCACGGATGGGCTGGGTCAGGAGCCTTGAGAGATTGTTTGAACTGAGAAACCAGTCACTGGAAATCTGTCAGCACCAAAGGACAGACTTATAAAATGTAGGGGAACAGAGGGAGTGTGCAGCCGCCATGCAGGCAGATTTCTCTCCAGGTTCCATTAAGAATCCTTAGACAAAATGGGTGTGCAAGGAACAGGAAACAAGGCACAGAGGAGATAAGCACTCGGTCTATTAACAATATCTGTGACGGTCTTACTCAGCATTATCATTAAAGGGTCGCCAGACACAAGAACTCACTGGAACTGCAGATAGAAAACTAGTTTCTTCCGAAAATATAGTTCGAATCCGAGTGCTAACCTGCCAATTTGATTAATAAAAGATTGACCACTCTTAGATGATTACATGTCTCTCCTGGAACACTGTCAAGAGAAACGGTGTATTAGACAAACAGTCCGGTAATTAACACTTAACCAATCCCCTCCACGCCATTTCCCACATTTTAATGTAATCCTTCTTTCGTTCTTAGCCCCTGCCACTCACTACCTCTGCTGTAGAGGCTGTATTCTTCTATGATGAGCTGCCTGTTTTATTTTAGCATACGAACCCTACCGCTTCTGTGCAATACATGTATGTCTGCAGCTTTTTAGAAACTGATCACATTACTGATCGATATTTGCATACATATTCTTCCACAGTTTTAGGGATATAAAAAAAAGTTACATCTTAAAATTCAACTAAATATTTTATGTAAAATCTAATGGAAAGATCTGTATTCTCTCCCCCTCTTGCCCCTTTATCTAGCTAGCTTAATGCTTTGAGTTTGACACACTTCCCATTCTCAAACCAAATCATATGCAAGGATTCTAAACACCATGCTCTCAACGTGTTACAGCAATCCACATGTACCTGTTTCCTGCACAATCCTTGTGAGTACTAGTAACCTTTCTTCTTGAATAAAAAGGTAGAAGTGAGAGCCTTCCACCATCTATCCATATTTTAAGCGCCCATTGCTTGCGCGCAGCAACGCCCATTGACAGAGGGACAACGCCTGGTTCAGAGAGCCCTTGAAATACTGCCAGCATTGTAAATATGATAACCAAGTTAAAGCAGGATGCCAATACAGAATCAGAGCACAGACGGGTTTAGTTATTGCAGCACTTTCACAATGCTATTTACTGCAACATTTTTACAGTAATTTGAAACAAAACAACCCCACATGCAAAAGAAAACCTTACAAAAGTAAAATCCACTTTATTTTGCTCGTACACCGATAAGCTGGATAAAGCTACAAAAAAAAAAAAGAGGTGAGGTTATATTTATTTCAGTTTCAAGAACTACAGGCGTTCTATAGCACAATTTATACAAAACTGTGTTTTGAAACAATCAACAGTTCTGAACTTATGCACTCTTAAATAAGCATTCAGGAAACATTAGCAAAATCATCCAGACAAGTCACAAAATAAACCGGGGCCAGTTCGTCCATTATTCCAAAATATTTTAAATAAATAATCAGAGATACTTGGTTAACACTCTAAGTAATTCCAACATGGCAGCATTTCCCTTGGAAAATACAGAAATCCTTTCTCCATAGTGGAGACAAAGCTATTTTGAGGAAGGAAATTAAAATATACCACAATATCTTTAAATACTAAATTTAAACATCTCGTAGCCTTTAAAAATGATGTTTTCATACCACGTTACCGATACATTCCATAAGCTAATCATTTAAATTATTTATGAATGATTAAAGTGCTAATCATTACAATAAAAAAATACAGAAGTCAGTAAGAAAATGCCTGTTATAATTATACAATTATTATTTGAATGGTTATATATTACAATGCATGGTGATAAAAGCATATCTTTAATCATTTCCTACTGCAATCAAGAATACATTTTAATGAAAATGTTATTTATTTTCAAATCTACTTTACCTATGTATGGTATACGGCTGTGATTTAAACTTTTTATACTTAGACCATTACACCAATCTGGTAAGTACACACTGTAGACAAAAGGCTTCCATTTTTCTCCTGATTGTACTCCACCCTTGCTAAGGAACTCTCCTGATGTACAAGCATTATTTGTGTGTTACATTAACAAGGCACATGAGCTTTAGGACTTTAATGCAAACAATATGCCAACTCCGACTGCTGCCACTAGATTTCAGACAGAGTTCTATTATAACAGAGCTAGTGCTAATTGTTAAAAACGGTGCCGTCGATATTTTCCATACATTAATTTACAAAGCTCAGTTGAACTCTGGCTCCCACCCACTTCAGACAAAGGAAAATAATTTGCAACACTGTACCAACTGCAAGGATAATTGAACCATCTCCCACACAGGGTCAGTGGTGATGGCTTCCTCCATCTTTTCACACATGCAAACCACACATTTCATTGTCTTTTATCTAAGGAGTCAATTTCTTGCTCTACTGTTTCTGGGGTGAGACTTCCTTAAAACAGGTCATCTTGCTTAGCCATAGAACTTTTTGGTCAAGCAAGGTCAGTCCTTCAACATTTCTCTTTGCAGAAAGGTTCACACATTTCACACTTAACAATAGAAAGGGTGCAGGACATGTCATGTTATACACCTTGATACTCGGAGATGAATCTGCGAAGTGGGCTAATAATTCTCTATTGCCTTTACTTCATAAGCACAGTTATGGTCCCAACATGGCACATTTGATTAATCCACTTTTCACTGTGAAGGATGAATACAGCCTAAGCAAGGAAAAGCTATACTTTCGTTTCCCATTCCAAAGACAGGCAGACAGACAGAGTTGCTTTAGCATGCAGTTTGAGAGTCTGTGGATTCTAGAGTAACAATCAGCTGATACTCACCCAACTAATCCAGGCCCCTAAGATAGGTATATACATATAATATATAAATTTTTGTTCCCTGAGTGGTTTATATTCCAATGATTTTGGAAGTTTAGCCCTGTTCTCACACACCCTATTACCTGAAGGGGAGGGGTGAATCTAAAATTGAGAGAATCTATGTTAGTTTCTTTATGTTCTTAGTTAAATAACTAGTAAAAAGACAATATTGCCAAGTATATTACTTGGCTACTGAAAATGGGAAATACTTTGCATTCGAGCCTCTTTAAATTATTGTAATTTCTATGCCAGATTTGAAACCCTTCCCGAAAACAAGGTTTAATGTGTCTTCTAAATAAATCACTAGTGCATTTGTAGAAACAGAGGCGACTTAGCAAGTTTTCCATAACTGATGTGTATATATGTATTTTTCTACCACAGTGATAACTTAGAAAGCCATATTATAAACAGTGTCTCATCTTTTTTTAAATACTTCGGCAGATGTTTCATATTGTAGGTGAGAAAGACAGGAATAAAACATACGCAAGAAGTTATACTACTATGTTTCTGATTAAATTCAAACAAAAGCTACAATGTCAAAGAGAATCTTTAAAAAGGCGACAATCAAGATCCAAAAGCCGACACCACATTGCCCCACCCTAGAGCTGTTCTAAAGGATACTATAAGACGAGAAAGGCATAGATCTTAAGGTTTCTCTTTGATTAGAAGGCTATTCCTCTGAAATGATCCACCTGTTCACAAATCCTCACCTACAAAATTTAAACAAACTATGGCAATATCCACAAGAAAAATTATGATACGAAACCTTAAAAAACAACTGTCAGCCTATTTAACAGTAAGCTTTTACCTTAATTTTTATATATATTTTAAATATAGACAATCCTACCTGTAGATCACAGAACCGAGGAGTTACAAACCTGTTAACACTGGCTGTGGCTGCAATACTGCAAATGCCTAAAATTTGGGCTTATACAGCTGTCTCTTTCTGTATTAATGCTCAAGTTTTTTCATCTTAAAAAAAAAAAAAAAAAAACCCTGCAAGTCCTGAAATGGCTGAGACAGTGAAGAGTCCAGCAAGACAATGAGAAAGCAGCTGCCTCAACCGCTGTACACCACTGCCCATAAAGCATCTATATAATTTTTCAGTGGTGCTTTATTTAAAATTCTAAGGAAAGCATCAGTCTGAAACCAGTAACTGATGGGAGTAGCAGTTTATAGGTTACAGAAGGATATTTTATTGTTAATGGACTGTACCATGTAAGATTTAAGAAGGGGGAGGGACAATATCCAGGCAAGGGGAAAGATTCTAGTGTTTTTTTTTCCCCAAGCCACTGCAATTACTCTGATGTGAATTTTTGATGACTTCCGACATCTTGCATGGTTAATAATCGTTTCAGCTGTCATGTTTAGTTAATGTGGAAAATGCATTTGCTGCATTGTGATGCAGTGCTGTGGCCACAGATTGTAACACCAGTTGTGAAGCTATTCCCTTAACTGAGCAGCATGAATTTGCACATACCATGAGGCTGAAAAAAGTGGTAGTTAGATTTTATACAGAGAGCTTCTGCCATTTTAGACTTGCAGAATATGTTGAAACAACATATTTTGTTCATTTAATTTAACAGTGTACTAACTGGTGTCATTTTTTTTTATTAAAAAGAGTCTTGAGTCTCTATTGTTTTTATCTGTTTGGGTTATTTGGTTGTTAAAGATTTAGATACTATTTAAATTAACCTTTGGACTTAATTGTAGCTTTGAGCAGAGGTTATTGCATTGCAGGCATATACAGCCCAACAAAACGGTCAGCGACATGAAAATGCAGACCCTTTATTAACATACGTTTAGCTTAACTACCATTTTCCCACATGATATTTAAACAATATATAATATTGTTATGATGACTCTGAAGGATAAAACATGCTGCTTACAGAAGGTGATTTTTTTTTAAGTATTACTTTTTCACATACACTTTAAACATCCAATGAAAAGTAAAAGGTTATGTAAAATATCAATGTGTCTTTCATTGTCACCAATAGAAATTCAATGCTGCAAGCAATCATGCAATTACAGGAAGGGATGTAAAACAGCAGAGATGAAACCATGTTAAGAGCCAGTCACCCGATGATTAAAGTCAGGCCAGTATATTCCAGCAGTCAGGTGATGGTGCCATCATTACAGTGCAGAAAGCCAGAGAAAAATCGAGAAACGAACCACCCCCATCTTAAAGAAAAAAATTACAAGCACCAAAGAACTAAGGAATGTATTTGTTGATCTCCAAAACACACCACCATGATGAAGTGCTTTACAATTTGTGAGTGTTCCGTTATCAGACGGCTAAATGCATACACTCAAACTGCACATTTAACACATACAACCTGTAATGATTCAGCTCCCTCCATCATTAACAATTTGTGGGTGCACAGAACTCTTTGAATTTTAAAGCTTTTCAACATAACCCTGCTCTAATCACACTTCCCCATGCAGAAATTTTGCCAACCAAATGCAAACTTAATATTTGCTCACAAAAAATCCGATCGTCTCGGGCATCTGAGCTTTATTTTTTTTGAAGTATGAAGAACTATCAAAGCACCATTTTAATGCATGTTAACGCCAAGTTCATACGCAGCACCGACATCAACATCAAATCAATTCACTATTTCCATTGTTTTATTAATTAAAAACAACCCTCGTCGAGCAACAGAGTGTTAGCAAAAAAGCAGCACCAGAGAGATGTATAGTTTATTTCTAGGCAGTGAAGAAAACTGGATCTCTGAATTAACACTGCACTACCTGTTTTGGTGGCTCTGTCACTTAATAGCCGCTATATTTGCAGAATGTGCTTTGTGACTCAGACTTATCAATTTGAGAGGCAACAGTGGGCACCTCTAAGGCCAACTCGGAGGCTTCACAGTACAGGGAACTTCACAAGGGGCTGAGCTGTCTCTTCCATGCACTGTATTTGTGCTTTGAAATGAGCAAACTTGAGCTTTGGCTCAGATTACTGCGACAAGGGAGGAGTAAGCCGGGGGGAGTTTTTCCTTTAGCAATGCAAAAAGTAAACCCTCCTCGTTTCTGATCAAATAACTACTGTACCGAGAAGCTGGAGCCTTAAACCAGAAGTTGCATGGATGAAAACAGGGTTCAACACTCTGATGTTCTTAAAGGGAAATCCCCCAGTCAGTACCATTTAAGGAAAAGTGACTGACAAACTGCCCCGGAGGTTGGGCAGAATCCATTTTGGGAGAGGAAGGGAAAGGAGAAGGTAACTTTTAGAATATTTTCATAGAGATAATCTAATTCAATTATTTCTCCTCTTTATTCCAAGTGACTCAGGAACTGAGGGACTCTTGCTAGTTCTGCACACTTCAGCAGCTCATCCTTTCTCAGGAGTAGCAAAGAAATGTAGTCTAGAGTACTGCAGCTCCCGACCCAGATATATAGTATTTTTGAAAGGCTTGCCACCTGCCTAGCCTACTCTTCACAATGAGATGGTATAGTACCACATGTGTTGGGCACACGGATTGCTTTCACTGTCTAGCCACATGCATGAAGGAAGAAAAGGTATTATTTAGATTGGAAGCTCTTTGGGGTAGGGGCTGCCTATTATTATGAATCTGTGCAGCGTCTAACACAACAGAGCCATGATCTTGGCTGCAGAGGTTTTCTGTTACTTCTTGGCCACGTAAATGCTGCAGAGCTATGCGTTACATCTAAGCTTTTATTTTAAAAATGTTTCATTTCTAGCTCTTATGGTTGCGACGAAAGCCTACCTAATAAGGTGTACATTTTTGACAGTGTGGGTACTTGACCACTGCAACAGTTTACCAAGGATCATGGTGGATTCTCCATCATTGACAATTTTTAAATAAGGACTGGATGTTTTTCCTCAACGACCTGCTCTAGGAATTATTTGGAGGAAATTCTCTGGCCTGTGCGATACAGGAGATCAGACTTGAGGGTCACAGTGGTCCCTTCTGGCCTTGGAATCTAGGACTGTAATGTAATGCAATGTAACTCAATGCAGTGTTGCTTTCCCAAGTTTGCAGATATCTGAAAGCAATAGCTCTGAGGGATATGAACTTCATCCCAAAGAAGTGGTAAAATCTGAAGCCTGGTGATCGCTTCACTTGTGATCACTTTAGTAGAAACATTCAGTCAGCATGCCTCTCAATCCTTACTGGACATAGGGGCCGCTACTGTAGGGACAGGTAGGAAATGACTGTCAAGGGTTGTGGGGCCAGTGGCAAGGGGAGTTATGCAAATCCTAGGATAATGCACCATGTCCTGAACAGAGAGAGAAGCAAAAATAGTACAGAAAAGGTTATGAACAATTTTTAATGATCTATTCTAAGAATTTGTGAAGTGCACATCACAGTCATTTGGACAATCGGTGTCCACAACTATATTCCAATAGGACAACTAAATGTTAACCTGCCTATCAGAGAGATGGAGTGAGGGAAGAGGTGTGTGTCTAAGGAATTCAACTGACTTCACCCTGTGAGGCAGGAAATCCCATACAGGTCAAGCAGACTTTTAAATTATGGACATTATATGAACAGCCCACTCTGTGTGTTACTTTCACTTCCCATCTTCTTTTCTTTTGTGTGCGCGCGTTCTCTCTTCATCAGACCCCACAAACGACTTCCTACCTCTCAAAGGCACAGCTACATCTCTGTGGACAAAGGGATAGTTTCTTTCTATACAAACAGAAAAACAGAAGCCGTTGCCACTTCCTGCCTTAAATTCAAGTAACTCCCTTAAAGCAACCTACAATACAATCACTGGGGCTTCATAGTAATCTGTGCTTCAGATCTTTCACTTGAGAGAGTCTGGTGTGGGGAAATGAACATGAAAAGCTCTCCTGGATCTTTTCTTAGATTAGCTCACGTTTGAGCGTCTACATCTACTGTGTCTGCTATTATCAATGAGCATTAGCCAGCGACAATCATGGGCATTGTTGGCAGTCCGTTAAAACAGTGGTAGGTAGCTTCCTTCCTGAAAAATCTTTTTCACGGCTAATCCAATGCTAATCCAACTTCACTGTCGCACTGGTTTTGGTGAGTGACTTAAGGAATTCTCTCTCTTCCTCCCTCTGCCAGGCTGGTGGAGACTGATTATCTAGTATTAATGACATTCTAGGTCTCTTTAGAAAGAGGGCAGCAGCACCCACCCAATGGACTGCCCACGTTAGCAGATCTGCAGAGAAACACTTATCATCCTCTTGGTGTGCGGGGATTAATAAGTGAGGCTGTGAGTGCAGGAGTCACATTGAGCAGATTAGAATAAAAGGGCACCTAGGAGAAAGGAATGTCAACACCACGTTAATACCCTGTTTTGCATCCTACACATACGTTCACATGAGAACGGAGCAGAACTAAATTTGAACTAGGATAAATGTGTATTACTGTTGAACCTCATTCACTGGAGGGAAGCGAGGGCTTGGCGGTGCTTGATAAAGTTTTTGGACTAACGCAGACAGAAAGTGGCTTGCCTAAAGCCATAGAAAGAGTCAGTGCCAGAGCTAAGATTGCAGCTCAATTTACTGGTTCCCAGACCAACGCTCGAGCCCCTACACCTCTCCCATGAAAAACAGCAAACCCAAGAATCAAACTGCCGTCTGATAACGTGGCACAAAGGAGTTCTGCATTTAGGTACAAACTCTTTCCTGCAGTCTGTTCCAGACAAGAGTCCAGGGGATAGTGCACATGGCATTAGGAGACCCCCCCACACACCTCCCAACAGCAGTCAGTATGTGCTGCTTTTATGATTAGGCAGATGGGGTAAGAATTCTCCTTTGAGTCTGCAGATAGTGACAGCCCCAAGAGGCAGACAGGAGGGGGGAAACCTCCCCTTTCTAGACTAGTAAAAAGGATTAGCACTAACACTAGCCGTGCTGTTCCTGCCATCCATGCCCCACACGCCAATTAGCAGTACAGTTTGTCAGACTGAAGAGAGAACTTGCACCCAGGTCAGCAATTTGACAAAGTGTTGCTGAACTACTGCACGTCCATATTTATACAAGAGACGAGAGCAGGAACTGGTTTTAATTAGAGCCTTTTTAACAAAGAACCGAGGATATTACCCATGCTCTCAGCATCCATTGACAATGCAGTCATAATCGTTTAAACAAAGAGTAACAAGTGTCCATTTACCCAAAGCGATTGTTAAATGTCTACTAGGATATTATTATCAACATTATAATGTGCCATGCATATTCAAACCACTTTCCACCCCCAGCATTAAAAAGAATAATCACCGTAGAAAACAATTAACCCTAAGCCAAACAGCTAGTTTGCTGCAGAATTCTAGGCATGTTTAAAACATGCCTATGCTCATTTAAATGAAAGAAGTCCAGTGTTTGGCCCATTAAACGCTGTCTGGAAATCCCTCCCTCATGCAGCGCTAGTGCATGGTGTGAGTCTATAATTATGCAGAGGAACATTTTAATTTTTAATTCAGAACACTACCCCCCATTTTTTTTTTTTTTACATACAAGCCCTGAACATCAATCCCGCTTGCAGAGGGCTGCACGTGTTGACATGACCAAACTGGAATCTCTCTCCTAGCAGTGCACTCTCACTGGGAGGTTCACTTTGGAAATCCGATGAAGTCCATGCTCAAAGAGCTCTTTTATAAAATTGTCACCTCAGCATCATCGTATGCAAAGTCCTCCTAACCCAGAGATATAATTATAATGTTCAAATACAGCTGGGTGGCCACACACACTTTCCCTAATTTCAGTATTTTTATTTTAGCCACTACAACGGTTAATAGAATTCCATGAGAAGTTAAAATCCAGCACCCTTCACTGCCGTACATTCAAACGAGCACAGAACCAATGCAGTTAACCAAGTATCTTCTAGAGACCCAAATCAAGTTAATGACGGCCAAAAAACAAGTCCATCTTTCAACTTTAGCTCCTAGTGATGGCTCTCTGATGTCCCTAATCCACTAAGGGACCTGATTTAAGAGCACCCTTTGACACAGTCCAACAATGAATTATTAACTTCAGTGGAAGTAGCAAAGCATCAGCTACCAGCAATCATGATCTTTCTACTATGATTAGCCAGAACGTAATTATTAATACCCCTGTTTCTGTCACCTCACACACAGTCCCTGAATTTTCATAGCACAGGGCCCAAAAGGCAACACACACACACACACACTATATATATATATATATATATATATATTATATATATATATATATATATATACACACACATACATACACACACACACACACACACACGAATAAAAACAGATAAAGGTTATGCTTCTACCAGCTTCTTCTGCATGATCAGTACCAGCTGAAGATTGAAAATGAAGAACATAGGGCTTGATTCACCACAGATGCACATTTTACAGGCAGGTATGAAGACAACATCTCCAATTTGAAGAGTTTATAATCTAAATGGAAGGCGATGAGCTGCAATAAAAAGCAGTGTGACTGAATGGTGGAGTTTAGCGTGTTTCATTAGTTCCCAGATTTGTTTAGAGTTTTTAATTTTTGAGGTGGGGAGAGAGAATCCATTGTATAGTTTAACACTTTATAGCGGAGATGACCAAGGTTTGCGAGCCTTTTGGAAAAAATATTTCTTCTGAAGGGGACTCATAAAAATAATAATTTACTGTCACTAGCATTAAAGAAACGTGCGTTTGATCCATCTGCATGTACTAGGATTGAAATCCTGACATCAGAAAGAAGGTGCTTAAACCGCTCATGGGGTTCAGGCACTTCAAAACACACACACTTGCCTTGTAGAACCAATTTGAATTTTACATGTGAAAGCTCACTTGAAATCCATGCTGGTGTGCAGGTGGGTTCAATTTAAGTCAATTCTTATCTATATAGGTTCTTACGCTGCAGTCATTACCGCAGTACCTGAGCACCCTCCAGTAGTGCATTCAACCGCCATGACTATCACGTACGGTTTGTTCTCGCATCCTCTCTACAGGGAGAGTTAGAGGCGGTAACCATACATACCAAATACCTGTCACAACCAAGCAGGGAATTCCTGCAGATTTTGGCAGAGACACCTGATTCCTCCTCACACACCACAACGTTGCAATTTCTGATGAGAGAACATCATGAAATTGCTAGCAACAGAGTCTGAAAACAGCCTATCACTTCTCCTTCAAACACCATTTTTATGCGGGTGTTGTCCCAGAATCAGAAGACCAACATGAAAAGAAAAAAAAAAAATCTATGATTGCCACTACAAATTAACTTAGAGATACTAAACAGCGTGGAGGAGATCTTCCTTTCCTCTCCTAGGCCCAATCCAGTACTGTCTCCTTTGAGTAGGGATAGGATGTCACCTTCCAGAGGGGAAGTAAAAATATTTGTCTCTTGGGTTTGAATAGAAAAAAAAACAACAAAAAAAGGTCTTTACATTTTAGTTGATGGATGGCGCTCCCTGTCCTTGAATCCTTTCCAAAAGTGGTGCGTCTGACGAATGTGGAAATTGTATTGTAATATTTTTTATGAACTATCTGTATGACTCTATATCTATCACCCTGGCATTGCAACCCAGTGGGTGCAGAAGGATTACAGTGCTGCTCCTGGGCAAAGCAGGAGGCACAAGGTGTTTGTGTCACCTAATCGCCTGGGGTGATACGAATGGGTCCTTTAGGTCCGTCCTGAGGCAACCCATATCAATGGGGGAATCCGCAAAGAAAACGGGAACCCAACAACTGACACCTAACAATGAGAAACTCTGGCAGGCTGAAGGTGTGAGCTATGGGGGGCTAAGAAGTGGGGCTGGGAGAGACACAGGCGTGCTCTTACCTGGAACTGAGAGGCGGATAGACAGGACCAAAATGGTTTTCACAGCAGCATGGCTGAGTGGAGCCCTGACACTGGCCAGTATGGACTGTGTCTTAACCTTTGCTTCTCTATGCTACAGGAGGAATAGCTCAGTGGTTTGAGCATTGGCCTGCTAAACCCAGGGTTGTAAGTTCAATCCTTGAGGGGGCCACTTAGGAATCTGGGGCAAAAATCAGTAATTGGTCCTGCTAGTGAAGGCTGGATTCGATGACCTTTCAGGGTCCCTTCCAGTTCTAGGAGATGGGTATATCTCCATATATATATATATATATATATAAAAAAAAAAAAAGACTTCCTGATTCTGTAGGCCAGGTGACTAATAAACTGTTACTTGATTCGAGGATAGCTGATACCCAAAGGCCCAGTTTCAGAGTCATGGAGGCCACGGGCCTGCCCTGTGCAACAATATGGATCCTTATGGCCCGACATAATACAGGGGTCACTCCCAACAGACTGGTTACAGACTGGGGCACAGACCAAACCCTGTGAATCTGTGGCGGTTAGGATATCAAATTTTAAGGTGAAGAGGTTTTAAAACTAGTGCTTTAATTGGCGGTATCACTTCTCTTGCATGCACATGCCTCAATCTTTCCCACTCCACCCTCTTTTCTGCATCTCCTCCATTCTAGTTTGTATCTTTGCCTGTAGGGTGCGCAAGTTAACCAGTGCCAGTGCACCATGGCTTCTACACTCTTCTGCTCTTTCTGAAAGGCAAGAACAAGGAGTAGGACAGAGTAGATTTGGGAGGGGACAAATCTTAGGGTGCAGCCCTGCCATCAGGCATGGTGCAGGGTGGCAAAGCTGCACTTCTTTTAAGACCAGCGGCTCTGCTGGTGCAGGCACTCTTCTAGAAGCAACAAATGCCAAGGGAAAGGTCGAACCCGAGAAGACACACACACCCCCAAGCACACAGGTAAGGAAGCAAATATGGAAAATTTGATATTTCATCCCCCTCACTCACCCCTTGATAAGAGAAGCTCACAGAAAACTGAGCTTCAAGCTGTCAGTTTAGAAGAGGAGCAAGAACTCGTTCCAGGCAGATGAGGAGAGTACACAGATGCTTTCATTTTAGGCAATGTGCATAGCCATATGAAACAGGGATTAGTCTTTCACAAAGAGACAACCTTGTCAAGTGCACAGATAAAAGACAAAGACAAGCTCTCTCAAGAAGGAACATGGGCTGCCTCAGAGGAATAGAAAAAGGATAGTATCAGGGGGTAGCCGTGTTAGTCTGTATCTACAAAAACAACAAGGAGTCTGGTGGCACCTTAAAGACTAACAGATTTATTTGGGCATAAGCTTTCGTGGGTAAAAACCTCACTTCTTCTGCCACCAGACTCCTTGTCGTTTTTTTAGAAAAAGGATAGAGCATCTTTCAATTGGAAGTCACCAG
>NW_020664481.1:22063634-22148113 GCF_002925995.2 Terrapene triunguis
CATCTTTCAATTGGAAGTCACCAGCTCAAACACAAACTAGATCAGTAGTGACCAAAAGCTATTAATATCTAAAGGCCCGTCAGTGGTTTCTGCAAAAAGCGTTACTGATCTTGCTTCAGCTCCTGGTGGACAAGTGTCTATGCTAAAACCACCAGAGAAATTGACACTAACTGGCATTTCTGTTGGCTCCAAGAAGAAGGACCAAGGACTGAATGGGCATGATGAGTGGTCAGGATTGGGGAGCAATGGCAGAGAGGGAAAGGCTGCATAGCTCCATTTGCGCAGTACTTGGTCTGTGGATAAATTGGGGACTTCATTCTTCACGGCTGTCAAGCCAGTATCTTCATCAATTGCAACTATTGCCACAAAGAGCAAGGCATACACAATGGCTTATTGCTTAATGTCTATAACAACCAGAGTGTTACACTACCAAAGTGTTGCACTTAGAAAGATATCCATTTAACATCTACAAGGAGGCAGCATAAAGATCCAATCACAACTGCACTGCTCACATCTCAATATATTTTCAGGCAAAACTGACTTATTTTGATAATCCATTAACTTTATATAATTTACATGTCATGCAAAATAATCCCCCTGAATATTACTTATTTTCCCCCCAAAGACTAGAAGAGACTCCAGCTACCATTCAGGGCCTTGCTACACTGCAGGCTCAGAGCACAGTGCAAATGGGGAGGGAGTATGTTGCAACAAGTCCATCAAAAAGGAATCCAACAGAAAGGATCCTATGCAAATATCCCTTTACTGATTAAAGTTATGCTTAAGGCCCAGATAGATCAACTAATGGCAGGTAACCTAATAAGGATATTGGCCAGCCACTGGCCCTCTACCCAAGCCACCCAGACTTCTTAAATCCTGACCACACATGTACAATTTGAACATCTGGATCTTATCTTGAATAGGTTTCAGAGTAGCAGCCGTGTTAGTCTGTATCCGCAAAAAGAACAGGAGTACTTGTGGCACCTTAGAGACTAACAAATTTATTAGAGCATAAGCTTTCGTGGGCTACAACCCACTTCTTCGGATGCATAGTGAAGTATATCAGACTTGGAAAGTAAAAACTACAATTTCATCATATAATGTTGATTACTCAGAGATACATCTAATATTGTAGTCAATTTAACTTCAGTCATGAACTTGAATCTACCTTACATGTATCCCATTGAACTGGTAGCCGTGCAGCAACATGCTGTATAATTCAGAGAGACTTCCCTGAAATATATTCCTTTCTAAATCATCATTTGATCAATAACAGAGGCCTGTGGATATTTTTGCATTGGGTCTGGGTCAATCAACATCTTTTCTGGAAGAATACATTTCTTTTGGACCACTACATAGACCAAGCTTCAGTAATATGGCCATTACAAAGTGCACTGCCACCTCTTCATGAAAAATACAGAAGTAGCCAGTCGAGACATAATGCAATAACTAACTAGAGATTGATTTGGGACCTGTTCCCTGTTGGCAATATTAATTTTTGTCCATGTTCACTTGGGGCATGGGTGAGCTGTAGCGAAGGGAAATATTTTATTTCTTTTTAAAATATCTTTAATATTATTTGCCGCAACCAGGACCCTCCAGCTGCTGAAGTAGTCTAACACTCCCCAAATAACTGTCACCCTGCATCCTTCATTATCAGCAAAGGCCTTTCTTGCAAGTCCATGGATTCTTTCAATAGATCCTCTTTGCTATCTAATTTGAGAGCCTTAGGTATTAAGCGTTCGAGGAATGCAATCAAATCCTGTCACTTACAGGCCTTACGGGACACCTATTAATTTACCCTCCTGTAGAGAGACAGTTTATCATCTCTTGCAATTGCAAGAATCTAAAAAAGTGGAACAGGTCAACTTAAATTGGCATTGGCATTGCAATTATTTAAAGTCTATTAATAGTAGTTGCCACTCTATAAATTAAAATGTTATATGGTAATGCCCTCTCTCTTGTCTAGCTTCTAAAACTAAGCTCTGATTAAAGTCAGGTATACAGGGACTATGGCTAAGGCTACGATTTTGTCACGGAAGTCACGGATTCTGTGACTTCCAAAGACCTCCGTGACTTCTGCCCGTGGCGGCTGGGAGTTGCAGGGTCCCACCGCCTCCCGTGGGGGCAGGGAGCTGCGGGGTACGCCCGCCACCTGAGGTGGCGTGGCCCCCGAGCTCCAAGCCGCCACAGGCGACAGGAGGACCCCTGGAGCTCCCCGGCCCCCACTGGAGGCAGGGGGACCCCCGCAGCTCCGAGCCGCGGGTGGAGTAAGACCCTGGAGCTCCAAGCCAGCCCCCGCAGCTGCCCAGCGGCTTCCCATTTTGTCAGATATTTTTAGTAAAAGTCAGGAACAGGTCACGGGCTTCCGTGATTTTTTCTTTATTGCCTGTGACCTGTCGGTGACTTTCACTAAAACTATCTGTGACAAAAACTTAGCCTTAACTATGGCCATAGCAGAGTCAATGGAGAGAGTGTGACAGAGTACTTAAAAATTATGTACCCTATGCCATACTAATAAAGATGGACTTAATATCTGAAGAACAACTTGATAGAGTCTCTCCTTTCCATTAAATATGGAAATGACAAGAGGATTCATCATCTCCAAATTGTTTCATAATTGCTGTCTTTCTCTACCCCTTATATACCAGGAAGCCAATGGAAAGAGGTCTACAGTCAAACCCTAATAACAACAGGAGCCTGGAGTAGCTAGGCATCAAACAACAAAAGGAAAAGAACATTTAAACAGTAGATGGCCTGTTTTTCTTAGATATCCTTATATTCCTTGGCAGGAAAGTTGGCCAACACGAAAGGCTACGTTTGCACAGGACAATCAGAGGGGCTGACCATTTAAAAATAAAAATACTACATCTTCATGCCTAGAGAGATAGGGAAGGAGGAAAGAGGGCATAAGAATTTGCAATACAAATTTCTCCCAGATCGTCCTTAGTATTAGGAAAAGTCAATTTCAACATAGATGTTGTCAGCATAAGTTTCAGTTGATAGCATTGCTGGCTCAAATTGACTTTCACTTTAAAGTTTGAACGATTACTATTGGTCCCACTGGGAGAAAATCATAAGCTTTTTGGCAAGCATAAGCTGCTCATTTCCTTTTTAAAAGGTACGGTCTAACAGGTGATAACTTTACCTTCTAAAATCCTATAATTTAATGGAAAGCTGAAATGGCAGGAAATGGACTGCAGTAAGTCTTGGCTAGAAGTCTGAGTGAAAAAGATTCAATAAAACACAAGATAGTTGCTGGAGGGAAAATTCTTGGTTCCTGATCTTTCAGCACACAGAAACCCGCACACTGTTATCCCACGCTTGGTACTGTACAAAGCTGTGGTCTGAGCTGCTGAAGGTTCAACTGCAATCTCCTTTAACTTCCTGTATTTGCTTCTAATCCTAACATATGAACTATAGCAGAGATGGGCAAACTACGGCCCACGGGACCATCCTGCCCGGCACCAACCCTGCTGTCCCCCCCTCCCCCACAGCTTCAGCTTGCTCGCTCCGCCACTGGTACAATGCTCTGGGCAGCAGGGCTGCGAGCTCCTGGGGCAGCGCAGCTGCAGAGCCCAGCCTGACCCGGTCTCTGTGCTGCGTGGTGGCGGCGTGGCCCAGCTCCAGTCGGGCAGCGCAGCTGGAGCGCAGCTGGAGCGCCGCCAGCCACCCAGCTGGCGTGGCCCAGCTCCAGGCAGCGCAGTAAGGGGGCAGGGAGCAGGGGGGTTGGATAGAGGGCAGGGGAGTTCGGGGTGGTGGTCAGGGGAGTTCGGGGTGGTGGATAGGGGTTGGGGCAGTCAGAGGGCAGGGAACAGGGGGGTTGAATGGGGGCAGGGATCCCGGGGAGGCAGTCAGGAAGGAGGGGGGGTTGGATGGGGCGGCAGGGGGCAGTGGTTCCAGGGGCAGTCAGGGGACAAGGAGACGGGGTGTTGGATGGGGCAGGGGACCCGGGGGGGCCGTCAGGAATGAGAGGAGGGCTTGGATGGGGCAGCGGAGGACAGTCAGGGGCGGGAGCCTGGGAGTGGTCAGGGGACAGGGAGCGGGGGTGTGTGGATGGGGCAGGGATCCTGAGGAGGTTCGGGGGGGACGCGCATATAGGAGGTGGGGGTCGGGCCACAACCCCCTCCCCTAACTGGCTCTCCATACAATTTCCGAAACCCGATGCGGCCCTCAAGCCAAAAAGTTTGCCCGCCCCTGAACTATAGGCTCAAGCCTGCCGCCCTTGTGGATATGAATAATCATTAGGGATGAAACTACTCATTTGAGTAAGGATTGCAAGATCAGGTCCTAGGTTACATATATTTTTAAAGAGCTTGAAATTCTTGTTTCTGTAACCCAGAAGACTGTCTAAGCAGCCTGACTCCTTGAGCTTCTGAATGGACCATGCAGAACAAGAAATACTCTTAAGTAGCTTAATACAATACGTAGGGATCAGACCCTCAAGAGACTGAGCAAGGAATCGGTGGTTTTAAATTCCAGATGAGAAAGGAGCGCTGTACATCGCAGCCGAGATGAGTTATGAGAAGAAGATAGACATCTGTTTTTGTGTGCAAGGCTATTAACCTTTCATTCAAACGGATCTTTTAAAACTGTGAACAAAAAGGAAAGACCAATATAAAAAAAGAGTTTTCTATAAAAGAGAAAAATAATGGCAAAGTAATTATTATTTATTATTTGTACCATCGTGCGTAAGAGCCCCAGTCACGAACCAGGACCCCGCAGTGCTAGACACTGTACAAAATGACAGTCCCTGCCCCAAAGCGTGTAATCTAAGTATCAGACACTAGATATAGACAGACTGAGGGAGGAGTACAAGCAAACAATGAGACAACATTCCTACACTTCCCCCAATGTCTATCATATTGAAGAGTCCAATGGTTTCATGCTTTCTACCACTTGATAACTAGTTTTCATGGACCAACATGAAGCTCTTATTTTAGAGATTCTTTCCAGTATGCAGAAGTTAAATACTAAAACATGGAAACGCAAGGCATGTCCACTTTTTAAAATCAAAACCACATTAGAACTCTTGGATGACCAAATTATATTATAAAATGCAGGATTTCAACATTCTGGCATTGAGCCAACAGCATAATGGATATTCAGACACTAAGTAAGGAAATGGTTCTGCATTAAGCCTACAAATAAGTCAACAATCAATACTTCAGTATTACAGTAAAAATGTGACGTACTCTTTAAAATTGCTGCTGGCTTCATCCTTCTCTTTGTCATGCACAGCTCCCAACAACAACAGAATATCAAGAGAGGACTGAAATACAACTTATTTTCACAGCTACCAGATAGATTTATCTTAAGTTCTAACCCAAATAGTGCTCTAATACTGCACAGAATTTTTTTATTCTGTAACTGCAGGACAGCATACGCCAAAAGAAATAAAAGGATAGAATTTCAGACAGTAAATTAATCTGGCAGTTCAGCAGGTAGAGCAGCAACACTAAAAAAAAAAAAAAGCAAGCAAGCTACTGTGAATTAAGTGCTTGGTTCAGACTCTGTCTCTCTAAAAAAAAAATCTCAACTAAAAGGCAAGCAAAAAAAGTTTTGCATCCACATACATGAAGTCTGCTATGGTTTAGAGTTGAATCCAGGCTTATTTTGGTATTGCCTATATGGCCTCATCACAATGGTATCCAGGCAACTCAACATACTGGACCAATCTGGAAAAACTAGCACCCAAATCAGTGGCAGGATGTTGAACTTCCAGGAAAGGAGGAGTATAACACACCACTCATTCCCTGCTTGTAACAGAATGAATGCCTCAAATCTAGCTTCTATCTTAGATCTCCTATCCACGTGCTGCTGAACCACTGGGAGAATCCTCCTCTCTTTTTAAGTGATTCCATTGTACAACTGCACAGCGTAAAATAACTGTTTACTAAGCTTAGAGAGCTGTTTTTCTTTGGAGACATGTTGGGTTAAACCATGTTTTTCAGAAGAAAGCATTGCGGTTCTTAAGCCAATATGGTGAAACCATGAGAAAGCAGCAGCATACTCCAAATGATCATTCTCATCCCCACAGCCTCATTCAATCCACTGCAAGAGAACTTCACCATGCCTCGTCAAGTATACCTTATAGCTCCTGCAAATATCCCTGGCTGAATTTTCCATTTTCTTCCTTGTGCTCAAAAGGTACCGGCATCTATACATTCACTCTTCTGCTGACACGTTACATTCTCATCAACGGAAAAAATTAATGCCCAATCTCTGACAGTGGAACTTCTAGAGTTCAGGAAGTTAGGAGGCAAGACACTGTAATGTTGTTGAAACCAGGTTTCTATGGACATGTGCAGTGTCCTTGTCTTTTCAGAGGGGTCAGTTGTGGGTTTTGTGAAGCAGTTCACAGTGGTACTTTTATTCCACAGGTTTCATTACAAAAGTTGCATGTTGGGATAGAATTCCTCAACAGCTTGGTAATGGGATACAAAGGGTTTTGCCACAAAGGGCTTTGCTGCTCAAGATAACTCCTCTCAAGTTAGCCTCACTCGAGTAAGTTCAACCACACTGCAAAACAACACTCAACCCGCACAGAGCGATTGTATTAGCAGCACAAAGTGACTGTGTTAGCCAGTAACAGGCTGTGCTAACTCAAGCTGTAGCTTATACCCTTTGACATCCAGTCAACTCAAGTAAAAAGCACCACAACACTGAAGTTAAGGGTGTGTGTGTGGACAAGACTCAAGTTACAGGTAACAGTCATAATTTGAGTAACTCCGCAGTGAAGACAAGCCATAGGTCGCTGACTCAGAGGCAGCCCAGGTTGGTTGCAACTTGAAACATTCTGCCATGATGTAGACACATTATTCTCTAGGAACTAGACTGAAACTGCCATTTTATTTTATTTGTTTTTTCAGGTCAGTGAAGAAGCTCTCCCACTGCTGTAAACGTCACACTCCAAAAATACATGGGGCTGGCAAGCGTAAAAGCACTTATGAGCAGTAAGCCAGATAGTCCACTTATGAGGAGAAGCAAGTTCATTTTTATCCAGTATTCTAAGTATATTAGGGCTTATAAGAAGAATACTGCTGAATATTAAAAACACATTTGTGGTAACTAAATAGGTTCTGAATGACAATAAAGAGAAGATATTTAATACTTTCATACTACCTTCCATTAGAGGACCCCAAAACACTTTATAACACTAAGCAGCACAAAAGTCAGAGATCCATATGGTAAGCATTATCCCCTTTTACAGTTAGAAAAATTGAGGCATGGAAAAGTAATTGCCTAGCTTAAGGTCACAAATGAAGTGGATGTTGAAAACAGGATTAGAACCCAATTCGGACAATATGGTGGTCCCTTCTGGCCTTAAACTTTACGACGTCCAGTCCTGAGATTTAACCACTACAGAACGCTGCCTCCTCTCTTGATAAATAAAAACACTGTGGAGTTCTAGTCAGCTATATCGTTCAGTGATATTGGACAGCTACTGAATTCATATTTGAATCGGCACACTAAAACACTACATAAATATTTGGATTGGCTTTCTTGTTCCAGAATACTCTTGGAACCTATTTCAACCTGTTACTTTCAAAGTCTATAACTGACATCCTCTATTGTCTTATACCCTGTGGAGCCTCTGTGAAAACAAAGAACCTGCCATTACCTGCTTGTCCAGAACATATCTGACAATAGTTTACTCATTTGTTCTGAATGTGCTGCTTTCAGTCAGCAAATACTAATGGATAAACCTAAAGTGCTGAAATCTTCTATCTTTGTCTATTCACGGAGGCTTTGTTCCAAATTCCTGACATGAGAGGAGTACCTCTAATACATCACCAATTTTTATTTCTAATTTATAACCTTTGGCATGAGAAGCCCAATACTGTGTGATCCATTTTATCCATTCTCACAATGGACCGTGTGCTATAAAATAATGGTAAGACTATCTGCTATTAGACCATTCCAAAGAACAGAGAATGGGATATTTTGTCAGATCAGAAAATGGCATTTTTTTTAAAAAGACAGATCGAAAGAGATGCGCCTCGATTTTCCAAATGCCAAATATATCTGAATCTGTAGGTTATCTGAAATTAGTATAGAAAAAGTGTTTGTTTTTTTAACATCAGCCATTGACTTTATGAAGGTTGAGGATGTTCCCCTAAAACCTTTGTAAAATATCAGGATTTACCTTATTTCTTTTCTGTATTTTTTTTAAATTGTTAATTTAATATTTAATGGAACTTAAATGCCTCAGCTAGAATGAGGAACAATGCAACAAGCTTTGCCCCTCCCCCAGCACCACCCTTCACTCCCAAGTTCTAACAATTCAACTTAATGCTGAATTGCTACAGTCTTGGAACCCCAATACAGCCATCTCAGTGCCCCTCCATCTGGACTTCCATCACTCGTTGCTATTCCAGCCCTAGCCACCCTACTTCCCACCTCATCCCCCCCCCCCAAAAAATCACAGCTTTGCCAATGCAGTTATGCCCAAAACTGGAACACGTCTTATTTCAGTTCTGGCCTTCTCCTGATCAGAGACTTAAACAAACTTACACTAACAACTGACTCTGTAAAAATGACACCATGGAGTGTTCTATGCTTTCTGTCAATGATTCCCTATCAAATGGTCTCAGTTTATAAGTAAAAAGACATTTTTTCCCCCAACTTCCAGCCCTGAAAACTTGACATGAGATCTTACAGTCCAGCTGGTGTTTTCCTTCTAATGCCAACAGTAATAAAGGTTCTAGATGATAAAGGTTCTTGGTAACACCTATGCAAACCATTCAATGGTTTAATGATGATGTGTAATAAGGAACAGAACCCAGCTTAATTCTTCTTGGCTGTGTTAGCTCTTCAGGGTTAACAAGAGTAACAAGCAATATAATTTTAGTCATGAAAGTGAGCGCATAGGACTTAATATATACAGAAGGCAGAAAATGCCAGTTTCACAATCACGGTTCAGAGTTGAACTGCACCTTAAATAATTTCCACTGAATGTCACAGTGGTCTTGCAACACAGAAAACCGCCCAGTGGGATCTAGATGAGACCAAGCTCAGTGATGTGGGTGACCAAATCTAGAATTTGAATCGGTCTCCGTAAGGGAAAGTCTCACACAAACACAGTGCCCCATACCATTAATACAAGTGTTAGTATTATATCGTCTTCAGGGATCCAAAACAGTCAGTGTCACACGCCTGGTGCATTCTGGTGTCTGCCCCTTTGTCAGCCAAGGAGCCTGGGGCCCGCCAGCCCTGTTTGATTATCGACCCTGCTGGGAAAGGGGCAGGTGCTCCCTGGGCTGAGAGGCAGAGATGAAGATGGGGCTGCAGGAGAAAAGTTGGCTCCTGGGTCTCGGCAGCCTGCTTTGGTTGGGAGTTGTGTGTTACTTTATGAACATCTGGTTGAATTAAAAGATCAGTGCTCTGGAGGAAGGGTCTAAAAGATACTGGCCATGGCAGTGGGCACAGGCTGGGAGACAAGCCAGAAGCCTACACCTGGCCAGGGGCCCATCAGCATTACTCTGTATGGCCAGGAGGGAGCCTCTGGATCAGCATAGCCATTGGGGCTACCATAAGATATGGTGTACTATTTGATTAGTTGGTAAAGCTGTTAACCCATTCTGTGAAGCCTTGTGAACAGTTTATCCTACATTGCTGGACCAGGGTGGGTCTGGTACTGCAACAGTGGAAACAGATGGGGAAATGGGGTTATTTGGAGACATACAAAATGGAGCAGGTTAATTCAGCAACCTCGAGAATAATTGCTTTGTCTGCATTCTGATGTCCTACCCACCAGTGCCCAAAAGCAAATAGCTTATTGGATCTCTCTCTCCTGGGTCTTTAATAGAATTCCATACTCCACATGGAATTGCATTAACTGCACATATGTCAACTCACATAGAAAGAAGAGCTGCAATGCTAGGTGGAGGGAAAAAATGAAACAAAAGAGTCCCCCCAGAAAACCTTCTGTTATTTAGACACGTGACAGCGATTCAATTTCACTGTCTATTGCATGCATTTTATATAAGGCAAATAGGCACAGGATGCCGTCCCTGATCGTTTGCTTTTTATCAGCATGGAACGACAGACAGAAAATGGGTGCAACCAAGCAAACAATTGCCTCCTATGCCAATGAAAGAGACTAAGAGAAAATCTTAACTATATGGATATAGCCTATGTAGACATCTGCAGTTTTCAGCTCCATAGATTAGAACTTTTGCATCAAATATGTTCTGAGAACAAATTATCCTTTTCCCTTTTAATTTATTTTCTCTGCCTTGCACGATCAACACATACAGAGTTTTCAGAGTTCCAGATGGCAACAAGCAGAAAATGCAACCCAGGCAAAGTATTTACATTCCCTGTGATGGTTCTTTCTCCTCATCCCTCATCAACCTAAGCTCCTTTTCTGATTCTAAAGACTTCAAGGAGAAGTTCATATGAACTCTGGAGAACGTGATCCAGGCTCCAGGGAGCCACAGGGAGATCTAACAAGAGGATTAAAGGAAAGATCTGTTTTTAGATGCCAACAGACCAGAAAAGAAGATCCTACTGAACCTTGTGAGTGTTAAGAGCAGAAACTTTTATAAGATCTTTTAGAGTTTCACTTTGGCTCTTCAAGCTGACATACCCATGGCCCTGCACAAGGCAGTGAACATCTTCTGGACTTTGCAATATGCAAAGTGCATATACTTTAGGAAAGCATATGAAAAAGGGGCTTCCTTGCTTTTAAGAGGGGCCTTGCCAGGTCAAGAGAATTTGGGAGCTTGGATCAGGAAGAAACAGACAATGTGGTAAGGCAGCGGTTCTCCATGGTCTTTCTTTCCATGGTCAGCCTCTGTGCATGTCCTTTCAGAAGAAGGAGATGTGTTCTCCAAGTCTGAGCTTCAATCCCAGATGGGTGTCGTGGGGGAATCTGCCTAGCAGTGTTTTTTTCCTGCTATGCAATTTGAAAGCCCTCAGTAAAATATGGGACTCTAAAGGTCACTCTCTGTCCCTAGCAGAAAGGAAGCAAGAGAGGGCCCTTTCTATCAATATTTCAGTGTTGAAAATAATGGCAACAGTCTGTGTCACGCCCATGGCCAAATTGACCTCCTCTAAATCTGCTCAGGGGGTTGTCAGGCGAATTTGTCAGGCCTGGTGCCCCTTTCACTTACAGTCAGTAAACTGGGAGTAACTCCCTAGGAGTCAATGGAATAATAGGGGTGTAGGTGAGCGGAGAATCAGATCCTTGCTTTCGAGGCTATGCAGTTCTCTAGAGCAGTTTAGAATGTTCTCTTTCCATTCAGTGCCTCTAAGCTTTGGGAGAAGACTTAGGACGTCTCTGATTACTAGGTGCAGTGTCCCTTTTCCATTTGGCCTCTCAGACTAAGGGATCGAAGGCTTTGTCTGCACTAGAAAGGCTTTGCTGATACAGCTATACTAGAATAGCTATACTGGCAAACCCTACTCGTGGAGTTCCTCGAATGAAAAGAATTATACGGGCATAAGGACTTTCGAGCTGACATAGCTGTGTCTATGTTAAGACTTTTTCCAACATAGCTTATGTTGGTTAGAGGTGGGGATTTTTTTTTCCCTCTACGCTCCTAACGGACATAGCTATGCCAGCAAAACTTGTGTGTGTGTAGACCAGGCCTAAGCCTCACTTTTCACTGGGTACATTGCTGATAAAGGACAGACATGAAGCTAAGCTTTACGGAGAAAGGAATCTGTCTTTTTGCAAACTTGAAAGGCTGGACAAATCTCTCCCCCCTTCAGTAAAATTAGTAAAAAAATTCAGTAAAAAACATTCTTTGTGTCCCACCAAATCAATGTTATCTTCAGTGCTATTATCTTCCCAATGTTTCGTCCTCAAATTCCTCCAGTAATCCAGAGTTCTCTTACCTTCCCGCATCCCAGGTCAGGAGCATGTTGTTCAAACAATCCATTGCCCACTTGCTATACATCCAGGCAGCAAGTGCCGAGATGCCAGAGATTTCAGGGAATTTATTCCAAGAATTGTCATTGAAGAAGAGGTGGCACCAGAGTTTGCACTTCAAGCACCCACATTTCACAATGACAGCAATGGACTTGGGAGGTATCACAGTGTCTGTGGCTCTGAAGGACATACATCTCCATGCCCTAATGGCTCCTTCCCTTCACGGGTATTGCTGCTTTATGCTGAGCTGGCATTTTCAGTACCACACTCAGCTTTTTGGAGCTGTAGCTTTTGCCAAGAATATTTACCGAAGTCAGGCTAGCAGGGGCAGCTGAGCTTTGTTGAAAGGAGGATATGCTTCACACCATACCTGGACAATTGGCTTTGAGGATACATAACCAATGCAAGACTTAAGGACTGGGGAACCCACATGGAATCATTACTGCTGCAAGGAGTGTGGTCTGTGAGCAAGATAGTTATACACGAGCTTGAGGCCGTCAGCTTGGCTTTGCTAGCTTTCTAGTCACAGTGCAAGAGGAAAGCATGTTCTCATAAGGACTGACAACTCGACTGTGGCGGCCTACCTCATTTGACAGAGGAGAGCCAAAAGCAGGTAACTCCTGGCAAAGGCATTGCTGCGGATCACTGTGTGGAGACCAGCCTCATATCCATCAAGGCTTTTCCATGCACAAGGGACACGGGTTAGAGAAGGTGAATCAGATTCATCTTTCTATAGCGCACAAAATCACAGGACCTAACCACCTGACTGGTTGCCTTTCCTACTTGCTGCTACTAGTAAGAGGAAAGTCCTATTGAGCAGAGGAAGTACAGAATAGATCCTTAGCCAGAAATTTTAAATGGACAACTCAAAAGGTTGAATTGTCATCTTTCTAGGACAAGGGGAAACAATCTTGACATAGACGTTTACTTATTTTCTCAGTTCTTCGCAGTTCTAGAAATGGTAAGCAGCCAGAGTCCTTCAATCGGTTATGAGAGCTAATCTGCAAGCTTGGATACATCTTATAAACAAACTTGTAAGAAGAGACTCTGAGAAGATAAGAACTTGTCCTGACTAATGGGGTGGGGGAAGATGCCTTTAAAAAGCATAGAGGGTAGGATGTCTCCCATGTGGATTTAACCACAGAGAAGCAACAAAAATACAGTACGGTATATCACTAACAAATTATGCGCAATACCATTAAGCACTTCATCCTACCAGCAAATGTGAAGCCAAAACACTTAAACCTCAAGTCAAACAGTGAAATGAAAATAGAAGAGAAGATATAATGTTGATATACGGCATTACTAAAGCAGCCGGGCCTCAGTAATCATCTCTCTCCTTATCATTATAAACGCATTTAAAATCTACTGTATATGCCATCTTTAATTCTTAACAGACTAAATTAGGAGGCGGGCTGGGCATGGACTAATAAGAAAAATATGACAGTGCTATTTGTATGCAAAAAATATATATATTACGGAGTCTCACAGTATCATTCCAAAGTTAAGTCTTCTTTGCATCACACTTCCACAGCTTGGCATTAGCAGAGGTGTGGGTGGGAGGGCTGTCTGTTAGTCAGGGTGACAGAGGGTCCCTTGCATTGCCGAATTAGTGCTGGTTCCAGATTTACCAAAGCCTTTCAGCTTCTTGTAACTATTTAATAGACAGCGTAAAAGGGTTCAAACATGCCATTTTCAGTTACAAGCTTCAGGGCAGAAGAGGAAAGAAATAACGAATGTTTCATCAGACTTATTATATGGTAACCCATAGCAGGCAAAATCAATTACTGTCAAGAGGATTTGTAGATATGTCTCAAACATCTCAGTGCAATGCTGTTTCCCCCCCCTTTTCTGTTTGGAAATCTCTTTTCTGCTTCTCTTTCTATATGTTAGAATCGAGCCTACAGAATCTTGATGGATTCCAAACGCATTCAGAGCAGACAATTTTTCAAGATACAGTATGACATTCCCACCTGCACACACCCACTCACCTAAGATAAGAATCAAATCTTCAGCCAACTATTACCATTTTCAGTTTTAGACTAGGTTTTTGTTTTACTGGATTTCAGTCTATCAAAAAGTAAATGGTGGGGCCTCAACTGGAATACATGTAGTACTGGTTACCCCATCTCAAAACGGATATAGCAGAACGAAAGAAAGATGACAAGAATGATCAAAGGCCTACAAAAAAAAACCCTCATATGAAGAGAGATTGAAAAGACTGGGTTTATTGGGGAGAGCATAAAGGCCTATAAAATAATTAGAAAGTAGATCAGGAACATCTGTTCTCCCTGTCTTGTAACAGAAGAACTAGGAGACATTCAATTAAATTAAAAGGTGGCAAAAATTCAAAATGGATAAAGGGATTTTTTTTTTTTGCACAATATGGAAACGTAGAACTCACTGCCACAGGAAGTCGCTGAGGCCAAAAATTTAGCAGGATCAAAAAGGAACTGAACATTTCTATAGATATCGAGCATATCCAGAATTAATGATGACAAAAAATTGTGGAAGGGACATCAAACCTCATACTTCAGGGCTTAAACCAAACTCTAACTATTAGACCTGACAAAGGGAGCAGATGACTACGCATCTGCGCACTGCAGGGTTCTTACCCCTTCCTCTGAGGCTCTTGCAACCGGCCACTGTCAGAGACAGGAGACTGTTCTAAATAAACCGCAGGTCTGTTCCAATATGGCAATTCCTATGTTAAACATGGTTCCAGCTAATCCCGGTCCCTACCTTGACTCAAACTCAGTACTGCCAATCCCAAATATTCATAAATCATGAGTCAGGCCCCCCAGAATCTGAGTTTGACTTAAAAAAAAAAATTACAAAAATTAATTCAGGGTTCTTTTCGTGTACCTTCTAGTTTCAGAGGCTCTCTGGTCATGTTTTCAAACTTTTCTTCACAACCACAACAGCTAGAAACGTCCCTTTTTCTTTTTAAAATGAAAGCTGAGAGTCTCACATAATCACCTCTAAGATTTAGCAAGGCTGCTAAATTGATTTTAAAACTCTCACTTTTCTAAGTTTCCCATGCCATTATGGTTGGCCAATAGGCTTGATTTAAACATTGTTCCAGTTAAGTTCAAACTCTTTTGAAATGCGATTCAAATTCAAGCATAGGCTTTTTGTTTCAAGCACAGAATACCTGCTTGCTGAGAAACAATGTGTTGATAGATATACATGAATTCCTCGCTAGGGCTCCCCTAAATTTCTGTAGACCATGACAGACATGAAAGGTTAGTAAGGAAAACAAACAGAAGAGGAAGTTTACAGCAGAAGCATCTGTTTTCACAGGATTTTCATGATCTAGCTCCACGTAAATAAATAACCTACTGATGGCCACAATGTAGCTACATCATATAGCATGAAGAATGGGGAGAAGGGAGGAATCATGGAACTGAACACGGAAAACGATGTGAATGAGTGTGGGTGGAGTCCAAGAACTACAAAATGGAAGAGAGAGAAGGGATGAGAAAAGAAGAGGGGACAGCAAAACAAGGAGAGGCTGGAAAAGAGGAGGGAAATAGGGTACGGGGTGAGAACACAGCCCGCCAGGACCCTACTGAATGAGCTAAATAGATCCACCTTAGGAAGGGTGTGATTTGCCTTAAGGGGTCTGGGCTTGGGGGAGTGATAAAGGTGGGCTCATAAGAACATAAGAATGGCCATACTGGGTCAGACCAAAGGTCCATCCAGCCCAGTATCCTGTCTACCGACAGTGGCCAATGCCAGGTGTCCCAGAGGGAGTGAACCTAACAGGTAATGATCAAGTGATCTCTCTCCTGCCGTCCATCTCCACCCTCTGACAAACAGAGGCTAGGGACACCATTCCTTACCCATCCTGGCTAATAGCCATTAATGGTCTTAACCTCCATGGATTTATCTAGTTCTCTTTTAAACCCTGTTATAGTCCTAGCCTTCACAACCTCCTCAGGCAAGGAGTTCCACAGGTTGACTGTGCGCTGAGTGAAGAACTTCCTTTTATTTGTTTTAAACCTGCTGCCCATTAATTTCATTTGATGGCTCCTAAGTTCTTATATTATGGGAACAAGTAAATAACTTTTCCTTATTCACTTTCTCCACACCACTCATGATTTTATAATACCTCTATCATATCCCCCCTTAGTCTCCTCTTCTTCAAGCTGAAAAGTCCTAGCCTCTTTAATCTCTCCTCATATGGGATCCTTTCCAAACCCCTAATCATTTTAGTTGCCCTTCTTCGAACCTTTTCTAGTGCCAGTATATCTTTTTTTAGATGAGGAGACCACATCTGTACGCAGTATTCAAGATGTGGGCATACCATGAATTTATATAAGGGCAATAAGATATTCTCCATCTTATTCTCTATCCTTTTTTTAATGATTCCTAACATCCTGTTTGCTTTTTTGACTGCCACTGCACATTGCGTGGATGTCTTCAGAGAACTATCCATGATGACTCCAAGTTCTCTTTCCTGATTAGCTGTAGCTAAATTAGCCCCCATCATATTGTATGTATTGTTGGGGTTATTTTTTCCAATGTGCATTACTTTACATTTATCCACATTAAATTTCATTTGCCATTTTGTTGCCCAATCACTTAGTTTTGTGAGATCTTTTTGAAGGTCTTCACAGTCTGCTTTGGTCTTAACTATCTTGAGCAGTTTAGTATCATCTGCAAACTTTGCCACCACACTGTTTGCCCCTTTCTCCAGATCATTTATGAATAAGTTGAATAGGATTGGTTTTAGGACTGACCCTTGGGGAACACCACTAGTTACCTCTCTCCATTCTGAGAATTTACCATTAATTCCTACCCTTTGTTCCCTGTCTTTTAACCAGGTCTCAATCCATGAAAGGATCTTCCCTCTTATCCCATGACAACTTAATTTATGTAAGAGCCTTTGGTGAGGGACCTTGTCAAGGGCTTTCTGGAAATCTAAGTACACTATGTCCACTGGACCCCTTCAAAGAACTCTAATAGATTAGTAAGACATGATTTCCCTTTACAGAAACCATGTTGACTTTTGCCCAACAATTTATGTTCTTCTATGTGTCCTGACAATTTTATTCTTTACTACTGTTTCAACTAATTTGCCCGGTACTGACGTTAGACTTACTGGTCTGTAATTGCCGGGATCACCTCTACAGCCCTTTTTAAATATTGGCGTTACATTAGCTATCTTCCAGTCACTGGGTACAGAAGATGATTTAAAGGACAGGTTATAAACCATAGTTAATAGTTCCGCAATTTCACATTTGAGTTCTTTCAGAAATCTTGGGTGAATGCCATCTGATCCCAGTGACTTGTTACTGTTAAGTTTATCAATTAATTCCAAAACCACCTCTCGTGACACTTCAATCTGTGACAATTCCTCAGATTTGTCACCTACAAAGGACGGCTCAGGTTTGGGAATCTCCCTAACATCCTCAGCCATGAAGACTGAAGCAAAGAATTCATTTAGTTTCTCCGCAATGACTTCATCGTCTTTAAGTGCTCCTTTTGTATCTAGATCGTCCAGGGGCCCCACTGGTTGTTTAGCAGGCTTCCTGCTTCTGATGTACTTAAAAAACATTTTGGTATTACCTTTTGAGTTTTTGGCTAGCTGTTCTTCAAACTCCTTTTTGGCTTTTCTTATTACATTTTTACACTTTATTTGGCAGTGTAACGATGCGGTTCTGGCAGGACCCAACTGAGAGTGCCAATTCAGGACAAAATCGCTTAAAACAGGGCAGTTACAGCCCTAGGCTGGGGTTTTTCCACCTCTAAGGCAAACCAACCCAGCCAGACAAAGAGGACTTTGGTCTCACCCCACTGGCTAACCACAAGTCACACAAGCAATTCCCTTAGACACTCCAGTTTCCCAGTATCACCACCAATGCCACTCGTTATGGGGACAAATGGTTATGAAAACCAATACCCCATTAAAAGAAAAAAGGTTCTCCTGATCCCAAAGGATCAAGCCCCAGACCCAGGTCAATATACAAATCAGATCTTACCCACAAATCACGCTGTTGCCAATCCTTTAGAATTTAAAATCTAAAGGTGTATTCATAAAAGGAAAAAGATATAGATGAGAGCTAGAATTGGTTAAATGGAATCAATTACATACAGTAATGGCAAAGTTCTTGGTTCAGGCTTGTAGCAGTGATGAAATAAACTGCAGGTTCAAAATCAAGTCTCTGGAGTACATCCCCAGCTGGGATGGGTCCTCAATCCTTTGTTCAGAGCTTCAGTTTGTAGCAAAGTCCCTCCAGAGGTAAGAAGCAGGATTAAAGACAAGATGGAGGAGAGGCATCAGCCTTTTATAGTCTTTTCCAGGTGTAAGAACACCTCTTTGTCCTTACTGTGGAAAATTACAGCAAAATGGAATCTGGAGTCACATGGGCCAGTCCCTGCATACTTTGCTGAGTTTCAAGGCGTATTTGCCTTCTCTCAATGGGTCAATTGTATAGCTGATGGTCCTTAATGGGCCATCAAGCAGGCTAGGCAGAGCTAACACCAACTTGTCTGGGAAGTTTCCCAGAAGCATAGCATAAGTTTGAAATACAGACAGTATAGAGCCAATATTCATAACTTCAACTACAAAATTGATACACACATATAGACAGCATAACCATAACCAGCAAACCATAACCTTGTCTTAGACACCTCATTTGACCCCCTTTATACAAGATTTGGTGCCACTACAGGACTTTGGTTGCAACCATGTTCTATATGGTCCCAGATTATATCAATAACGTCACAGGCAGTGTTTATGCTCCTTTCTATTTACCTCACTAGGATTTGACTTGATGTCTTTTTATCTCTCACTGATTTCTTTACATGGTTGTTAAGCCACGGTGGCTCTTTTTTAGTTCTTTTACTGTGTTTTTTAATTTGGGCCTCTATTATGGTGTCTTTGAAAAGTGTCCATGCAGCTTGCAGGGATTTCACTCTGTCACTGTACCTTTTAATTTCTGTTTAACTAACCTCCTCATTTTTGCATATTTCCCCTTTCTGAAATTAAATGCCAGTGTTGGGCTGTTGAGGTGTTCTTCCCACCACAGGAATGTTAAATGTTATTATATTATGGTCACTATTTCCAAGCGGTCCTGTTAGAGTTACCTCGTGGACCAGATCCTGCGCTCCACTCAGGACTAAATCGAGAATTGCCTCTCCCCTTGTGAGTTCCTGTACCAGCTGCTCCAAGAAGCAGTCATTTAAAATATCGAGAAATTTTGTCTCTGCATTTCGTCTTGAGGTGACATGCACCCAGTCAATATGGGGATAATTGAAATTCCCCACTATTATTGAGTTCTTTATTTTGATAGACTCTCTAATCTCTCTTAGCATTTCATCATCACTATCACTGTCCTGGTCAGGTGGTCGATAATAGATCCCTACTGTTATATTCTTTTTAGAGTATGGAATTACTATCCATAGAGATTCTATGGAACATGTGGATTCATTTAAGATTTATACTTCATTTGATTCTACATTTTCTTTCACATATAGTGCCACTCCCCCACCCCACCCCCACACGACCTGTTCTGTCGTTCCAATATATTTTGTACCCCAGAACAATTGTGTTCCATTGATTGTCCTCACTCCACCAGGTTTCTGTGATGCCTATTATATCAATATCCTCCTTTAACACGAGGCACTCTAGTTCACCCATCTTATTATTTAGACTTCTAGCATTTGTGTACAAGCACTTTAAAAACTCGTCCCTCTTTATCTGTCTGCCCTTTTCTGATGTGTCAGATTCTTTTTTATGTGAATGTTTCTCGTCTGATCAGGCCCATACTTTATCCTCTTCCATACTCTCCTCCTGACTAAAACCTAGAGAATCTCTATCAATAGACTCTCCTCTAAGAGAAGTCGCTGTCCGATCCACGTGCTTCGCTGCAGCAATCGGCTTTCCCCCATCTCTTAGTTTAAAAACTGCTCTGCAACCTTTTTAATGGTAAGTGCCAACAGTCTGGTTCCACTTTGGTTTAGGTGGAGCCCATTCTTCCTGTATAGGCTCCCCCTTTCCCAAAAGTTTCCCCAGTTCCTAATAAATTTAAACCCTTCCTCTCTACACCATCGTCTCATTCACACATTGAGACTCTGAAGCTCTGCCTGCCTACCTGGCCCTGCGCGTGGAACCGGAAGCATTTCTGAGAATGCCACCATAGAGGTCCTGGATTTCAGTCTCTTTCCTAGCAACCTAAATTTGGCCTCTAGGATGTCTCTCCTACCCTTCCCTATGTCATTGGTACCTACACGTACCACAACCACCGGCTCCTCCCCAGCACTACACATAAGTCTATCTAGATGCCTCGAGAGATCCGCAACCTTCGCACCAGGCAGGCAAGTCACCATACGGTTCTCCCGGTCATCACAAACCCAGCTATCTACGTTTCTAATGATCAAATCTCCCATTACCTGCCTTTTCCTAATGACTGGAGTTCCCTCCCCCGGAGAGGTAACCTCAGTGCGTGAGGATACCCAACATCATCTGGAAGGAGGGTCCCAACTATGGGAAGGTTTCCCTCTGCTCCCGTTGACTGCTCTCCTTCCCTGAGCCTTTCATCCTCCTTAACAGCGCAGGGGCTGTCTGATCGGAGGTGGGACAAATCTACAGTGTCCCGGAAAGCCTCATCCACATGCCTCTCTGCCTGCCTTAGCTCCTCCAGTTCCGCCACCTTGGCCTCCAAAGCCCGTACGTGGTCTCTGAGGGCCAGGAGCTCCTTGCACCGAATGCACACATACGCCACCCGCTCACAGGGCAGGTAATCATACATGCTACACTGAGCACAATAAACAGGATAGCCCCCACTCTGCTGCTGGGCTTCTGCCTGCATTCTCTCCTACAGCTACCTAGGTTAATGGTAGGGTATTTGTATATATCAAAGAGATTTGATTATAGTTTAGTTTAAAGGTTTTACAGAATGGCAAGTATACCTCGCTCCCTTCCCACTCCCCTTCCAAACTCCCTCTCGAAACTCCCTGTTAGCAGCCCCTGGTCACAAAGCTCCCTTTTTGCTTGCTCACTGCTTTATAAAGCCCTGGCCTTCCGGATAGCCCCACCCCCTGACTACGGTTCGACTCGATTCACTCTGTTCTCCAACAGAAGGTTGGAAAATGTATGTCCACATCCAAGCACCCTGGGTTTTGTCTGTATACTCCAGAGATTTCAGGTGCCATTATGCTTGGGAAACTGAATTGTTTTACCAGTTTGAACTCAAATGGTTGTGGAGACCTCTGAAAGCCTTTACCCTTGTTAGTCAGTGATTTTAAATTAGAGGCTAGTGATGCCTAGAAGTAAGACTTCGAAAAGCAGTCAAATATGGCTAATTACTACAGACTGGATGGAGAAGCAGACACATATAGCATTGTACCTGTGGCCTTTCCCAGACAGGTAAATCAAATAAATCAGTGGAATTAATGAGTTGCGTAACTTCAGAGTAAATGAGCTGGGTTCAAAAAGGTTTAATATTAATCATAGTTTGAGAGCTGAAGCTGCTGCAGGTTTCTGTAACAGCTCTGGTGAGCAGCTTTGTTGGAGAGAAACGGCCCTGAGTTCAATGCTGTTTGTGAGCCACACAGACTCGGTACCAAGAAAATAAAAGTTAAAAAGGTAAAAAGGCACGGACTCAGTTCTCCCACCTATAAAATGGGGATAATGACACTTATCCTTTGGATAGTGCTTTTGAGATCTAATGAGGCTCCCATGAGGATATTGATATGATAGGCATCACAAAAACTTGGTAGAATGATGACAATAAATGGGACATGGTAATACCAGAGTACAAAATATACAGGAATGACAGAGTAGATCGTGCTGGTGGGGGAGTGGCACTATATGTGAAAGAAAGAGTCAAATAGAGTAAAAATCTCAAATGACTCTAACTATACCATAGGCTCTCTATGGATAGAAATTCCATGCTTGAGTAATAAGAGTAGTACAGCAGGAATATACTACTAACCACCTGACCGGATGGTGATGGTGAAATGCTCCAGGAGATTAGAGGAGCTATAGAAATAGAAAACTCAGTAATGGGGGGGACTATCCCCATATTGACTGGGTACATGTCACCTCAGGACGGGATGCAGAGATAAAGTTTCTAGACACCATTAATGACTGGTTCTTGGAGCAGCTAGTCCTAGAACTCACAAGGGGAAAAGCAATTCTTATTTACTTTAAGTGGAGCAAAGGATCTGGTCAAAGAGGAGAATATAATCGAACCGCTCAGTAATAGCAACCATAATATAATTAAAAATTTAACATCCTTTGGGGGATAATACCAAAGAAGCCCACCACAGGAACATTTAGCTTCAGAAAGGGGAACTACACAAAAATGACAAAGCTAGTTAAAAGGAACAGTCACAAGAGTGAAATGCCTGCAAGCTGCACAGAAACTTTTTTAAAACACCATAATAGAGGCTCAAATTAAACGTATACCCCAAATTTAAAAAAAAAAAAAAAAAATAGTAAGAGGACCAAAAAAAGGTCACCATGGCTAAACAGAGTAAAAGAGGCAGTTAGAGGCAAAAGGAAATTGTTTAAAAATTGGAAGTCAAATCTTCTCGCAGGCCAAAAAAGAATTTGAAGAGCAACTAGCAAAAGACGCAAGAACAGCAAAAAATGTTTAAGTACATCAGAAGCAGGAAGCCTACCAAACAATCAGCGGGGCTACTGGAAAATCGAGGTGCTAAAGGAGCACTCAAAGAAGACCAGGCCATTGTGGAGAAGCTAAATTAATTCTTTCCATCGGTCTTCACTGCAGAGGATTTTAGGGAGATTGCCACACCTGTGTCATTCTTTTTAGGTGACAAGCCTGAGGAACTGTCCCAGACTGAGGTGTTAATAGAGGAGGTTTTGGAACAAATAAATAAAGTAAACAGTAAAAAGTCACCAGGACCAGATGGTATTCACCCAAGAGTTCTGAAGGAACTCAACTATGCAACTGGGGAGAGGGATAGCTCAGTGGTTTGAGCATTGGCCTGCTAAACCCAGGGTTGTGAGTTCAATCCTTGAGGGTGCCATTTAGGGACCTGGGGCAAAATAATCTGTCGGGGACAGTACTTGGTCCTGCTGTGAAGGCAGGAGATTGGACTCTATGACCTTTCAAGGTCCCTTCCAGTTCTACATTTCTATGATACTAACTGTGGTGTCTAACCCAACACACAAATTAGCTATCCTCCAACCATCTGCTATAGAAGCTGACGTGACACCAATTTTTTTAAAGGCTTCAGAAGTGATCCTGGCACTCACCGTCCAGTAAACCTAATTGAAGTACCAGGCAAATTGATTGGAACTATAGTAAACAGCACAATTATCAGACACACAGATGAACATGATTTGTGGGGAAGAATTAACACAGCTTCTGTAAAGGGAAATCATGCCTCACCAATCTATCAGAATTCTTTGAGGGAGTCAATAAACACATGGACACGGGTGATCCAGTGGATATAGAGTACTTGGACTTTCAGAAAGTCTTTGGCAAGATCCCTCATCAAAAGCTCTTAAGCAAAGTAAGCAGTCATGGGATAAGAGAGAAAGTCCTCTCATGGATCAGTAACTGGTTAAAAGACAGAAAACAAAAGGTAGGAATAAATTATCAGTTTTCACAATGGAGAGAAGTAAATAGTGGTGTCCCCCAAAGATCTGCACTGGGACCAGTGCTGTTCAACATTCACAAATGATCCGGAAAAAGGGGTAAACAGTGAGGTTGCAAAGTTTGCAGATGATACAAAATTACTCAAGATAGTTAAAGTCCAAAGCAGACTGCAAAAATTTACAAAGGAATCTCAGAAAACTGTGTGACTGGGCAGCAAAATGGCAGATGAAATTCAATGCTGATAAATGCAAAGTAATGCATATTGGAAAATATAATCCCAGTTATACAAACGAAATGATGGGGTCTAAATTAGCGGTTACCACTCAAGAAAAATCTTCGGAGTCACTGTGGATAGTTCTCTGAAAACATCTGCTCAATATGCAGCAGCAATCAAAAAAAGCTAACAATATTGGGAATCATTAGGAAAGGGACATATTATAAAACAGTAATATCATAATGTAAAGCCATGGTATCCCCACATCTTGAATACCGCGTGTCGTTCTGGTCGCCCCATCTCAGAAACGGTATATTAGAAATGGAAAAGGTTCAGAAAAGAGCAACAAAAATTATTAGGGGTATGGAACAGCTTCCATATGAGGAGAGATTAATAAAACTGGGACTTTTCATCTTGGAAAAGAGACGACTAAGGGGGGATATGATAGAGGCCTATCAGGACTGTAGCCTTAGAACTGCAAATGAGAAGCATGCTAACGTCAAAGCATGGATGTTGCATTCAACAATGGGAAATTTACAGACCCCGGCTGTGATGGGAACACTTGACAGTCTGCTTTCTGGGGAAACAGCTGTAAAAATGAACCCTGGAAGCGATCCTGTATCTCTGGATTTTGATTCTAACGGGGGGGGGGAGTTACTAAATGAGTGGACAGTGATCTCCAAAGTCAACTTGGGCAACCCTGAAAGACTTCTGGAGACTGGCAGATTATTACATCTCTGCTATCATTTGGATTGACAAACTTTGACTCACTTGTTAATGTATTTTACCTGCTTTAACCTCTCTCTAACTCATTTTTTTCGTAGCTAATAACCCTTTAGTTAGTTTACTAAAGAAATTGGCTTTCAGGTTGTCTTTGGTAAGATATCTCTAGTATCCATTGACATGGGGTAAAGTGGCTGCTCCTTTGGAATTGGGAGAAACCTAATGTAATGTGCTTTTTGGTTTCAATAACCTTTTATCACAAAGGCCAGTTTGGGTAGTAAGATTGGCTGGAGAGCTTAATGGGGACTGTGAATCAGTGGCAAGACTGGTGTAGTGATCTAGGACAGTGGCTCTCAAATTTTTTTTTTTACTGGTGACCCCTTTCACATAGCAAGCCTCTGAGTGCGACCCCCCCCCTTATAAATTAAAAACACTTTTTTATATATTTAACACCATTATAAATGCTGGAGGCAAAGCAGGGTTTGGGGTGGAGGTTGACAGCTCGCGACCCCCCATGTAATAACCTCGCGACCCCCAGTTTGAGAACCCCTGATCTAGGAGCTCACATTTATTACTGGCTTGGTGAAATCTAATTATAGAATATGCCACCAGTTTGGGGTGTCTGCCCTGTTCTCTGACAATCTGACCTGAGACTGGCACCACTCCAGACAACGTGACGGTATTTATCCCCCTTCCAATGGAGGGGAACTAAAATGCAGAGCGGCTCAGTGATTTTCCATGAAAGAGTGGCTGAGTGGAGAGTGCAACTCCAAAGTTCTTCACACCCAGCCTCACACTTAAACAGCCTCACGCTACCACTCTATGCCAGGGGAAAGCTGGAGCTGAAGGATGGACTTGTGATTAGAGGACAAGAGATTTGAGTTCAATTTCCATCTCGGCAACAGACTCACTGTGCAAGGGACTTATACCCAGATTTCTAAGAGTATTTGGGCATTGCTTAACTCAGCGTTGCCAAGTCTGAGTGAGTTACATGGTTACGTGCCATTTTCAAAAGTGACTATCAATGGGATTTGGGCTCTTCAGTGCCAAAATCCCTTTTGAAAATGAGATTTAGGTATTGAAAGGCTGAGCACAGCAATGACTAAATACCTTTAAAAATCCAGACCTAAATCTCTCTGTGCCTCAGTTCCTCAACTCTAAAATGGACTTAATACTTCCTGTCGCCTGGTCTTTCTTTGTCTGGTCTATTCAGTTTACAAACTCGTTTTGATACAGCACCTAGCGCTATGGGGCCTGACCTTAGTTGGGACCTCTAAGCACTGCTGCAAACCAACAAGAATTGAACTAAAACAACATAGTTAAGATTGTAACTGGCTTCCCATTATACATGTAAGCCATATGTTCAAACCACTCCCGTCCTCTGCTCCCCATGAAATTTCACAGGCTTATCTCAGGAAAGTTTATTAAAAGTCAGCATAAGCTTTTCATGGTGTGTGGAAAATTTCCCTAAAGTTTCATTTAGTTCTTCCATTTGAAGAGTAAGGACTGAAGGATCATGCCTGATCAAAGCAGATAAATGTTCGAGTTTAGACCCAACAATCTTGAGAGTGTGTCTCCGTAAAATCTATTAATCCATTGCTCTACTTTGGTCATTACAATGCACTGGGGCTGAGAAGCTGCTACCACCTAAGAGAAGCAGCAGTACTGTACTTATGCATGACCATGAACCAAGTTTAGCTCCTGAATCAGAGCCCAAAGCATCCATGTTTATTTACCATTTTTGTTTCTATGAAAGAATTATATTTGTGCTTTTGGGGACCCTATCAGGTTAAAAATTCTATATTTCTGTAAACAAAGTTATTAACAAGAGTTTAGATGATATTTTAGAAATCTAATTTTTTTTTTGTCATTAATGTTCTCCACTTTTTCCATTTCCCTAAGCTCAGACAAGGCGAAGAGAGCAGTCCCTTTCACTTTTGTTTATACTCCATTTCCCCTGTCAAGTTCCTGCTCACTAGCACAAAGCTTCTGCATCCCAGCTGCAAACAGCTGCTGGGGAACCCTAAAATCCATCCTGATAAAGTCATTGTCTTCAAGGTTTTCTTTTCAAAATTCATGGAAGCATCAATGTTTTACAAAACAAAAAACTGATTAATGTTTCACAAAACTACATTCTGAGCCTAAAAATCAATAGGTCCCTTGAACCAGAGTAATTGCTGTTACAGGCTATACATGGAAGAAGCTAAAGCTGCCAGATTGCAGGAACCTGTCTAAAATATTACATCTTCTTACAGATGTTCAAGTTCTATGATCTTATAGATGAAATAGGACAGCTACGCTCTTCCTGCACTGCACAAGCATAGATTCTAATAGTTTATTTGCATGTGAAGTTGATGTTAGCCAGGTCAGTAGTTAGAACAATACTTTGCGAACAAGAATTGCTCAGGGCCCAGTCAATACTGAATTAATGCTCCAGCATAGTATTAGGAGGAACTAAGCTGCTAGAAGTGCTGTATTTCTGGTAAGATGTTATGCCAAGGTCTTGGGGATCGCTAATGATCCCCTAGCACTTTTTGCAAGAGGAGAAGTCTGTCACCTGGGTCATTCTAACTCAGATAATTGTATTCTGCCATCCTAGATTCCCTCTGCATGTGGTGTTTTAAATGATTAGCGTTGCTGTGAGGAGTTAAACAGCTTCCATACACTACTCTAGAGGTGGCTGCATTTAAACAATGGGAGAAGTGATCTCTCTATTTCCCTCACCTACCTCCTAGAGGTGTTCGATCTTCAGATGAAGAGTGCTGCAACATGGGCAGCGATAAGCAAAATCTTCAACGAGAGCATTGCAGTTGTGCAGTACCCTCAGCCAAAGTAAAAGAGGGGCAAAACCAAGCATTAAGACCCAATATTCAACCCCAATTTTAAAATGTTTTTTAAGCCTACCGTACTATCTGTCTGAGACAAACAGAAACCATCTGGGTTGAGCATGCAGGAGCCAAAAGAATACACTAGTAGGCAATAAAATGTAAATGCATCAGACAGGTATATACACTATAACAATGGTTCTCTACTTTTCCCCCATACTATGACATCATATTAGCACAGATAAAGTTTCAGAACATCTCTTCTGTAGCTTTGGGTCTTCCAATCTAGCCATGCTCTAGAACCACATTACTTCACATGTGGAATTGGGAGACCAATTGCCAATTATTCTGTTTTGTGACTTAGCATGTAAAACATCAAAAGAACAGAAATAATGCACTTTGCTAATGTATGGGATGAGTGTAGTTTAAACTACTGATAATGCTTCATATTACAGTCTACTACTAAATCTACTGTAGTCTATTTTGTAAAAGTAATAAAGTCTTAGTAATTTAAGACCTCACTACAGTCCTGTGTTATTAAATCACTACTAAGAAGTGGGAGAAACTGCTGGTTGTGTGTAAACTATGGAGTGGGCAAAGTACCAAGTGGGAAAATTGTATTAACCATTTACTCTGTTTCCTGCTACGTGATGCTATTCAGCACTCCCATCGCAGCCAAAGGAAGCAAGGAGCAGCCGATTAGAAATCCTTCACAGGACAATGGATGAGCATCCCCTGCACTCTTCAGTACCATCTTTGATTATCACAGGCCAACTGATTTTCTATTGCCAAGGGTCTTTGGAAGGCTTGAGTAAATAAACACTTGACAAACAGCCAATCTGGTGATTCAGAGACACAACCTGCAAGACCAAGTACTGGCAGGATATTAACAGAGCTAGCTAACTCTCCCCCAACCACCTGGTGAAGACTGCAAGCCATAAAGCTACGCCACTCACAGATAGCCATTGGATTCTTGTTGTACTCACTGAGATATTTCCATTCTGCAGCTGGCCATGGGATTTGTGTGTATCCAAAAAATTTTTATTTAATTTGGTTTTACTAAGATACATCGGGGAAACTCCCTTCTCCAGTTCTGAGGTGGAACAGATTTCTCCATTCTTTTATGTTATTTATATTTCAAAGGGTGCCCCAATCGCCTCACTATGAATATGCTTCCAGATTGTACTCCAAAAACCGACTGCTGCATGTCAGAAATTAATTCCACTTCTTCACCTTTCCCTTTATCGTGTTAAACTGCCTTTGGCCACATTTTATTATCTGGATGTTTATCTTCTCCTTTATTTGTCCATATGCAATCCTGCTTGAAATCAATGGGACTACTTAAGCAAGTAGGGTTTGGCCCTTGGGGTGAACTTCATGCATTGATCGTAACTGAATAAGACTACCATCGAGGGACATCATTTTCAAAGTCTGGCATTTCTGCAACATTTTAAAAATTCAGCAGCCACCATTACACTTTCTTGTAACCTATTTCTCCTGAAGATAATGGGGATCAGGGAGAAATCAACCAACTGACCCTACATAACCAAAGCGGGGGAGTTCGCCCTTGTTCTCCTTACACTGGCTCTGCAATAGGTAAAAGGTCCCCACAGCTGTATAGGCAACATCGATTGGGGCGAACAAGGAAACTACAAAAAAATAAAGCTACGTTAATTTCAAGCTCCATTAGAATTGAAGGGGGGGGGGGGGAAATCAATGTTTGGCAAATGGGGAAGGACAAAATCTGTAGGAGGAAAAATGCATTTTCAGGCTAAGGTGATGCAAACAATGGAGGGTAAACAGCACTTGAGATCGCTCCTTTAAGTCTGTGGCAGTGTTTCCATTTATAAAGCTTGATTTTAGTTACTCTATCGAATTATAAAATGTTCATCATCATAAAAAAAATAAAAAAACCTCACTGCCTGAATGTTATCAAGATTTCAGTCACTGAAGCCACAGGAAGCATATGTTATTTTCCTGGTTTAAGGGTTTTGGGAGACAATGCTACCTCAAAATTGCTGGGTTTTTTTTAAAAATGTCACAATTATCATGGGTAGGAAACCTACAGCATTAAAAAAAAAAAAAAAAACCCTCAAAATATCCAAGATCTTTAATTTTGATCATATTCAGTTGCTATTCGGACAAATTTAAGGCCTAATCCTGCAGTCTTCATTCAGGCAAAACTCCCATTGACTTGATGTATTTGGATTTTTAAAGATGTACCCCAGTCAATACTCTGGGTACATACACATAAGAAACAATAAATAAAACAAATAACTTTCAATGGTAGTTTTGCCAGAATCAGGAACGCAGGATCAGGCCTTCCGATAAAATGATGAAATCCTGGCCCCAGTGAAGGCAAAGGCAAAACTCCCATTGACTTTCATGGAGCTAGGATTCCACCCAACATTTTCTAAGCAGTTAGAATAGTTGTATTTATAGAGGCCCGAATTCAACGTCCATAGGAGTCTTTTCATTGACTTCACTGGGAGTTGGATCAGGCTCTAACCGTGGGAGTTGCACATTTCCAATGGTTATATCACAGCTCTTGTGCTCACACATATGAAAACAAGTAGACTTGTGGGTCAATCCAGAAGACTTTTTAAACCACTGGTCTAGAAACCGTAGTGATTTAATACCAGGGTATGACACTGCATATTTAGGAATGGAAGGATTAGATTTTTATAGGTTAATGTCAGTAAACGTCAGTTTCATCATACACACACAAACCGACAAAAAAATATTTCCATTGACAATTAATGACGTTTACAGATAAGCAAAGCTTAAAAAAAATGCTGCTTAAGAACTTGAGAGTTTGTTTTAAGATTATTTACACTGTCTAATTTGACATGTTATGTTGAAAATTTGTGTTTTAATGGTTATAAAGCTTTGACTTTTTGAATCTCAATGTCTGCTGTCATTAAAGAATTGTTGTCTAACCCCTCCCCCCCCATACATAATTTCCCACAAGTGTGAAAATTTAAACTGATAAATGGGGGCAGTGGGGAGGGAATGCTTAAAACCAATAATTTTGTGTAACTGTGAAAATTTAAATTGATAAACAAATGCTTAAAAATAAACATCAATACTAGCCGTGAAATGATCAAAAAAATCAAAATTGAATTCTGCTAAGCCTATGCATATTGCACCATATGTTACAATACAGAAGACACAAAGCCCCTTGCTTTTATCTGTCACAATGTTTGTAATCACTGAAGAGATACAACTCAAGCCCCATTTCTGCAGCTGGCTCCAAGCACGCATGCTACTTCACCTGCACATTGACTTAAGTGACACCCATAGAGCGGTCTGGACACAGGCAGCTGTAAGATCAGGATCTTAGCTTGTATGTTGTAAGCTGTGAATGAATGTGCAAACTATCTTGCCTCTATAAAATTTAAACACAGTTATTCCTAAAATATGTGGAAAAAAATTCTTGCACCTATGTGCCAGGAATCTAGAATCTTTATCAGAAGTTTTCCAGCCAACTACTCTAGTGGGAGACTTTCCCGGACTAACCCCTTTTAGGAACAAGTCATCTACGTTTTATTACTGATAAATAATTCAGGTAATTGATTGAGACCCAATTTGGTGCACCTCTCTGTAGTCAGCACTAAAGAGTACAGTATAAAATGGGCTCAGCATAGAAAGACACTCTGCTAATTATCCAAATAGGGCGAGGTTGCCAATAAGTTGAAATCCTGGGTTCTCACACTTTTTGAGCTACTCAAGACATTAGGTTTATAGGCCTGTCTCCCCCCAAGACTCCCCTTCTGTTGTCTTTCCCTTTTGTGTTCCATCCGGTCTACAGGAAACAGAAATTTGCTACAATCCTCTCTCTGCAATGCTGACTGCCTTCATTCGAGAAATCTGCTAGACTAATCTCTCCATGCTGCTCACTTACAGAACACTAGCACTGCAACACGAGAAGACAGGAAGAAAATAAGTCACTAATTTAGGCAAAAGAGCTTAAAAACCTGAGAGGCTTAAATAAATTGGCAGGAGACAAAGGTTATTTTTCTCTTATAGGGCCCAGAAAAATTTCTCTATGGTGCTACGCATGGAAAAGATGTAAGAGTGCATACCAGGAAGTCAAAGGACAAAATCCAGTAATTTCCGGTGCAGGAAGCTTTGACTGGGTTTAAATCTAGCACTGGCCTAAAATTCATATAACAGATAATTTTTTTAAAATGTTCTTTAAAACCCTTGCCTAAGCAGCAACAATGAAGAAAGGGTAGAGACCAGATCTGGTGTCCCTCCCCGAAGATCACCCCCACTCCTGCAAGGTGAGGTGCATCGGCACACAGCAGTACCAATGCAGCGTTCCAGTCACGTTTTGCTGCCCCTGAAGAAACAGTGACTAGAATTGTAAGCACCTGGCAAACGCTTGCTCTAAATATGGTAAAGAGTGCAAAAGCTCAGGCAGGGTCTACACTATGAAGTTTTGTTGGCATAGCCACGTGAGTGAGGGATGTGAAGAAACTACACCCCTAACCGGCATACCTATGCCAGCAAAACCCCCAGTGTAGACCCAGCTATGCGGACAAAAGAGGGCTTCCGTTGGCAGAGCTAACATCCATGGGGAAGGTGGTGTTACTATGCGGGCAGAACAACTCCTCCTCCTGTGGACATACACTGCATCCACACTAGAGGGCTCTGCAGTATAGCTATACCAGTACAGCTGCATTGGCAGAGCCTATGTAGCGTACACAAGGCCTCAGGGTCTAGAGAATGCAAACAAAAAGGAACCGAGAAAGGACAATTAGGGTACGTCTACACTACAGCTGGAAGCATAACTTCCAGTTCGGGTAGACGTAGACATGCTAGGTTTGACTGAACAGCAGCATAGGCAACGGTACAGGCGATCTGCACAAACCTGTCTGAGATCCTAGGTACGTACTTAAGCCACAGCTATGTTTAGCATGACAGCTCAATCAAAGCGCCCGTGTATATGCTTTCCTGAGCTGGAATTTACACCTCCAGCGAGGATGTAGCCTTAGGTCAAAGGAAGTCGGTAAAGATAAATCTGAACTAAAGTCGTACAAATTATTTGGAGTAGGAGTTTTTATTGTTAAAATACACTATGAATAGTGGTCATTGAGTGTTAGCCACATGCTCAGTGCTGTACAAGACAAACAGTTCCTCCCCCAAATTAAAATCTACTTATCTATCCGTTTCCAGAGTAACCAGTGTAACTGTAAAATAATGGAGTAATTAGAGCAATGACAAAGTGAGCCAGATTCTGCTGCTCTTGCTCCCTTGACTTGCATATTACTCCACTCACTGAGCAAAATGGAGCAATTTACAGAATAGAATACTACCAAAGGGTATGTCTACACTACCCGCCGGACTGGCGGGCAGGGATCGATTTATCGCGTCTAGTCTAGACGCGATAAATCGACTCCCGAGCACTCTCCCGTCAACTCCTGTACTCCAGCTCGGCGAGAGGCGCAGGCAGAGTCGACGGGAGAGCGTCAGCCGTCGACTTACTACAGTGAAGACACCGCGGTGAGTAGATCTAAGTACGTCGACTTCAGCTACATTATTCACGTAGCTGAAGTTGCGTAACTTAGATCGATTCTCCACCCCCCCCCAGCGTAGACCAGGGCTAAGTAAAGTGGCGTAATGTGACCCTAAAGGAGCAAAAAGATTCTAAATGACCACTAGGCTTCTAAAGAAGCAGCCAAACCAGCAAAAAGACTGCAAAAACCATCAGGCCAAAATACCACTAAAGCTTTGGTCTAATACCAGGAGCTTTGGTCTAAAATAACAAACAAGCAATTAAAACCTACATGATTTAACAGAACTAACATGACAGGCAAAGGATAACCAGAGGCATACAGACCCAAGATCTCTTGCCATGGGTAAAACCTTGATAAAAATTTCTCTCAGAGAACCAGATGCTATTGCCGATATCTGTGTACCGGGACCTACAGACAAGAGCAAAGCCTTGTCCATATTCTGAGTAGGTATTTTCAAACACAGACAGTTGTCAACATCAGCCAGACAACTTGAGATGTGACTGCAAATGTCCTCGGACAAAGCAGAGGATGATGTGCTGCAAACCTGCACAAAATACTGAAAAGCCTTGTGCCTGTATTAAATTGAAGTTGAACAATAAGGGGACTAAGGGCAAAGCCCTGAAGCTCCCTTGTGTCTGTAAAATCACATAAAACCAGGAATATCGTCATGCTTCCTGTTTTAGATCACCGTTTTATTTAATTTATATATTTTTGCTGGCAGTCATCTGTGAAGAAAGATTCAAGTCTCAAAGCTTGGGTGTTAGGCCTCAGACACCAAAAAAATATTTAAAATAGAAGGAGCATTTGATTAACAGTATCAAATAACCCTCCTATTGAGGAGACCTTGAGATTTGGTAGAAACCAGATTGTTGAAAACCTTAAAGTTGTTTTGGTAAAATAGAAAGAAAAATCAAGATTGACATGCGTAATATATCAGAGGATGAAAAATAAATGGCAACATTTGGCCCATGTACCCAAACAGCTTGGAAACAAAAAAGTCTTTTTAGCTCTATTGCTAGGGGGTTGAGAACCTACAGCAAGATTGTGTATTGTACTCTTAAACAAGAAAGGACAGACACCCAAAATCAGGGTGGATAAAAATCAATGATTTAAAGAAAAAAAAAATTTAAATCAGATTTTTGATAAAATGCTTTTTGAGGGAAAAAAACCTATCTAAAGATAGTTTTAATTAAGATACATTATAGCGCAAAATATTTCATCATGGAATACGGATTATAAATTCTAATTCTATAGTACGAGACAATATATTCATGTAATGAATAAGAAAAGTTTTGTTAATGTGTTCCAATAGTTCATGGATTAGGGAACCAATTTTACGGGGTTCCAGGGGCTTCTGTATAGATTATTTAGGTTAATCTTTTTATCTACCCACAATGGGACGCAGTGCTCAGTCTAAAAGATACCATCAGAGATGCTTAGTTTTGCAGTTCTCAAACTGTGGATTTGTGTCTCCAGAGGTAACATGCTTGTTAACAGAAAAAATATTTTTAAATAAATAATATATAGAGGTGAGCAATAACAGACCTCAACCCTAATGTCCCTCTGCAAATTTGTGTACACAGAGTCAATCCCTTACCTCTCTCTAAAAGTGTGAAGTTTCAAAAAGTTCAATGAATAGAAGATTGTTGGGGGCGGACTAGATCTGGACAAGGAGAAGAAGTCTGGAGATAAATGTGAGAAGGAGGGGACAGGCAGTAGAAACAAAAGTGAAACTGTTTGAGCAGCATATTCCAGAAGTCTTGAGGTCTTTCTGAGTGTAGCCTTCATTGATTTGAGATCTACCATACCATTCTCTCACTAGAAGGGAAAACCTATAATGGCAGCAGGCCGTAAAAGAGACCCAGTTTGGAAATAAGAACCATTCAAGAAATATATGTTTGCTGATGATATTTTAAAGAAAGTCACACCAGTGAACTGGTGGAAGTCACTTAAGCACTTGGATTCAGAGACTGTTGAAGTGATAATATCACTTTTAACAGCAGTAGCTTCTTCTGCTGGTGTAGAAAGAATATTTTCTTCCTTTGGACTAATTCATTCCAAATTGAGAAATGGTTTGGGACCTAAAAAAGCAGGAAAGCTTGTTTTTCTTTTCCAGATTATGAACCAACAGGAAAATGAAGGTGAAGACGACCGAGTTAGATGCAGAAGCCAATATTTTAAGATCCTCATGTTCACCTGGCTGACATAGTCAATTTAATTTTTTTTTAAATATTTCATTTAACTATTTTAGTTCAAAACAATTTTAACAAAAACAAACCTGATTTAAAAAAACTTGAATGTTTAACTAAATTCAAAAATTCATATGCTTGTTTTGTTAAAATATTATATGTTTGCTGTTGAAGAAAAAAATCCAGAATACATAACGTTATTGTTTTAGTTAAAATAAAACAATTTATGTGTCTGTCTGGTGATGTTCTCCTCCTAATTCAGCATGGTAAGAAAATCCTCCAAATATTAATGATTAACCTGTTGAATTGGAGATAGTTCACCTCCCAATGACTTCATACATATCTGCTTCCATTACCTTTGGTAAATGAAATAACCAATCATTCATTTTCTGATATAGCTGTAAAACTAAACTGAAAAGTTTTCAAAATAAATCACTTTAAAAATGTATAGTGTGTACCTTCTAAAAATGAAACCTACATCTCTGAGTTGTGAAGAATATGTATTAAGGTTATAACAACCAACAAGAATGCACTTTTATGTAGAAATCCATGATTAAAATCAAGTCTTCCTGACTAGTGATTTAAATCCTGATTTAAAATCAATTTGATTTAAATCAAATCCACCCGGCCCAAAATCAAAAAAGAATAAATAGTTACAGTAAGTCTAGATGTAGAAAGAAAGAAGAGCTCTTGCAAAAAGCTAGATGGACTGGGGTCAAGAAAGACATCTAGTAAGTTTAATAAATCCTAATCAAAGGTAACAGAAACTGGAACAAAGGAATAAAATAAAATTTAAATAAAAGAAAGTGAATAATACCAGCAGCAGTAAAAGCTATCACCCTATGATCATGCAATAGATCTCCTAGGCCTGCTAATTTTTGCTGAAAAAGAGTGGCAAAATCTTCCGGGGGGAGAGGGGAAGAACAGTAGGAACAGCTAGAGGGTGAGGAGGAACAAAGTATCGTAACAAGGAATCAGATTATATAGAAATTTGTCTAGAGCTGTTCACACACACAAATACTGCTTTGCAGATGTTAATTTGAGGACATATGAATCACCAGACTGGATCTGACCAGTGGTCCATCTAGCCCAGTACCCTGCCTCGGACAGTGGCCAATACCAGCTACTTCAGATAATGTGCAAGAACCCCTGCAGCAGGCAGAGGAGCTAACCTGTCCCCGGGGAAAGTTTCCTTCTAACCCCCTGTAATAACAGGGTGGTCTGCCCTTATATGGGGTTGGAGCCAGCCAGTCCTCTTCAATACTCAGATCCAGCTGAGAAGGGGTCAGGTGATTCATATAAGAGGCTGAAAGAGTTCAGCTAAGGAGAGCTGTGGGAAGCAGCCTAGATCCTGTGTGGCTGACCCTGAAGCAGGAGAGAAACGCACAAAAAGAAAAGCTTCTGGGACCCTGTAGCCTGCTTTGGTCACGGGAATAACCTTTTGTTACTTTACGAGCTTTATACAGTGGAACCCCGACTATCCAATCTGATTGGGACCGGGGCCAGATCGGATCATCAAAAATCTGGCTAATCAGGAGAATGGCCAGCCCAAGCCCCACCACCTGGTTCAGTTAATACGGGGAGCCGGATAATGGACGCTTGATAAACGGGGTTCTACTGCATTTGAAAAAGAAAACTGTGCCCTGAAAGCCTGGACAGACTTGTGGGGGTAGCTTTAGTCTTTTGTGGGCTGGAAAACAGGTCAGCAGCCTACAGCTCCAGTAGAGATTGGCCAATATCCTGAACCATGAGGGCTCATAACCCTTCTGGATATCCTTTATTATCTATACACCCAGGAGCGCCGCCAGCTTTTCTGCCGCCCTAGGTGGCGGAAGGTCCCGCCCCGAAATGCCGCCCCCCACAAAGGCGGCGGAAGGTCCCGCTGCTGAAATACCACCGCGGTCGCCGCCCCCCCCAAATTGTAGTGCCCTAGGCGACCGCCTAGGTCGCCTAATGGGTTGCGCCGGCCCTGTATACACCAGTAGAAGATGAGGATAACCCTCTAAATCATTAAACAATAAGACGAGCTCCATTCAAATCTTCTCAGAACTTACAGATCCACAGCGAACAAGCTCTTAACTGAGTCATTAACCCAGCAGCTTTCTTCTCAGTGCTGGAAACAGCAGTACTATTAAAGTTAGTCTAATAACGCAGGCAACTAATACAAGATGAAAAGAAGACCATGACAAAACAAGTCACTTTTAAAACTATCAAACTAGTAACCCCTAAGATGCTGGTGACTAGCTATACGCTGTAAAGGTGATTTACAGCAAAAATAGATAATAAACTAAATCAAACTGCGATCAAAAGCAGGAAACATGGCATGTAAGCTTATCAATAGGACAATGTCTCACAATTACAAGATCCACAATACAGAGCCTACATTTATAAGAATAAAGGCTACACGCTCCCATATAGCTGGCTTGACTGAGAAAAAAGCTGCCCCCAAAACCAGTCACTTAAAATTATTGAGTGAATCACCACGAGTTCATCCACACAAACACAAGAAAGGTCTAAAAGCTAGAAGGGAGGGATAGCTCGCTACAATCCAGGTTTGCAAAACAGACAGAGACCTACCACCTCATCCAAAACCTAACCTCTAAATCTTTCAGGCTAGGTTTTTGACTGCATGGTATTCTTTGCTTTGTGCTTCACCTTGCCAAGAATGCTTCTGCAACTACCCATCTTAGAAGACTTGGACTAAAAAAACCCCCCCCCAAATACTGGTTATTTGTCGGGAAAGTGTAAATAACCTGTACGTCACAGACTGCCCTTACCTGTATGTCAGTGTCCTTCACGGGCTCAAGAGGCTCAAATGTAGTGACTGCACTAAGACTCTCCAGCCGCTGAGAGATATGGGATATGTCAAGCCCTTTGGACCCAAGAAGAACAGATCTATATGGGGGAAGAAGGAGAAAATTGATATTAAACAGATAAGGCTACTTTTAATATCTCTGGAAAAAACATCTGCAGTTCAAATATTTAGATAGGTGGATGTAGAGAGAAAGGTGGTTCTCTCTTTTTACATCAAACCCTGGACACACATACGTGTAAAGCTATAACATCCAGTATTATCAGCCCTGAAAAGATGTGAAGAGAAAATCAGATCTCCCTTGTTAAATTAATGCTGTTCTCATTGCCCATTGCAGGAGCGGACCGCTGTCAAATCCTTCCATTCGTAAAAATTCTAAAGCACCTTGGTAACTTAGTGCCATTTCCAGAACAGAATACTGCACTCTGATTTAAATGGTGGCTCCGCAGATGAATACATTGGTCACTTACCAAAAACTCAAAGTTCCAGCATTTTCTTCTATCCAGCCTCTGAGTGGAAAATAATTACTTACCAGTAATTCTGTCTGCCCTGATCATCTCTTTCCCTCTTCGCCCGCCCACACCTTTCCAAATTCCCTGACGCTATACTGCATGCCTCCTGCTTAGTAGGAAGCGAAGGGCAAAGAGAATCAACAACCCCAGCAAACCACAACCTGATCCGCCCCTTTCCCTTCCCCTTCATTCTAGAGCTACCTATGCAATTTGCCTCTAAAATAACATGAGCAATGGATTCATACATTGGGCAGGACAGGAAGGATGTGGAATGTGGAAAAGAGGAGGGGATGAAGACAAAGAGCTTTAAACCAGGAACTTGGGGGAAATGGTTGAGACATGCTCATGTAATCTCCATGCCTGATTCTAATATTGACGGGGAGGAAAGTCAAGAAAGAGAGAGTACAGCAATGGAGAAAGGAACAGTAGTGGGTTGGGGCATTAAGAGGAAATAATAGTGCCAGTACCAATGAAGCTAAGAGTCAGGTAGGCGATACTGGCAGTAGAATGACTGTACCTCAGGTGAGGAATCTGGGCAAAGCCAAGCAGAAACAACTAAGATGTTTGTATATCAATGCAAGGCGTCTGGGTAACAAAACAGAGGAACTAGAACTACTGGTGCGGGAAGTGAAATCAGATATTATAGGGATAACAGAAAAAATGGTGGAATAGTCGTCAAACCAACCTAATAGCTTTCTTTGTCAGGGTAACAGGCCTGGTGGAAAGGGGGGGGAAGTGATAGATGTGGTATATCTTGACTTTAGTAAGGATTTTGATATTGGCTCGCATCACCTTCTCATAAACAAACTGGGGAAATACAACCTAGATGGAGCTACTATAAGGTGGGTGCATAACTGTTTGGAAAAACGTTCCCAGAGAGTAGTTATCAGTTATTCACAGTCAAGCTGGAAGGGCATAATGAGTGGGGTCTCGCAGGGATTGGTTCTGGGTCCGGTTCTGTTCAATATCTTCATCAATGATTTAGATAATGGCATAGAGAGTACACAGATAAACTTTGCGGACAACGCCAAGTGGGGAGGAGTTGCAAGTGCTTTGGAGGATAGGATTAAAATTCAAAATGATCTGGACAAACGGTCTGAAGTAAATAGGATGAGATTCAATAAGGACAAATGCAAAGTACTCCACTTAGAAAGAAACAATCAGTTGCACACAAATAAAATGGGAAATGACTGCTTAGGAATGAGCACTGTGGAAAGAAATCTGGGGATCATAGTGGATCACCAGCTAATTATGAGTCAACAGTATAACACTGTTGCAAAAAAGCAAACATATTCCTGGATGTATTAGCAGGAGTGTTATAAGCAAGACAGGAGAAATAATTCTTCTGCTCTACTCCGAGCTGATTAGGCCTCAACTCGAGTATTGTGTCCAGTTCTGGGTGCCACATTTCAAGAAAGATGTGGACAAATTGGAGAAAGTCCAGAGAAAAGCAACAAAAATCATTAAAGGTCTAGAAAATACGACCTATGAGTAGAGCCCTACCACACTCAGGAGCCATTCTGGTCAATTTCACAGCCCTAGGATTTGAAAAATTGGTAAATTTCATGCTTTCAGACGTTTAAATCTGAAATTTCACAGTGTTGTAACTATGGGGGTCCCAACCCAAAAGAGAGTTGTGGGGGAAGAGGGGGGGTCACAAACCTGTTGTAGGGGAGTCACGGGATTGCCACCTTCACTTCTGTGCTGCCTTCAGAGCTGGGCTCTGAAGCTCCTAGCTGCTAGTCCCAGCCAGGCTGGGGAGAGACATGACTTGCTCTTCCCCTGCATGGCTGCTCTCGGGGGCGGGAGGTGAGTGGGGGTGGGTGGGAATCTGATCCACCTCCGGATGCTCCCCCTGCTGGACTCTGAAGGCAGCACAGAAGTCCTGTCCCTCCCCAGCCTGGCTGGGACTCGCAGTTAGAAGCCAGCAGCTGGGACACTCCCAGCAGCACGGGGGAGATCAGATTTCACAGGGAAGGGCTTATTTCACGCTCTGTGACACGTTTTTTAAGGCCCTGAAATTGGTAGGGCCTTACCTATGAGGGAAGATTGAAAAATATTGGGTTTGTTTAGTCAGGAGAAGAGAAGACAGAGGGGACAGGATAACAGTTTTCAAGTACATAAAAGGTTGTTACAAGGAGGAGGGAGAAAAATTGTTCTCCTTAACCTCTGAGGGTAGGACAAGAAGCAATGGGCTTCAATTGCAGCAAGGGAAGTTTAGATTGAACATTAGGAAAATCTTCCTGTCAGGGTGGTTAAGCACTGGAATAAATTGCCTAGGCAGGTTGTGGAATCTCCATCATTGGAGATTTATAAGAGCAGGTTACACAAACACTCGTCAGGGATGGTCTAGATCAGCAGTTCTCAAACTGTGCGTCGGGACCGCAAAGTGGGTCCCAACCCCCTTTGAATGGGGTTGCCAGGGCTGGCTTAGATTTGCTGGGGCCCAGGGCTGAAGCCTGAGCCCCACTGCCCAGGGCCAAAACCAAAGTCTGAGGGCTTCAGTCCTGGGTGGCAGGACACAGGTTGCAGGCCCCTGCCTGGGGCTGAAGCCCTTGAGCTTCAGCTTTGGCCTCCTACCCGAAGCAGTGGGGCTCGGGCTCTGGCCCCCCCCACTCAGGGCAGTGGGGCTTGGGTGGGCTCAAGCTTCAGTCCCCTCTCCTGGGGTCATGAAGTAATTTTTGTTGTTAGAAGGGGGTCGCAGTGCTATGGAGTTTGAAAACCCCTGGTCTAGATAATATGTAGTCCTGCCATGAGTGCAGGGGACTGGACTAGACAACCTCTCGAGGTCCCTTCCAGCCCTATGATTCTATGAACCAAATTAAAAGTTGTTTTATCCCGCTGTATGTCACACCTCTTCCTCAACCCTTGGTGAGCCTATTATGCCACAATGACATGCCAAGTGGTATAAAGGAAGTGACCTCATTCCCCCACTGAAGGTTCAACGATACTTATGCCAAACAAAGCCATAGGCAAGGAAAGGAAATCTCACTGGCAGAGCAGGATGGAAGTGTTGGAGTCAGCCACGTGGCTGCTCCACATTTCTCCTCAACCAAGGCTTCAGCCCACTCCACCCAAGATGCAGACATTCACCTTTCATTCTGACCATTGACCTAACCAGGTAACCGTTTGGCTTTGGGGCATGGCTCTTTAACAGAGTCTCTTGACCATCAGAAAAAGTACGACTTAAAATAGACTGTCCGCGAGTCATGAAAAAACAGAGCTTTAGCCTAATGGAAACCCTTTGTTCTTTCTAAATAAAAATTCAGAACCTCCCGCCACTTTCCAGAATGCATTTCTGCTGGAGAACATCAGTGTAGAGATATGGAATGCAAGGACAGAGAGGTCTTAACGTGAATGGAGTGTTCTCTTAAGTAGACTAGGAAAAATCCTATTAGCTGGCAACTAAGGACAGCCAAAACCCAAAGTAATTCCTTACTTCCCAGTGCACAAGTTGCTGATCTGACTTACACTTAAAAATCTGGGGTCCACTCACAGATCTCGACATCTAACCTGAGGTGGACAATACCCCCAGCCTCCCACCTGAGTTTTACTGCTTCTGAGTTGCTGCCTTACTGGCAGAAGAAATTAAATTATTTGCCCATCCAGTTGACGGTGTTAAATTTCTCCTCCAGCTCCACTCAGCTGTTTACCCCCAGACTCCACGTTAGGAAGAGTGCAAATGGCTAACTGCACGTGCACTCTCACCAGACTGCATTTGAAGGCACAGCTGCAGTCTGTGCTGTCCGTAAGGGAACTGAGACCAGGTTTCATTTTCAACCTGAAGCCAGAGGTGCCAGTCAGCCAACCTATTTGTCTTCTGACAGGGACCGACATGGTCATACCTAAGCACTTCACAAAAACATGAACCTGTTTATCCTCAAAATTCCCTTGTGATGCAGGGCAGTGTCATTATCCTAATTTTACAGAGGCTCAGAGAGATCAAACGACTTGCTGATGGTCACACAGGGAGTTGGTTGCAGAACCAGGAATAGAATCCAGATCTCCAGAGTCCCAATCCAACACTTGATCCACAAGGCCATATTCCCTCCCTATTTTTAAACGTGCAGTTCAGAGCAGGTTGGCAGCTTGTCCTTGAGCGATCACAGGTAGTCCAGCACCCAGGGTGGCGTGGGGTTGGGTTTTAGTAACTCATTTTGACTTTGTACAAAAATTTTGGGACAAACTGTATTCTTTTATCAGACAGCCAAATTTAAGATGCAGCATGTACCTTTGCAGAAGGCCTGGTCTGGATTTAAGTCTGGGAAATCCTAAGGCAAACTAAACATGAAGTAGGTCTTTACAAAGTCACAATTACTGACAGTCTTTTTTTTTTTGTGTCCTGATTCCTGGTAGGCAGAGACACAAGAGATTTGGGAAGGACTGAGGGATATCAAGTGACATGTTATAAATGGATGCACGTAAAAGGTAAGAGACCATTGGTGAGACTCAGTCATACCTATCAAATTACCACCATCGAAAGCAGTATTTGTACAGCACAAGTAGTAGGTACATGTAGCTCTTTACAGACACGGGAGTCTCCCTAGCTTCTACCCGAAGTAGTTCACAGCTCCATTGCAAGATCTTTAAATACGTTAGGTTTTCAGGAGGAATTAAATGAGCTAATAGACTGTTTCTTTGGCATTCCTAGCTCAACACAGAGTCTCAAAAACCCAAGTACTTACGCCTTGACATCGGCAGTCTCCTGCGACGTGCGGGTCAGAGTCCGAGACCGCAGACGCTCTCCGGCCTGCTGGATCTCCTGGAGGTTGCGTTCTACATGAGGAAGTTCAGAGATGCCCTCTGTCTCAGCTGCGAGCTGTTCCGCTTGCTGGAGAAGTTCTCCAAACCCTTCAGTGTCCATGTGTAATGCCGGTTCTATACAAGACACACGCAGAAACCCCTAAGGAAAGAGAGAGAGACTCGCTTGACAAAACAAGTAAAAGATCCCTCATTGATTCCAGTAATACCTGTTCTCGGGGTGCAATAATTGGTTGTTGAGTACAGAATAATCACACTATAGATCACCCCAAACTGCTGTAAATCTTGAGGATACTTTAAAGTGGTCTCTTAAGACAGGCAATTGCCTAGTAGAGATGAGGTTATTCATGCAGGTTTACGTACTTAAAATAAGTCTAATGGAGTACCATCATTAACTCAAATATATGGAGGTGGAAGTGAACAGAAGGTGCAACTGCTCAAGTGAAGGATTTGGTATTAATTCGGTCTTGAGTTTAAACTACTTATGTTTCAACCTGCATATATTTTCTTTTTTATTTTAATCTTTCAGGAAAACATATAAAGCCATGCATCACTAATTCCATAGATGGAAGAAATATGAACAGGCTGTTCCATCGTGAAGGATATATAGTCTTCCCTCAGTGCACATGGGAAACTTTCATTAGTGTTAATAAGAATTACATACATAGATTGAAGGTAGAATGGATCATTTGGAGGAAGTGGACAGTATAAAGTGTGTCTATAACAAACCTGCTGTAACTGATGGGGTCACTAAAGCATCACATAAATCTGAATTCAGAACTGATTTCTAAAAAGGGCTGGGAACGTAGGGATCGATGTGTGAAAGGCCTCTTCTAGTTTCAGCAAGGAAATGCATGTTAATGAAAGACAAGGGTTCAAACGTCCAAACTTGGGTGCCTAAAATTAGGCTCATACATCCATTAAATTCACAGTCAAGATAATGGGAGCTGCACATGTACAGCAGCTCTGTAAATTCAGGCCACTTATTTCAGTTCTTAACTTTTAGGCACTTAAGTCTGGAAAATTTGACCTCCGCTCCTGGCAAACCTGGAAAGATAGCCATGTTCAGGATGAGGCAAGATACCAAGACTGAAGCAGCAGAATATTTTTCTGATTCACAGATTGTTCAGGGAGTACCCAAGGCAGAATGTAAGATAAAGGTTGCTCTAGAGAAGTACTCAGACTTCTAAAAATTGCAGCAGCTCAGAGTTCCTGAACTTTAACGTGTTTGACAAGAATTAAATAATCGGAACAGCTGTTTTCAACCCAAGATGAAGTTGGGACAGGCACAATAAAGGTGTCACTTGATGTAGCTCTGCAGATATCACCTGTAAATGGGATTCATTTTCCATTTAATGCAAGGGATTTAAGCGTCTAACTCATTAGCAACAATAAATAATATCCACCTAACCCTCCCTTGCAACCAATAAAGTTAGAAGTCTGAAAAAAAAGAAGAAAGGCAGAAGCTAATTAATGGACTTGTTTCTCCCAGTAGAGAATATGTGGCCACGCTTACATGAAGGCCTGATGACCCAGAACACGAAGGATGTATTATTTTAAAACTATTTGTAATGATCAGCATTCAGTAAACAAGATTTTCCAATGTGCAGAGTGCTGATGCAAAGTGCAAAGATGACCATGCTACCTGCAGAGGATACTGAAAGTGAAACGGGACCAGTACAAATGCTGATGTGAACCAACGCTAAACATTCAGCATTAGACAAAGTAGTACAACACACAAAAGGTGTCACTCTAATGCAGAATCAGCATCATAATAGTCTTCTGGGAACTCACTAATTAGTTCCCCACTGCCTTTTTTTTTTTTTTTTTTTTAATGAATCAATACCCCTCTTCCCTCCCTCCAAAAAATTACAGCATCCAGACGTTTCATATATCTTGACAGGATCCTATAAACAACAATAATGGAACCGCCAGTCCATTCCCCACCGCCACCACCACCCTGCCCCAATCCCATCATTACCCTTAGGGCTGGTCTATACTTACCGGGTAGTTCGACGGCTGGGGATCGAAGTTCCGGGTTCGATTTATCGCGTCTGGTCTGGGCGCGATAAATCGAACCAGGAAGTGCTCGCCGTCGACTGCGGTACTCCATCTCAACGAGAGGAGTACCGCGGAGTCGACAGGGAGCCTGCCTGCCGTGTGTGGACCGCGTCTGAACCGCGGTAAGTTCGAAGTAAGGTATGTCGAATTCAGCTACGTTATTCACGTAGCTGAATTTGCGTACCTTACTTCGACTTGGGGGGGTAAGTGTAGACCAAGCCTTACTTAAAAATACTTTTGCAGCATTCCAAGTATAGCAAAAACAAAAATAACCGATATTTCTGAAATTATTCTCAGTAAGGGTATGTCTACACTGTAAAAGAAAAAAACAAACAAACAAACAAGGTCTGTTCTTAACCTGGTTAGCAGCTTGATTATAAGCCTACGCTGGAGCTGAATTTGATCTGCTAAACTGAGTTAAAAGCAGAGCTGCCATGTCATCACTAGCAAACTTAGGTTAAAATACTAATGTGGGTTAGCTAACCTGAATTAGGAACACAAGGGTGGCTGTTTTTTTGCAGTGTAGACATACAAGTGAGACAAAGGCATGTCCCTAGAGAGGACACTGGCAAATAAAATGGCACCACATCTGTCTTTCACTATGACCCAATTCCCAAAGCATGGATATTGTCCTTTGCAGAGACCAACTTTCTTTTTGCCATCTAAAAAAAAAGTCCTCTAAATAGAGGTCACAAACTTCCAAGAATTATTCTCCTTACATGGAAGCCACAAATCCAGCTGACTCCTGAACTCAAACAGAGGAGAAGATAGGGGAGAAACGCCCTACACTCTCATCACCCTCAATGCACAGATCCACAAACTGGGATCCTCCCTAAACCAAATCTGAACTTTGGTGTAACCCCTTAGAATGTCCCCCCTCTCCAAATCATCTCCTTTATCCAGAATTTTAAAATGTCCCTACACAGAAGAGATATTAGCATGCCTTCTTTCTTTCTAAGTGATCAGAGGAGACAAACTACAGTCTATGGCATTAACTGTGATCCTTTAACACTGATATGTTGCAAGAGAGTAATGAGAAGTAATTTTACTTGCTTATTTGAACAACAAACAGGCAAATGAGTCCAATGTGAAAACAGGACTATTTTATAGAAGGAAAATGCCTACAGTTTAAACATCTCAGCATCCCCCAAAGAGACTGAACTTCTTACAAAATGCTCCCTTGAGCAATTGCATTTGTATTTCTTTTACTGTAGTTTCAGTTGTTCAAGAGATATTTGATTAGCACAGTCAGATCACAATTAAGTAGTTTATACCTGTGAAGGAGGGAGGAATGATCAAAGCAGCAAAACAAAGAGGGAGCATATGAGCCTTCCAACAAGGTAGGAGGAAAGGGCCAAAATCTACCTCCTGCCCTATCGTCCAGTACATCCAAATAGCCAACCACTTTCTGTGATGTTGAATATATCCAGTACATCCTGGCAATCACATGATTTCCATCGATCATCAGTCTAAGGTGAAATCATCATGAACTGACAAGGAGGGTAAGAAGAGAGTGTGGGAGTTCACAAGTAAAAGGTAACATATTTTAGCTCTGAAAAATATATTTTAAAAATCCTCTGCTTAAGACATACAGTGAAGCAAAAAAGAAATCCAAGAATTTGAATGGAATGGATTTTATATTCACTAGGCATCCAGTTTCATCACTGTGGCTAAGCATTACTGTTACCAGTGCTAAGAGAACTATTTAGCACTACCTGGGTAGGAGTTTGCTTAAAAGTATTATGTTTAGTGATTCAGATACATGCAGTTAATTAAAAAAAAAAAAAATCCAAGAACATTTCATACTATTATTTTGCACAGACACCACGAAACAAACTGCTTCCAGACATTAGGGACCATGTAAACATTCTCCACCCACTGCTGGCTAGCTACCAAACTGTGTGGGGGTACAGGTGGCAATCAGGTTTATGCTGGCCAACAAACCATACTGGATAGTTTGTACTGGATTTGTTCAATAAGATTAGCAGGCCAGTGGAAGAAAGGCAATTTCATGCCCTGCAATGCAGTATAGGACATCTTTTCAGTGTTTACTTGTGAACTGCTTCCCCCTGGCAGAGATCTCCTGCGCTCGGCTGCCAGAAGCAGCCTCTGTTGGCAGACAGTGACCAGAATAACCACACTCCCATACAGTTAAGACTGCTAATGTCAGTTTCTGAGGGAGCAGCGTGTGTGGCGCTGACTGCAAGAATAGCAAAGAATTTCGTTTGATCTGATTTGATCCGGTCCACTTCCCTTTTTCATTAACTGCCTAGATAAAAAGCCAGCAGCATAAGCAGGAGCTAACTTCTCAGAGAGCACTGAAACCAAAAGCATGAAGAGTCAGTGCAGTGTAAAACAGCTCCCAAACCTGCACTTTTAGCCATAGACTCAGTATCAACACCATGCAGGGTTTGTTCCATAAATTTTCAGATATGGGACCATTTCAACAAACTCTGTGAAAACAGAGATCGGTTTAGGTAAATCTGGAATAAACAGGAGTTATTTTAACCACACACACTAAACTAACTGTGGTTATAACAAATCTGTGGTAATGACAACTCACTACTCATCTAGAGAATGATCAGCAAATGGCTTTTTTCCAAACAGCAACAATAAAATGGTTAGACAGAACAGCAGCACAAAGAAGATAGTCTTTACACTGACAGAATTTACTGCATTCAAGAGACTGCAGTCTGACTCTTAATGCTGCTGTTCAAGATGGGAACTGCTACTACAGTAAGAAGCAGAATGATGGCAGATTTTAATGTCTGTCTGGGGAAAGAGCAACAACTAACATCTAAGGGAAAGAAAATGCAGACTGAAGAAATTAAACTAACTTCTGTGAAGCCAGATCGACCCTGGGCTAAAAGCCAGGACAGGCACAGCTCTTCTGGAAAACAACATTAATAACTTATCAATAGATGATGCGGCATTAAACTACTATTCCATGTTCAATAAAACTCAAATTTTAACATTTCTCTAACATTCTGAAACCAAGAATAAACTCCAAAGATTGTATTAGTTGACTGAATTTAAGCCAAAAGGAGCCCATAAGAGACAATGATTGGTTTGCTAACTCCACACAGAGTATTTTTAATCATGGTTTGCTATTAAAAAATGAAGTCTCCTCAAGAAGACGGATACACTGCCTTATGAAGAATGTTGTAATTACTGTATTCCAAATATAGCCATGCTGAATATTGTATTGAACTGGCTTTTAAAAGATTTAAAGTTTAAATATTCAAATGTGTGAACAGTGTCTGTTATCTTTCAAATACTGAAAGGCTTATGTCATCTAATTAATTAGCTTAGAGTAATATGGGCCAAAAATTTAAATTCCTTTATTACTGGAAAAGGTTCTTAAGCAGATAAATGTAACAGATAAAGCACAAGTACCTGACTCTTGAGTTGGACATTAAAACTCAGAGTTTGAAAAACAGTCATCCACATGGCTGACCTGCAAGAAACTGGAGAACAGAGGACTATAAGCCATTAAACTCTGATTAAAGTTCATTGTTCTATTTAAAAAAATAAAAATCTAGCAAAGATATTCTTTCAAATATGATGTGAATATGAATAAATCCAATGCTGCTCTCATTCCCACAAGACAGTTCCAGCTACTGCTGGCTCAGAGAGCTCAGCAATGTGAAATCGACATGTCTGGGTCAATTTCAGGGCTTCCACTCAGAATCCAAGCAGTGGGGAAAGAGACAAAAATCAGGTCAATTTCACACTGCTGTTCCTAAGAAAGTTATCAGCAGCAACAGCAGAGTTAGGAACTAGAGATAATCATGTGGGGAAAGAAGATATAAAACAAAACAAAACACAAGGATGAGAATGGGGCAGAGCTGCAGAGTCCCCTTTCCCTTGCAGCAGCCGGGACTCTGAAAGTATGGGTACGTCTACACTTACCGGAGGGTCCGGCGGCAGGCAATCGGTGTTCTGGGATCGATTTATCGCGTCTGGTTTAGACGCGATAAATCGATCCCGGAAGTGCTCGCCGTCGACGCCAGTACTCCAGCTCGCCGAAAGGAGTACGCGGCATCGACGGGGGAGCCTTCCTGCCGCGTCTGGACCCGCGGTAAGTTCGGACTAAGGTACTTCGAATTCAGCTACGTTATTAACGTAGCTGAATTTGCGTACCTTAGTCCGAAGTGGGGGGGTAGTGTGGACCAGGCCTAAAAATGAGGAGGTAGAAAGGACCTTCTGAACTGGATTCAGGACAGCACTTTGGCAGGAATTCTAATACCTTCTCCTCACAGCCGGAACGTCCCACTCTACCCTCTTTATCATCTATGCTAGCCTCTGGATAGGAAGTGCCTGGTAAATACTTCAAGTCGGTTGGCGGGAAGGAGGGTAAAAAACAAAACAAAAAAACAAGCCCAGATTTTCAACATCTATCAGAATTTCTTGTATTACTATTTCTACATACAAACAACCTAGAACCTCAATGCTGCAAGTTAAAATCATGAGTGGTATAGAGAAAGTAAATAAGGAAGTGTTATTTACTCCTTCTCATAATACAAGAACAAGGGGCCACCAAATGAAATTAATAGGTAGCAGGTTTAAAACAAACACAAGAAAGTATTTTTTCATGCAACACACTGTCAACCTCTGGAACTCCTTGCCAGAGGGTGATGTGAAGGCCAATACTATAACAGCGTTCAAAAGGGAGCTAGATAGATTCATGGAAGATAGGTCCATCAATGGCTATTAGCCAGGATGGGCAGAAATGGTGTCCCTAGCCTCTGTTTGCCAGAAGCTGGGATTGGGTGACAGGGCATGGATCACTTGACGATAACCTCTCTGTTCATTCCCTTTGGGGCACCTGCCATTGGCCACTGTCAGAGGACAGGATACTGGGCTTGATGGACCTTTGGTCTGACCCAGTATGGCCGTTCTTATGTTCTTATGTGTAAAATAACTTTGTTTAGTATTTTTGATGACCAGTCTGTTTTTATGCTTTGCAAATTTTGATATACAATGGGTTTTCTATATAAATATTCATATTATGGTTTTCCCTGCTTCCTTTTGTTTTTCCTTGAGCAGACAATTTTCCCCCAGCACCTATAATTTGTTTTTGAAAGCTGGAGGAGAATCCAAAAGATCAATATGTAAATCCCCATTCTGCAGGCCTCAAGCATTTCGCATAAGTATGAATTGCAGGGTCAGAGCCTGAAACTAAACAGAGTTCCAAGTGTGTTTTAAAGTAAAGCATCTTGAAATTAGAGTACAACAAATGGAAATGGTCTGTCGAAACCACAGGTCAGCTGGGTATTTTCAGCCAAAGGAACTGTACCCTCCCCCATGAATTAAAAGCATGACAGATATCCAGTTTGAGAACACTTCCAAGTACTGAGCACATCAGGATGAAGTGAGATACCACAGGGTAGATAAAAAATAAATGTCATTTAGGAACATAGGAACTGCCATACTAGATCAGATCAATGATTCATCTAATCCAATATCCTGTATCCAACAGTGGTCAGTACCAAATGCTTCAAATGAGGGCAAAAATATCCGTAATGTGCACCTTTTTTAGTTTCTAAAAGTTACCAGTTAGGATTAAGAACATCTGGGCCAAAAACTATCTATTTTAACTGTGGATATATATTTATCCATATAAAAGTCTAATCTTCCAATGACTGCTACTAAGCTCTTGGTTTCATTGATTTCTTGTAGCCATGAGTTCCATAGGTCAATTATGTACTGCAGAAAAGAATTTCCTTCCATCAGTTTCAAACGTGTTGCCTCTCAGTTTCATTTAATGCTCCCTTGTTATTGTATTATGAGAAAGGGTAAGTAAGTGCACCCGACTTACATTTTCTCTACCCTTCATTATTTAATTTAGGATCCAGCAATGTGTCTGAGTATTTCAAATTATTCCTTTCAATGTGTATTACCTTGCATTTGTCAACATTGACTTTCATCTGCCATCTGACTTTGAAGTTCCTCACAGACTTCCCTAGTCTTAGCTATCCTAAATAATTGCGTCATCTGTCAATGTTGCAACCTCATCATTCACCTTCTTTTCCAATTCCTCAATAAATCTATTAAATGGTACCTGATCCTAGCACAGGTCATCGGGACACCCCACCATTAACCTTTGCTACATGGAAAATTGATTACATCAAGTATTTAATTTTGTTTCTGAAAAACCTTGGAGGAGATCAAAACTCTCTCCACTCTCTGAACTGACAGAGCGTACTACAAGGAAAATTTAGAAACCACTGTGACATTACCTCTATTGGAAAGTCAAACTGTAGAAACTCATATATTCTATACTCCTGGGGGAATTCTGCACCAAAAATTAAAAATTCTGCACACAACATTTTAAAATTCTGCAAATTTTGTCAAAACACCACAATATAATCACGCTCCCATTGTCAGCCCCAGCTACCTGGGCTCAGAGCGGGAGCCCCAGCCGCCTGTGAAAGGCACAGGCGGATGCACTGGGGAGAATTCACAAATTCTGTGTGAAAAAATAAAATTCTACAGGGAACATTAATTCTGCGCAAATTCAGCATTGCATAATGGCACAGAATTCCAGCAGGAGTAATTCTACAATGATGACTAAACCAGGAGGGAAGCAGGCCCAGTGACAACAGAGCAGAATCTCAGGGTGATTTATAAAACTACAACATGCCTAAGGAGGGGACTTAAAAGTTCTGTCCTCTTCTCCCACAGGTATAAGAGGAGGACAATGTCATGCCATGCTGGGCACCCATCCTTCCACGTTAGCAGCTGTCTAGATGGCAATCCTTACTGCATCAGGAGTTCATGTTTTAACACAAGAGCACCCCAACCATGTTATAAGAGTTTTTGCCTTGCCTATGTAGATGGGACCAAACAATGTTACAATCATGTTATCGTTCTGTGCTGCAGCCCAGTAAAGATCAGAGCTATAACATGGAGAGAGTCCTGTTTAGAAAGATTCAGCAAAGCTACTGGCCCATTTGGCTGGCCACTCCTGAGAAGTGGCCAAGAAGTACCAGCTGTTGAAAGGTCATATCCTAACCCGCTGGAAAGAAAACAATAAAAGCAGGAAGTAGAAGATACAGAGAAAAATAAGGGAGACCAAAACAAACTGATCACATTATTTCTTTTAAATTTTACATAAAAACCCTGCACCTGGGATATTTTTCATGTAACATTTATTTTCCCCCGTATCCTTTCTGTACTAATAGGTCATCGAACCAAAGAACAAGGGAAGTAAGTAGGAAATCATTGGTAGGAAACAATAGCGTCTGTCAAGCCATATTGGGACACAAGCCAAAATTTGGGCACGTATGTCTCACATGGAGAACCTGAAGCTGTAAGGTCAACTCTGCTTCTCACTAGGAGCCTACCAATTTCACGACTGTGAAAAAGGTGTCATGGACTGTGAAATATGCCCTTCCTCGTGAAATCTGATCTCTCCCTTGCTGCTGGGAGCACCCCAGCCAGGGGCCTCCTAGCTGCGAGCCCCCACCGGGCTGGGGAGGGACAGGACTTGTCCTTCACCTGCAGGGGGCCAGGAGGAGGTTAGACTCACCTCTGGATACTTTTTGGGTTGGGACCCAACACCATGAAATTTCAAATATAAACACCTGAAAACATGAAACGGATGAATTTTAAAACCCTCTGGCCATGAAATTGATCAAAATGGACTGTGAATTTGGTAGGGCCCTACTTATCACTATAGCCAGCTTTTGCCTGAAAAAAAGCTGAAGCTTAGATGTTATTTAGGTTTTTATTGCAGGCCTCACTCTAGGCATCCAAAGAGAGTTGCCCTGTACACAGTAGGCATCAAAAAGACCATTTGCTGAAGTACAATTTACCAGATACTGTACACAATCCCATTTCTGCTGTTCCAAATGTCTCTCTAACAGAGCACACTGAATTTAAAAATGCTACTTGGCAACTATGATGTCACGTGACCTGAACACTGTATTCTCACCAGAGCTTACAAGTTAAGACAGCGATAGAATGGGGCAGTAACTGAATGTGATATCAACAAAGAACAATTACATGTTCATCAGGGTACACTCTTGCCTCCGAGTCAGTAACGAACCAGATATTCTCACATGGTGTTACAGGGAAATGTGCAGCTGACAACAGTGTTTCAGAAGATATTTTCAATAGAGAGCTCAGGCATTTGTGATAATTAAAGATCTCATGTCACTTTTCACAAGAGGAATACAATTCAGACTATTAGAGTCAAAGTTCAAGGCCAGAAGGGACCATCAGATCATCTAGGTAGACCTGCTGTCCATCGCAGGCCGCCCCCCCATCCCCTCACACTAAATCCAACAATCAAAATTACACCAAAGTATTGCAGCCCACAGGTGACAAGACTGTTATGTGTCCCAGGCAGAGAATATCAGGACCCAAGTGCGCCAATGCCCAAGGCCGCCACAACAGCAGGGAAATGATTAAGTGAGATATACCCAGATACACCTGAGAAGTGACCCCATGCCTCACACTGCAGATGCAAAAAACCACCCAAGTCACTGGCAATTTGAGCTGGGGGGAAAATCCTTCCCTCAACCCCACATATGGCGATATGTGTGACCCTCCCCATGTGGGCAAGAACCAGCCAACCAGGTACGGGAGACAGAATGCTCCGTGACATTTCAGATTCTACCTACTTAAAGTTTCAATTAGATGCAATACTGTTTCTGCACATCCTGGCCTAAGTGGCTATGTAGCGTTGCTCTACAGTATTAAGCAGATACCATGATGAACCACCCCAGAGAGGGCTGCAGTCAGTAGCGGATGAAGGAATCCATGTGTATTGTTTGCATAAAAATGCATAAAGCACTTTGGGCAGGAACCTCTAAGGAGCCTAGGGAACTCTGGCACCCGACTCCCACTGAATTTGGGTGCTTAACTCCCTTAGGCTCCTTTGAAAAATCTCAGCCGTGAGGATCTTCCAGGATGAAGGGTACTAGATACATGCCTGACTATGTTAAAGTTCATTCATCTGACAAGAGAAAATGATTAACACCACAAAGCAGAACTCAAACCTCCTTGGGCAGACACCCCCTTAGACAGCGCGTGTGTGGAGGGGGCAGGCAGGGCTGGTGGGGGAGATGGGGAAGACACGCCAGAGAAGCCCGAGGATTAACAGCATCTGGCACGGACGCCGTAGTTACCCGCTGGCCACCTCAAACCTCTTCACAAAGCTGTCCCCCCTTTTTACCAGTGGGGAAACTGAGGCACGGAGAGGTTAAGCAACGTACCCAAGGCCAGGCAGGGCTGAGAGAGGCTCCAGCCCCTAGACCCGACTGCCTCCCCTGTAGAGTGACCAGATGTCCGTTTTTATAGGGACAGTCCCAATTTTGGGGTTTTTTTCTTATATAGGCTCCTATTACTCCCACCCCAATTTTTCACACTTGCTATCTGGTCACCCTACTCCCCTGGCAGGCTGGCACAGTCCCCAGGCGCTCAAGAGCACCCGGCTTTGCCCAGCGGCGGGCCCCTCGCCAGGCCTTCACCGCACGTGTGGCCGGGCCGCTACACCGGCCTCGCCGCCAGGGGGCGCCCCGGGCTGCGCCGCGGCCTCCTCAGGGGGAGCCGTGCCCGCCGCCCCTCCCCCCGCACGGCTCCGCGGGGCGGGGCGCCAAGCGGGGACCCTGCGCGTGGGGGCGGGGGAGGGAGCTCGCGGAGGGGCACGAGACGCCCCTGCCCGCGGCCCAGGCCCGCTCCTACCTGCCGCCTCCTTCCGCTGCGGGACTCGCTCCGGGAGCCGGCTGCCTCCGCGCCGCGCCCGCTGATTGGAGGAGCCGCCGATCCCCCAGCGGCCCCCGCGCCACCGCCGTCCGCTCAAAACTTTATTGAGACGCGTTGAGAGGGACACGGGCAGGGGGCGGGCCCCGGCGCCGGGCCGGGCCGGAGGCGGGCTCGTGTCTCCAGGGGGGGCAGGGGGCGCCGGGCCGGATGCGGGCCCCCCCCCGGTGCAGGGGTCTGGGGATTCCCCCCCCGGAACTAGCTGGGGTGAGCCCCGGGCTGGAGGGACCCCTGGCGAGGGCTCTCCCCGCCCCTCCGGGGCAGAGCCCAGTGGGGGCCTGACCCCCCCCCCCCCAGCAGGCGGATGCCTCTGGCCTAGTCCCTTGGGGGGGTGCCACCTGACGGGGGTTTCCTCAGCACCACGGTGCCAGGCGCTGTACAAACTCCGAGCTGGAAGCACCTGGGCTCGCCACCCACCCGGCCCGTTGTGAGCTCCATCTTCTCCATGCCGGATTGGGCAGGGACAGCGGGTAGGAGAGGGAAAGGCAAATCCGAATGGGAAGTGCCCAAGGGGGGGGCGAAATGAACTGAAGGAAAACCAAAGGCAGGTTCAGACCCAGGGTCACTGTCGGGGCGGAGTCCTGACAACCGTGCCTGGGCCTGCAGTCACTAGGCAGACGAGGATCATGGTTCCCCGCCTTACAGCAGGGCGCTGCAGTGACAGCAACGGAGTTACCCAATTTATGCCCATGTGAGGGCTGGGCTACAATTAACACACTACAGCTGCGCTGCTGTAGCACTTCAGTGTAGACCAGGGATTGGCAACCTTTGGCGTGCGGCCCAGTTTGTTTACCTGCCGCGTCCGCAGGTTCAGCCGATCGCGGCACCCACTGGCCGCAGTTCACCGCTCCACGCCAATGGGGGCGGCAGGAAGCGGCGCAGGCCGAGGGATGTGCTGGCCGCCCTTCCCGCAGCCCCCATTGGCCTGGAGCGGCAAACCGCGGCCAGTGGGAGCCGCGATCGGCCGAACCTGCAGACGCGGCAGGTAAACAAACCAGCGGGCCTGCCAGGGTGCTTACCCTGGCAAGCCGCATGCCAAAGGTTGCCGATCCCTGGTATAGACACTGCCTATGCCAACAGGAGGGCTTCTCCTATTGGGTTGGTAAGCCACCTCCCTGAGAAATGGTAGCTAGGTTGACGGAAGAAGACGAGAGAACAACCCTGTAAACAACATCTGCTTTCTACCAGCATTAATCACCCCCAGGTTATATGGGCAGAGGCTGGACCAAGGTGCAATTTTCACTTCCCTATACTACTGGCAGAAGGATTTGGGCCCCAGTTTCTTGTTCGTGTTCAGTTTGGTATGGGGGCAACGATTAACAAAAATGGCCCATTTATACACTTTCCAGCTCTCGGGCCACATCCCTTAGGGCTGCTGCAGGGAAATGTAAGTTATCCCAGTAGGGATTCATTCAGAGGATGGGCAGCTGTGGTGCCATCACTACCCTGTTGCTCCAGGTTTCTGCTGGGGAGATGAGCAGCTTTGTTTTACAGCTAAGGAAGCTGCTCTAGCTGAAGCTACCCAGAGACAAGTACTGAATTAGTCCCCTGCCCTAGCCATGCCCACTTCCTAGCCAGTGCTGCCCATTTTGGAGGCTGTGCAGGTCCCCTTATGTAACGCCCAAGGGTTGAAATCTGTTTCCGACCCTACAGCCTGGCCAATTTGCCATCTCAGGGAGGGGTTTTTGCCAGCATTACCCCATCCTGAATTTACTCTGTAAACATCTTCCATTTGAATACAGCTAGGAGATTCAAATATATCAGATTACTGTGTAATGGTTTTGGCACTGAAATCCACACTGAAAGGAGTAAACAAGGGTGGGGATTAAAAGCATATTACAATAAAGCCTCTAAAGATTATGGCATCCAGGCATATTAACTGTCTTAATTTAACAATGTGAGAGTTAATGATGCTCTCGTGTGCCATGTGAAATCACAAAGAACTCAAATTGCCACGCAAGAGAGTAGAAGAAAGTGATTGCTTCCCCCTTCCTCCCTCCAGATATGCACTATACTTCTTGCTAGCACTGACAAATCCTCTAGGAGTAGATTCTCCCACTCTGTTTTTACTGGCTTTGACTGCTGCCAGAGGGTAAAGGGGTAAAGATGCTGCCTGTTTGAAGGCTTTTAAATGCTTTTGTTGAAAGATCAGCAACATTATTTAAAAGGCAGCCAGAGAACAGCTCTCCTTCACTCCTGCCTAGTAGTTTCTTACCTTGCCATCTGGATTTGTTTCATGCTGTCTGCCTCGCTGGTGACATGGAGCTGCGTGATCGTCTGGTGTCTGACATTCATAATGCCAGCATCAGACACTGGCCTTCAAGGACACTGGATCCAGCATTCTAGTTCAAAATACCAGCTGTCTAGGATAGAGATAGTAAATGGAGGATTTTTTTTCCTCACCATCTTCTTTCTTTTCTCTACAGTCCTTTAAAGATTGCACAGTGGTGATTTGCAAGATTACAGGAAACACAGGGAATATACAGAGGTAGTCTGTCCTTGAGTAGAAGATTGTTCTTCCAACCAACTTGATTAGGATGGGAGGCTGCCAGGTTGGGGTTTGGTTAGTTGGTTGGTTAGTTATATTTTGTTTTTTTAAGAGTTCCTGTTTCCTGCAAGATTCAACCAAGACCCCAGGCCTTTAGTATGGACTAAATTGGCACAGGTTTGCAAAGTGAGGGAGAGGGTACAAAAAGTCTCCCTCCTGGCATCCCAGCATAGGGGCTAGTCAGTCATTGAGCTCCCTGGGCCTGATCATGCAAGGTACTGAGTGCTCTCGACTCCCATTGGAGTTGAAGGCAATTTAGTACCTCTTGCAGGTGACGCTATGTACCTTGGGGATTGGGGCCCATAAGGACATTCTGCTTAAGGGCAGGGGTGTGACTGCCCCCTTCTGTGGCCGTCGGCAGAGATGACCTAATACATGGGTACTGCATGCATTCCCATAGGCACTGCGCCTTCTGGATGCAAAGTCAGTAACCAGACCTAGGGATCACCCCGTTCTTTGTAAAGTTACCTGTTTTCAAAAACCCTCCACTATATATGATCCCACCCCACCAGCACAGAGTTTGATTCAACCCTGCTGGTGTGTAGAGTTGCAAATTGCCCCTCTCTGAGATAGCAGGAACTGCTGCCTCCCAGGGGGAACTCACCCAGAGGGGAAAGCTATCGGTGTTTTCACTGCTCTGCTTGTGCAGCACCTAGCATAATGGGGCCCCAATCTTGGTTACATACACATAAAAATGGCCAATGGTCCATCTAGCTCAGTATCCTGTCTTCTGACAGTGGCCAATGCCAGATCCGTAAGAGGGAATGAACAGAACAGGGCAATTATTGAGTCACCCAGTCTCAGCTTCTGGCAGTCAGAGGCTTAGGGACATCCAGAGCATGGTGTTGCCACTCTGAACTTCTTGGCTAATAGCCATTGATGGGTCTATCCTCCATGAACTTACCTAATTATTTTCTGAACCCAGTTATACTTTTGGCCTTCACCACATTCCCTGGTAAAGAGTTCCACAGGTTGGCTGTGCCTTGTGTGAAGAAGTATTTCCTTATGTTTGTTTTAAACCTGCTGCCTATTAATTTCATCGGGTGACCCCTGGTTCTTGAGTTATGCAAAGAGATAAATAACACTTCCTTATTCACTTTCTCCACACCAGTCATGATTGCATAGATCTCTATCATATCCCTCCCCCCCGTTAATCATCTCCTTTCCAAGCTGAACAGTCCCAGTCTTTGTAATCTTGCCTCATACGGAAGCTGTTCCATACCCCTCATCATTTTTGTTGCCCTTCTCTGTACTTTTTCCAATTATGTATCTTTTTTGAGATGGGAAGACCAGAACTGCATGGAGCATTCAACGGATGGTCGTAAAACGGATTTATATAGTGGCATTATATCCACTATATAACCATCCACAATGACTCCAAGATCTCTCTCTTGAGTGGTAACAGCTAATTTAGACCCCATAATTTCATACGTGTAGTTGGGATTATTATGTTTTCCAATGTGCATCGCTTTGCATTTAACAACATTGAATTTCATCTTCCGTTTGATTCCCTGTTTTGTTGGTTGGTCTCTAGGAACTCCGATAATAAACATGAGTAATAATCATAATTAATGTCTTCTTTGGGGGCTCCATCAGGGATGGCAGCTTTAATTTCCACAGGAGCTCCAGAGCAAAGCCAGTGGCAGATGCAGCTGGGGGATGGCTACATCAGTACAGCCAATCGCCAGCAATGCCCACTTTGGGGACTGCATCAACTGGCTACAGCGCTTCCAGTGACGTGGGAATTACAGGGGCCATTTGCTGCTGCAAACTCTTCTCCAGGTGGACTTCTCTTCCTTCGGGTTTCCAGTGCCTCCTTCCAGCACAAACCCTGCATCAGGGAAGCCCAAGGATTACAAATGCTAATCACTCAGGAGAACTCGAAATTCAGAGATAAGCATGTTGCTTTACAATGAGATGTAACATCAAAAAAGAAAGGAGAGCGCACGAACATCAAAAAAGAAAGGAGAGCACGGGCCCTTATCACATCGTGCTTCTAGGGGATAATGTTACACTTAGCGTAGATCTTTTCTTCTTGCAGGATAGTTGATTTATACTATCTACAGGCCCAATCCACTCCACGTATAGAACTCCCACTGTCTCCAGTGGGAGTTGTTAGCTCAGAGCCACTCCTGGGTCAGGGCCTATAGAAATCCAGTGCCACTAAATTGCTGCACTACTGGGATGAAGGTACCAGCCAGACAGGCTAATAGTTCATAGCGCACTCCATAACAAAGTGGGAAATTTTTAACAAGGATTAACCCTGATTGATGCATCACAGGATCTTATGATTTATTTATTTTTGTCATTATTGGTGAGGACAAAAAGACAATCCCTCTGCAAGAATCAAGAATGGAACAAACTCAGGGTAATAATAAAAACATTAATAGCAATTCCTAGGGCCTGATTCTGTGAGGCATTTATGATTTAATTCTGGCATTGTATTAGTGACAGTGATTCTGTGAGGAGTTTGTGATGCAATTTGGATGAAAAGCACGGTACAAAATAAAACCTGAATTGTATGTCTACATTGCAAAGCAGAATCCGTTATCCCCATGTATGTATACCCAGGTTTGCCTCAGTTACACTGTTGTCAATGGAAATTTGACTCTTTGCAAGAGAGGACAGAATCAAGCCTTTCCTGCATTGTAACCATAGCATTGCTGCTGTCATGCATGATTCTGCTTAGCAACGTTGCTCCAGTGTCAGGAATGACATACTCATGCACTATATCAGGGGTCGGCAACCTTTCAGAAGTGGTGTGCCGAGTCTTCACTTATTCACTTTAACTTAAGGTTTCGCGTGCCGGTAATACATTTTAACGTTTTTTAGAAGGTCTCTCTCTATAAGTCTATATTATATAACTAAACTATTGTTGTATGTAAAGTAAACAAGGTTTTCAAAATGTTTAAGAAGCTTAATTTAAAATTAAATTAAAATGCTGATCTTACGCCACCAGCCCACTCATCCCACTGCCGGCCTGGGGTTCCGTTCACCTAGTTCGGCAGCGGGCTGAGCGGGGCCTGCGGGACCCCAGCTGGCAAGGGGCCGGCAGCCGGGACCCCAGACTGGCAGCGGGCTGAGTGGGGCTGGCGGCCGGGACCCCAGACCAGGGGTGCAGGTGGGAATGTGTGTGTTATGGGGAGGAGGTTGCAGGAGCTCCCGTTTGGTGCTCAGGGTGGGGGTGGGGATGTGGGGGGGTGCAAGAGTCAGGGCATGGGGTGTGGGGGGGCTGGGTATGTGTGGGGAGTGCAGGAGTCAGAAAGGGGGCTGGAGGTGTGTGAGGGGGTGCAGGGGTCAGGGCAGAGGGCTGGGTGTGTGTGAGGGGGTGCAGGAGTCAGGGCAGAAAGCTGAGTGTGGGGGGGCTCAGGGGTCAGTGCAGAAGCCTGGGTGTGTTGGGGGGGGCTTCAGGGGTCAGGGCAGAGGGCTGGGGTGCTCGGCTCGTGGGGGTGCTCACGGCAGGGGGCTGGAGGGGATATGCCCCATCCCCACCACTTCTCTGCCTCTTCCCCGGAGCAGCGAACACGCTGTGGCTCTGCTCCCCCTCCCCCTGGCAAGGGCGATCAGCTGATCGGCGCAGGGAAGGAGAGGAGGAGGGGCAGGAAAGCACCACGCTGGGGGAAGAAGCGGGGGAGGGGGGAGCTTGGCTGCTGGCAGGACCAAGCTTCTGCCTCCTGCCCCTGCAGGAGAGAGGGGGGGGGGCTGAGTGGGGCCGGGACCCCGGCAGGCAGCCATGTGCCATTAAAAATCAGCTTGCATGCTGTCTTTGGCACGCGTGCCGCAGGTTTCTGACCCCTGCACTATATTTGCCACACTGCTGCTCCATATATGTTGATGCCAAAACTAACAGGAGTACTTGTGGCACCTTAGAGACTAACAAATTTATTTGAGCATAAGTTTTCGTGGGCTACAGCCCACGTCATCGGATGCATAGAATGGAACATATAGTGAGGAGATGATATATGTATATATATACAGAGAACATGAAAAGGTGGGAGTTCCCCTACCAACTCTAAGGGCTGGTCTATACTTAGCCGCTAGTTCGGCGGCTGGGGATCGAACTTCCAGGTTCGATTTATCGCGTCTGGTCTGGACGCGATAAATCGAACCAGGAAGTGCTGGCCGTCGACTGCGGTACTCCATCTCAACGAGAGGAGTACCGCGGAGTCGACGGGGGAGCCTGCCTGCCCCATGTGGACCGCGTCTGAACCGCAGTAAGTTCGAAGTAAGGTATGTCAACTTCAGCTACGTTATTCACATAGCTGAAGTTGCGTACCTTACTTCAACTTGGGGGGTTAGTGTAGACCAGGCCTAAGAGGCTAATTAATTAAGATGAGCTATTGTCAGCAGGAGAAAAAAAACTTTTGTAGTGATAATCAAGATGGCCCATTTAAGACAGATGCCAAAACTGTGATCAATCCACCAGCTGGATAAAAATAGAAGTTGACACGTATAAAGGCTGTTGGTTTTAAGGTATTTAATTCATGTATTTAAGTTTGTCTGAATAACATGACAGTTGTGCTACAAACAAGGCAAGTTTGAGTTGAAGTTTCCCACTATACAGTGCCCATTGTCCATGGGTGTTACAGATGTATGAGTAAAGAACACAGATGTTTCATTACATGAGTGCTGGAATGCTTGTCAAAATACTAATAAGCCTGGGCATTATCGGTAGTAGGGCTGGGCGAATAATGTAAAAGAAGTGCCCAGTAACATTCGTTTGCATAAACCGCACAAATTCGCTTCAGCATTTACGACCCTTTCTCGTCCCTTTTCATGTCAACATTTTATTTGCGAGAATAAATTATGAATGAGTGTTGCGAACCCTCCTGTGCGTATGTATTTGTTATTATTTATATTGCAGTAGCACAAGTCCCAGCCATGAGCCAGGAGCCCATTGTGCTAGCTTAGCTTAGTTTAACATCTCCTCTGCCTAGTGGCAAATGGGGCAAGCAATTTTTCTGACTGCTGTCTGTCCAGAGAAAGATGTTTGACTCCATTTTAAGTAGTTTCCATGGTGGGTGCATTCTTTTTGATTGTCCTGTGATAGGTCATTCTTTGTCCTCCATACCTTCTCTTCCCTCCAGGTGGAATCCAACCTACGACATATCTTGTGCTTCTCCCATGAGGTAGTAGGGTGACCAGACAGCAAGTGTGAAAAATCAGGACAGGAGGTGGGGGTAATAGGAGACTATATAAGAAAAAGACCCAAAAATCAGAACTGTTCCTTTAAAATCGGGACATCTGGTCACCCTACGAGGTAGCCTGATGACATGGCCAAACCACCATAGCCATCCCTGTGTGATTATTGAGTCCATAGTCTGCTGACCCATGCAGTGCAACACTACCATTTCGGTTGCACGATCTCGCCAATTAATTCCCAAGATCCTTCTCAAACAACACTGGTCAAATGCACTCAGCCTCCTGATGTGAACTTCCACCATCTGCTATGTTTTTGAGGTGTACAGTAAATGTTAGAAGGATGATCGGAAGAACATTGTGCTAGGCGGTGTACAAACAGAAAAAAGACAGGTCTTTGTGCCAAAGACTATTTCGCATGAGCATTCAGGGAACGTACACATGGCCATTTTGAGAGTTATTTATGGGTCTGGGAGGAGTTGGATCAAGAAACAATGTGACTCGGGTAATCATATGCACCTTGCAAACAGCAAATTCCAAATAGCAAACACCCAAAGCAATAGTCTTGGCAGCTAGGTTGTGAGCATTCAGGTAAGCCATTCATCAAATAATTTTGAATGAGGAACATCTCTGTAAAAATCAGAGTCTTTCCAGACAATTCACACACAAAAATAAGGGAGTTAAGTTTGTCAAATTAGTTGTTCACTGCATATAATTCGCTGCTTCCTAACTGAATGCAAGGCATAAAAACTAAGTTAAGGGAAAGAATCAGTGTGGTGAGGCTTTGACAGAAAAATGTAATTAGCAGTTCCAAGCATACGTGTTCGAGCTATATTGCAGGAACAGATTTGTCATTAAAAGACAAAACAAGAATACAAAATTTGTATCAGTCCCCTTTCCCCTTCTCTCTCATATCAAAATATAGCAATTAGCAAAAATAGACACTCAACAGTTATCCTATCCACCAAAGATAAGCCAGCTATGCCTGTACCCACAGGATGACACACTATTATGTCTACACAGCAAAGAAGAACCTGCAGCTGGCCCGTGCCAGCTCACTTGGGCTGCGGGGCAGTTTCATTGCTGTGTTAACTTTCAGGTTGGGGTGGATGGATCCCAGAGCTCGGGCTCCAACCCAAGCCCGGAAGCCTACGCAGCAATGAAACAGTCCGAGCCTGAGTCGGCTGGCACACGTTTTTCTTTGCTGTGTCGACAAACCCCCACACATGCATACATAGTATGACTGAAATGCTCAGGACCACAATGATGGGACCCATCCTTCTTCCTCCAATATATTACAGATTAGGGCCAAACATCCACCTCCTCCCAAATAATATTCCTGCAGACAATCAGCATTTCACATTCACTGCTCATCTTCCAAAAGTTTGGCTACAGGTGCAGCTCCCCAGACATAGCCTAGGAGCGACTCCAGGCAAAATAAACAAATATGAAACCAAAGATTAAGAAAATCCTTCAATACAGAATAAATGTCCCTGATAATGACAATGGCACCTGGTTACAAACTTTTTGCATAGGCTGGTAGTTACAACTTACCGTCTTTCCCCGAAAATAAGACATCCCCCGAAAATAAGACCTACTTCCAGTTTTGCCTCTCGCTGTAATATAAGACATCCCCCGAAAATAAGACCTCCCCGATAATAAGGCCACCCTGGAATATAAGGCCCCGAAGCTACCGTAAGGCGTCTGACTCCTCTGGACTGTAGCGGCGGGCGCCACCACGCAGCTCACTGATTGGCCGCAGGACAAGAAAAATAAGACCTCCCCTGAAAATAAGACCTAGCGCATCTTTGGGAGCAAAAATTAATATAAGACACTGTCTTATTTTCGGGGAAACAGGGTAGTAGCTCTTTTAGCTCTAATGAGCTGTTGGAACTGACTGCAGCAATTATTACAAGTGAAAGATCTCCGTTCAGAATGTATGTACAGAATGATTAATTGTCCCGGCCAGTGTCATTTTCCGGCCTGAGAAATAGTTGGGCAGTGGCCAAATGTTTTATCCGCACTGGGATGGATTCAGGCCAAATATGACTCAGATGTCTCAAAAAGAGGGACCCAGGGCCAGTTTTGGCGCACAGGAATTTCTGGTGGAGTTGAAAAGACAACTGGGAGCAGGTGGTTGGGAGGGTGGGCATTTGAGACTTGTCTACACTTGTCTTCACAAAAACAGTTCCTGCCGGTGTTAGATCAGTGGGAGCCCTAGCATAGATACATCTCCCATGAACATCCTGTGTTAACCTACTTTTCAGCTGGCTTAACTAACAGTGGTATAAGTCCTGGAGCCACAAGAGAGTTCTCTGCACTAGGCTCCCACCAGTCTCATTATTCTGCTGAGCAAATCATAGCACTGATGGGAATAATTTTATAACATGTTGACATGACTTGGGGTGTTGTGTCCACACTGGCTGATCCATTCCATCCTTCCTCTCGCTGGCCTGGGCTCTGATCCCGCTCTCACTGAGACCAATGGCAAAACTCTTGCCAATGTCAGTGGGACAAGATTGAGGCCTTCTTCTTCTGTCTCAGTGCCAGGCCTGCCCATTGTATAGTGTCTAGCCAAGTTTACCTTTGCCCACCTACTGACCACTTGCCTGGTGCCCGGCCCATTAGAAACGTCTCCAGATTGTCATCCTCTGTGCCCATGAGACATAAGAATGCTTAGCAGCAGCGGAGCTGTGCGTCCCTTGGCCACATTCCTCATGTCCTGCCAAAGTCATTTACATCCTTGAAAGAGCAGGAAACTTTTCTTGACACTTGGCTTCATTTGCAAAGTAATGCCAGCTCTGCTGCTGTCCTAAAGGCTAGATAGAAGCGAACGTGACTCTACTGCCTCTTGGACAACAAATGGTTCAGCTGTTGCCCATTTCTGCAAACACAGTGAGAGGATGCTGTGTCTGGCTTAATGCTTGGGCTGATTTGTAGCAGTGACATGGAACTGGCTACTTTCTTCTTCTTCTCAACTGCCACCTTTCCCGTGCATATATCAGTGCAGAGGTAGCCAAAGTGCAGCTATCTGCAACCCTCATCTGTGTAAGGTACATTACTGCCGTTTATGAGCATCTCAGTCTTTAATGTATTTATCCTCAACACCCCTATGCAGGAGGGAACTGAGACCCTCCCCATTTTACAGATGGGAAACTGAGGCAGAGAAACTAAGTGATGTAAGAAAGGTAGGATGATCCAGTGGTTAGGGCACTAGCCTGGGGCCTGGGAGAGTCAGGTTCTATTCCCTGCTCCACCACAGACTTCCTGTGTGACCATGGGCAAGCCACTTAGGCGGAATAACATATGCAAAAGCTCTTAAGTGATTTGGAGCCTAAGCACCATTTGTAAAAGTGACTTGAGCACTTAGGAGCCAAAGTGACTTCTGAAAATGGGATCTAGGCTCCTGCCCTTAAGTTATTTAGATGCTTTTGCAAATTTTACCCTCTGTGCCTCAGTTCCCAGTCTGCTAAATATGTTACAGATTGGGAGGCGCTCAGATATGATAGTAATGGGGGCCAAAAAGTACCTGAGATCAATATTACTTATCCAGTACTGCTTTTCCATGTGATGCCCCAGTATCATAGTTAGGGATGCCTGAAAGTTCTGTTTTTAATTCCATCCCTCAATATATTACTGTGACATTATGCAGGGCACAATCTGGACCGATGAACAGCTGCGTCCCCATAGTTCTCTCACTGCTTTTCTGTGAGAGCTACCACTCGCGGGCTGCTCACACATAGCCTCCAGCATGTAAGTTATTCCAGTTATATTGAATGAGTGCTTTAGCCAGTCGCACTTGAATTACACAGCAGAACAACACCAGCAAATTACTAGTCCCAGACTCTCCCCAAAAATGTACGTCTCATACCGGCCAGCTCTCTCCTGGACAATACAAGCTCATGTAAAGTCCATCATTTTATTAGTAGAAAATGACATGCACAAATCCTGTTACGCCAAATGGAGTTTCCCAAACACTTCAATCCAAACACACTGATTTAGATAAAATGGTAAAAGAAGTTTATTAACTACAGAAGGATAGATTTTAAGTGATTACAAGTGATGAGGCATAAAAGTCAGAATTTTGTGCAGCTTTTGTGGCCTGCATCATGCGGGAGGTCAGACTAGATGACCATGTTGGTCCCTTCTGACCTTAAAGTCTATGAGTCTCTGAGTCTATGAGTCTATAATTGATTACAAGAAAATAAAAATAAAACATGACTACTGCCTTACTTAACAAGCTAAGCAAATCCAAAGTGTTGTTGATGCCGTGGGTAGAGAGAAAGGGAGAGATAATTTGAGACATCTTCTTCAGCTGAGGTTGAGGAGACAGAAAGTCTGTGTGGATGAGAACCCCACGCTGTTTGTTTGACAAAATGTAGATTTTTCACCCACACCCTCCTTCCTGCCAAAAAATGGCCACTTAACCAGATGATGGTCCATTTGATTTTGTTGATACCTGGCTGAGGCATCGGCTAGTCTTTTGCCTCTGAGAAACTGGATTGTGACTGCTCCCCAGACTTGGAACCTGTCTTAGTAATGTCATACAGTAGAATCCTATATCTTTACATACAATATTGCCACACATATTTTACCAGGACAATAATGGTCAGCAAATTATCAATTTTCAAATGATACCTCACAAGGCATACTTTGTACGAAATTCATTATAGTCCGTAAAAGGGGTGAACATAGGGGTACAGACTGTCATAGTTAGAATTTCTTTTTTAAACTACGGAACATAATAGAATTGTCTCTCTGTTTAATGGCATCTAAGAGTCCAGTGTAATGACTAGGGCCTGGATGGAGGAGAAAAGTCGAATGAGTGGAGATACTACCTAAGCCATTCTTTTGCTCAAAGTGAATGTTCATGACGTTGTTCGGTGATTCATGATTAACTCATTCAGGACACTGAGTAACTGGGGAAAGTTCTCTCTAAGAAATATGCATGTCATTGATGATTCAGAAGCTGGCAGGAGTGACACCAGAACACTAATTGTTTTAAGTGTCTTTTTGGCATTTTTATGAGACAGTCAACCATCCCTCTCCATGCCCCCTTGTGCACATGGCCCTGCAGGTACATGGCCCTCTACTCCCCTGGCTGGCTATTGGAAGCCATCACTCGCAGAATATTTTAAACTGCAATTCCCTGTGAAGGGTCTAATTTATAAAGTCTCTTACAGCATACTGATTACTCTTTAGCCCAAGGATCGGCAACCTTTGGCACACAGCCCATCAGGGTAAGCCCCTGGTGTGGGCCAAGGGATGTGCTGGCCACCACTTCCCGCAGCCCCCATTGGCCTGGAACGGTGAACCATGGCCAGTGGGAGCCACAATCGGCCAAACCTGTGGACGCGGCAGGTAAACAAACCGTCCCGGCCCGCCAGGGGCTTACCCTGATGGGCCGCATACCAAAGGTTGCTGATCCCTGCTTTAGCCCCTCAAGTCTAGCCCTTGTGCCCCCTTGATTCAGAGGTCTCACAGCCCTCCTCTGGGGCCTGTGTATGCCATTTCCCATAGATTCCCCCTCTTCGGGCAGGAGTCTCAAAGCCCTCCTTCTGTGACCTGTGATGTTAACTCAGGCTAATGCCAGCCCTCAAGCAGGTTCTCCGAGCTGGCCCCCTTTAATTCTGTCCCTTCCCCCTAGGCAGGAAGGCCTCCTTAGAGTTGTCTGTCTGCTCGCTCTCTGATGGCTTCTCTTTTATCCCTGGGCCTGGGTCTGATTTAGCCACATGATCTACCTCCCATCTGGCTGCAATGACTTTCGCCACTTGGGGCAGAAAACGAGTGAGGCTCAAGTGGTGCTTAAAGGGGCCAGTCACCCTGTGACAATGTGAAGTTTATTATTCTAAAAAAACATTGCCACAAACATTTTGTCACTTTTTTTTTTATTGTGACAACATGGTCACCCTATGTGGAGACAATAGCATCAGCGTAAAGCCAGAGTTACTCTACTGATGTCAGTGGAGTGGGGCCGGATTTACATCAGTGCAGTAGAAAGCAGAATTCGTCATAGAATCATAGAATATCAGGGTTGGAAGGGACCTCAGGAGGTCATCTAGTCCAACCCCCTGCTCAAAGCAGGACCAATCCCCAACTAAATCATCCCAGCCAGGGCTTTGTCAAGCATGACCTTAAAAACCTCTAAGGAAGGCGATTCCACCACCTTCCTAGGTAACCCATTCCAGTGCTTCACCATCCTTCTAGTGAATTTTTTTCCCCTAATATCCAACCTAGACCTCCCCCACTGCAACTTGAGACCATTGCTCCTTGTTCTGTCATCTGCTACCACTGAGAACAGTCTAGATCCAGTCTAGATCTGTCAGGCCAGGGCATCCTCCAGGCAGTTCGTCTGGCAGCAGAATGCAGCTGAAAGCACTAGCCAGTGCACTCCAGTGCAATGAGACAAGGAATATATTCCTTCCCCTCACTGGGGTTCTACTTTCACCCTGCGAACAGGCGGCTCTGATGCCGGGGCTAACGAAAACAGGGCTTTTAGAGCCCTAGACTGGTTGGTGCCACATTATCGTCTTCTAACGTGGAGCCGGCCAAGTATCTGAGGCGGCCTAATGCTCCTGGAGGACTATTTGATTTCGGCACGTCTGGCCTGTTCCTTTGCAGGGCTCGCCGTGCAGGAGTCTGCAAGCCCCGAGCTTTCTTTCCAACTGCCTGTTCCAAAGCAATTACCACGAAGCTGTGCAGTGACGTCAGAGACGTGGGGGAAATGTAGAACCCACGATTATAATCAATGGGAAATAGATTTTTGTCTTTTTGAATTAGCCAGGGGTCTGCTATACCTTGGTTCCCAGAGCTCTGGGCTTTTTTTGTTCTACTATAGCAACTCTCCACTGAAGCGACACTTTCCAGAGACTGGGGGCTAGATTCTGCCCCCAGCACAAGCCCGAGTAATCCTGAAGTTAGTCAGGATTTGCACCGGAGTCAGTGCAATCAGAATCCGGCCCGGTGTGTTAAGGGCATATTTCTGTGGTGGGGCAGCACTGTCTTTATTGTACATTGCTGCATGTGAACAGCACACTGACGTAACTGTTTAAACGGCAGTGGCTGCACACGAATATCGCCGGGCCCTGCTGCAGAGATGCTAACGGCGCAGCGGCTAGAAATCCTCGTTCATTTCGAGGAGCCGAACGGAGCATGTCTGCAAAAGAGTGAGGAAAAAGGGAGGCTGCTAGTTGACCCTCCCCATGTTTTTTTCAATGAGCAAAACGATCTGCTCAGGACTGAGTTTGCTGAGCCAGCTGCCCTCAGCAACACTAGACACTGTTCTCCATTGGTGCTCCTCCCGCCCCTCCAGCAGACAAAGCTGGGACAAGGAAAACACATTGTTGTGTGCTCCTCCTGGGCTGAAAACTGGAGGAGACACATTCTCTTTCCCACGCAATTCCCTGACACAGTTGCACAGCCCTAGCTGGTGGTAGTCATCTCATGGTTGACACGACAAGCCCAGTACACTGGCAATTACCCAGGTGCCACAGGACAGCTATATCCTTTGGAAAATCAGGGGAATCCACCAGGATCCAGGAGGCTTTAACAGCCCACTCCACTCTGGAGTACAGTGAGGAGAAGAGATGCTGCCCGGCTTTAGAGAATATTGCATAGCCCCTTTACGGGCTGAGTGAAATTCACCTGTGCAAAAGTCAGCACAAGGCACAGGTACAAGTCCTCAAAATAGGGCATAAGTGTGGTGCATAGACCTTGTGCAGGCTTTCCGCATGGGGTGAATAGCACTCCCTGTGCAAACTGTAACTCCGGCAGACATCATTGTTAACTGGAATCATGCAGGAAGAATAAAATGTGGCTAGAGATAAATCTCCTAAAGGAGGAGATGTGGGGAAATTTCTTTCAAGCCATCTCATAAAACAGTCTATCCATTTTGGATAACCCGAGAGCAGGAGCACTGATGTGGGACACTCCAGAAAGCCCGGCTCTGCCTTGCACCAGACTAGGGTTACCATATTTTAATTTAAAAAAAGGAGGACACTCCACGGGGCCCTTTCCCTGCCCCCTAGCCCCGCCCCAACAAATCAAATGTTCGCGGGAAGCCTGAAACAGGGAGGCAGCAGGTAAGCTGGGGCTGGGGCTGGGCGTGGCGCGGCCCAGTCCAGCCCCCCCGGCCGAGCGGCTCCCTCTGGCGGCCAGCCGGCCCAGGCCAAGAGGCTCTGGCCCCGGCGTCTCCCGCCCGGCTTGGCTCGGGCCCTGGGGCGCCGGCCTTGGTTCTGGCCGAGCGGCTCCGGCCGGCCCCCGGCCGAGCACCGCCGGCCCCAGCGGCTCCGGCCGAGCACCGCCGGCCCCAGCGGCTCCGGCCCCCGGCCGAGCACTGCCGGCCCCAGCGGCTCCGGCCCCCAGCCGAGCACCACTGGCCCCAGCGGCTCTGGCCGGGACCCAAGCCCCACGACCCCTCCCTCCCTATTTTCCCGGACATGTCCGGCTTTTTGGGATTTCCTCCCGGACGGGGATTTGAGGCCCAAAAAGCCAGACATGTCCGGGAAAATCCGGACGTATGGTAACCCTACACCGGACAGTCCCCAAGCCAGAAGCTCTGCAGCCTGAATGCAGTCCAAGCCTGGATCCAAAGGTGCAGCCATCTCCGCTAGCAGGACTGGAAGGTTCTCTTTTAGCAAATTATTTGGCAGCTGCACCTGAATGGCTGGGAGCTCCCTGAGGGGGTGGTGGAACCCAGCCGGTGCAGAGTGCCAGCCTATGAGCTACTTACGCAGGGCCGGCTCCAGGCACCAGACGAGAAAGCACGTGCCTGGGGCGGCATATTGTAAGGGGTGGCGTTCCGGCCAATCTTGGGGTGGCCAGCCCAGCCTTGCAGGGGCACAGACCCCGGCTCAGGGGGAGCAGGAACCAGCGATCCCCACCGCTCATCGTGCCGCCGGGCTCCCCAGATCGCGCCACTCCCCGCCGCCTGCACCGGCCTCCGCCTCCCGCGCCGCTCTGAGCCCGGCCCAGCCGAGCCGCCTTTAAAGGAGCGGCTGAGCCAGCACCTCCTGCAGCCCCCAGGCACTGGAAGGAGGGAGCGTTCTGCGGCGGCCCGGCGGGCAGCGGAGGCAGGGAGGGAGGGTTCTGCGGCGGCCCGGCGGGCAGCGGTGGCAGGGACAGTTCTGCGGCGGCCTGGCAGGCAGCGGTGGCAGGGACGGTTCTGCGGCGGCCCGGCGGCCAGCGGAGGGGTGGGCCCCACTGATCCCGGCGCCGTTTGCACTGTGCCGAGCCCCACTGCAATGCCGGCCCCGTGCGGAGGTCGCAGACCCCAGCCAGCGCTACCTGTGTCGGCCCCCTCGGAGCCTGCCAGGCCGGGAGAGGCACCCCAAGGCCGGAGGGGGGAGCCCCTCTCACCCGGCTGCGAGCAGGCTGCAGCGCCTGGCTGCCCACAGGCGGAGGGAGCGGGCGGGTGCCGCCCTTCACCCCCCTGCGAGCCACCTTGACCGCCCTCCATGCGCTCCCTGCGGCTGCCAGTTTATTTTTATTTTTTTGCTTCGGCAGTCCGGCCGCCTTTTTTTTTTTTTTTGCCTGGGGCGGCAAAAAAAGCTAGAGCCGGCCCTGCACTTACGTCCCATCCAAGCCCCATTATGAGGATTTAAGTTAGACTTAAGTGGGGTATAAACCTGGGGGGAGATTGTCTCACCTCCACCCCCAAAACATAAGCCGCCCTACAGTGCCTCACAAGTCCCAGTGCCGAAGCCATGCACGGGAGTCTCTCAAGTGTCTGGAGCGTCTGGGCTGCTCCAGATTGCAGAGCAGCCCACAAGCAGCTCCTGGGAGGATGCTGGAAATTAGAGCATGTCAGGGGCTGCTCCACTTTAAGATGGGGCTATTTCAGCTCCTAGAGCGGCTCTGAATCCTGAGGACACCAAGATGGCTGAAAAGTCTTTGCCCAGTCACCCCTTCACCCCAACCTGCACTGGGGTAAATGGCACCCTGTGAGTGGATGTGGCTTTTTCTACTTATCCTGCCATGCTTACAAGTTACCTGGTGTTGGTTATAAATAAAAATACCAACATTTTAAAAAAAAAAGATGGAAGGTTTTTAGGCACCCGATTTGGCTTGCCTTACTCTGCTTTCTCTGGAGAACTTAAACTCTCCATGATCCCGGCGTAACTCTTTTTTTATTATTATTTTTAAAAAGCATGCATGACTTATGCTAGGTCCTAACATAAATAACGACACATGAGTCCCTGGAGCCTTTGTCTACTACATGTGCTGAGTTGTTAATGTTTGAATCGAGCACCCCGTTTGTTCAGTTTTAATTTCAGAACATCTGCAGAATGGACTATGGGCCAGATTTTGCTCCGGGTTACACAGGTGCCAGCCCCCCTCCCCACACTGATGGAATTATTCCGGATTTACACTGGTGTTGCTGTCTGCTGAATGCGGCCTGCAGGGCCGGCTCCAGGCACCAGCTTACCAAGCAGGTGCTTGGGGCGGCCACTTCGGAGAGGGGCGGCACGTCCAGCTGTTCGGCGGCAATTCGGCGGACGGTCCCTCACTCCTGCTCGGCGCAAAGGACCTCCTGCCAAATTGCCGCCGCAGATCGTGAGCGTGGCTTTTTTTGTTTTTTTTGTTTGGCTGCTTGGGGCGGCCAAAACCCTGGAGCCGGCCCTGGCGGCCTGATGGGTTTTGCTGCAGTAGGAACATCTGCCCGTAGCTTCTACACTCCACAATGGAACCAGTTCTGCTCCTACTAATGGCCAACCTCCCAACGCTGCAGAGGGAACACTCAGAGCTTGGTTTCGGAGGCTGGTGCAGCCCCTTGGACTTCACCCCACCCCTTTGGCTGAGTTGTGTCCCCAGCATCAGGGGAATCAGGAATTTTAAAGCTCTAGAAATAAAAACTCCCCTTTGAATTAATATTATCAATAGGCAAGATAACAACAATGGCCCCAGACACTGGAGACTGCAGCAGCGTCACTGCGGAATTACAGACCGCTACCACAGGAACAATGGAGTCCTTCTAAAAGAGAGCAAGTCGGCAGCTGAATCATCGGCTGACACCCTCTGCTGTCGAAAGTGGAGCACGGCTTTATCGCTCAGAACTAGAACAAGCTTCTCTAAGCACAGGCCTGTAACAACAGCTACTAGCTCAGGCCCCGCTCCTGCAATGAGCATCATGGATAGGTGGCCTTGGGGCTTGGCTCAACGGTCTTTCTCCACAGAGCTCACTACGGGATCAGAGCCCAATACGTTAACCGTACGTGTGCCAGCGCCGAATTTGTGCCGTCGGGTGCTGCATTTTAAGCAGACAGAAGAGAACGGAAGCAACAGGGCGGAGGCAGCTTTCCTCCTTTCACTGCTTGGTTATCAATCATTGATGATAAGTCAGTCACAAGATAACTAAATAGTCTCCTCTCCTAATGGCTTCTTTGCCTTTCTACTTCATCAAATCTTCTTTCTCGGCTCCCGCACAAGCCCCATTAATCTGTCAAAAACACTCATCCTTTTCCCCACCCTTTTTGATTTACTACTTTTTTACGGCCGTAAAATCAACTTCCAGTCACATGGCAGGGCGCGTCTGTCTTGTTCTGTTTCTGGTTGAATTGTGAATCCGTAAGCTCAGTAGTTAGACCTGCGGATTGATATCTTATTGAAAAATCCCCAGATTATGGCCAAATGACATTAAGGTTAAATGGATAAATTTAGAAATGCCAAACCAAGGTTGCTTCTGCATCCTTAACTCTCTAGTTGGAGCAATGTATTGCATGGGCCTCTTACCAGTGTATCTGACTCCATTATCATGGTATCTTAATGCCTCCCAAGTATTTATCACTATCAAAGTCATAACATAATTCTGCAGTGCCACATGTGTGCAGTCCGCTGTTGTTTTGATTTCTGTGTACTGCCCTGTTAAATCTCAAAGGAGTCTGCTGTCGGCAGAGGCAGGCTTTTTGCATTCAGTGCCGACTCATATCTATGGACTGATTCTAATCTCACTTATCCCAGTTTTACCCTGACGTATATTCTACTGACTTGACATAACTCATGATATCAAACAGATGTAACTGACAGCAGAGCCAGGCCCACTGTGTGTTCTCTCACAGAGACTTTACTTGTGTTCTTTCTTGACTCGTTCTTCAGGCCTAATCCAAACACACTGAAGTCAACTAAAAGACTCTCACAATCTGACCCCTACGTTAGGTCTCTAAGTCATTCTCACAGAAAACTGATTGTGGAAAGACATCGCCTGCGTGGCTACTAGATGTACCATATATTCTGCAATAGAGATACACACTAGAGGAGGAATGTTCCTTTGGTGGCGGGGTGGGTGGAAAGGGATGTATAAAAGGGAGCAGAGGGAGAGTTTCTCTTTACTCCTGCTGGGCTCAGTGGCTTGGGAAGGCTTTGTCATAGAAATGGGAGGCCAAAATCCAACCAACCCAACCAAACCCTTTAAGAAGGGCTCCACACCATCCCCAGACAGCTATGTTCCTAGTTCTCCTAGGGTTCTACGAGGCAGGCAGGTTTTCTGCCTTTCCCTTAGGCATCAGGTTGGGAAGGAGCAATTTAACCAAATCCAAAAAGCCCTTACCTCAGACCTGTGAGTCAGTAACCAAACAGATAGTATCCAAAACCCAGCTCAGGCTAGGATCATGGGACCTGCAACGCCTTCCAGTCAGCATGACTTCTAATCTCCTCTCTCTCTTGCCTTGCTCAGTTTCCTTTCCCTGTTTTTATATATAGCCCCAGGGCGGGGCAGGGTGCTTCTTGACTTTGCCCAAGCAGTTTTGGCCAGAAGCTCTAACCTGTCCTTTAAGGGGTAGCACACAATGTCCAGTTTGAACTGGTCCGTATGAGTTTATATAGAATCTCATGTGTGCAGATGCCTAGATCCTGGGATAGGAGCAGGTGAAACACCCCAGTAAATAAATACATTCAATCAAGTCACAGCTGCTTCTCGCAGAGAAGCGTACACACAGCTGGGATTATGGTGCTAAAGCCTCCAAGGCCACAGTGAGTATGTCTCCACTGCCATAAAAAACCCATGGCACCAAGACTCAGAGTTCCTGGGGCTTGAGTCGCAGGGCTAAAAACAGCCGTGTAGACCTTAGTGCTGGGGCCCGGGCTCGGAGACCCCTCACAGTTCCACCCCAAGCCCGAACGTCGACACTGCAGTTTTACAGCCCCATGGCCCAGTCCCACGAGCCCGAGTCTGCTGACCCAGGCCATGTTGCGGGGTTTTTATTGCAGTGTAGACCTACCTACCTACCCAGTGAATTGGGCTGCAAGAAAATGTCATGTGAACCTCTCTGGGCTTTGAGAATCTTGTTCTAGTTCCTATGGCAGGAATGGGCTATTGTAGCCACAGACCATTCCAGCTCCCACCTCTCCAGCGTGAGCTCTACTCAGGTGCCCTCAGTTAAACATTTATAGTCACTGTACAAGCCTGGTCGTGGTTGAATCTGGTTGTAACATGGCTAGACAGTGTGAATGATGCTGACCCATGCTCAAAACACATGCTGTGGCTTGGGTAGAGATCTAGAGCTGAATTCAGATCTGCTGGCACAAGCAGTTGCCTGGCCCAGTCCCTAGGCGGGAATCACCCAAGGAACAGCAGGCAGCATTACTATCTTTGCCCTTGCTTGGGGGTTTCCTCAGGAGAAGAGCTCCTAGCAGCCCTGTGGGTTAAATCTGCATTAGGGATGTGCTGAGTAAGTGCATTCTCCCCATCCTTCCATAGACGGACTTTGGGTCTGATCCAATTCCTGTGTTCCTATCCTAGCCATGTCCCTGGAGGACCCTGGATGGAGAGTGGATTGCTGCTGCTTTCCTCCAATACAACCTCCTCGCGGTCAGATTTTCTGCCACTGGGGCCCTGGTTTAGATGTTCCCTAACTGGATTAAAACCGTGGCTATGATGAAGGTCCTGCCAACACTACACAATGTTTAACCAAGTCCCCTGACTTTTTTGTCCCCTTTAGTCCCCCTTATGTCCACAAGGCCATATTCTCATGCAGTTCACAACAAACAGGTGTACTCCTCATGGGTGGCCAGGCTGGCTCCGTGAAGGGACAGTCTAATATGGGCCTCAGCGGGGAATGCTGGAAGTGTTGAGATGAAGGGAAGGACAGCCAGGTGGCAGCAAAGACTTACACTCACTGTTGCCTGACATTTCCCTTGCTAGTGGCAGATATGCTGTGAGAGAGGCAGCAAGCTTACTAAAGAGTTAAACACAACAGACGGGCCCTGCTGTCTCTTTTCCTCTCCCCTTTTGTGGCTCTATTTTTGTCAGCAGCTCAACCACTTCATTCACCCTGCTCTTGTCGGGTGCGCCGTCAGAGAGCACGGCGTCAAGAGAGAAGGCGCCAGACACATTCATAAATTAAAGTGCAGACAAGGGGCCAATAATGCTGTGTCACTGAAGTCAAGCTGAGCTTTGCCATTGACTTCAATAAGAACTAGACCAATCCCCAAGTCACTAGGATGTATACACCCAAGAGTCCTGAAGGGTCTTTTAGAATGAACTGGTTGATCAGCTAACTAAAGATACGCAATCTCTCATTAAAATCCACTTCTGTGCTTTGAAAAGGCACTAGAGGTGATCTTGAGAATTACAGACCCCAATGAGCATTACTTCTGTCCTGTCTACATTAATTTTAATTCTCATTTCAACCGGAGTTATAGATTTCTAGATCAGGGTGTCAAATATGCCACCCCGGGCCAGTTCCTGCCCACGTGATGTGGCTCCACAGGACATATTCAGATTGATCAGAATCTTGGCTTTCACTGAAAAAGCAAAGTAAGTTTCCAGCCCTCATGGTTGATCTCTCCGCACACCCTGCTCTGCATGAACATGAAATGACAGACTTTGCCAAAGAAAATCATGCTTCACTAATCTATAAGAGTTCTTTAAGCCTGTCAACAAAATAGTGGCTAAAGGAGAACAGGTTGATATAAAATTTCTTTGGATTTTCAAAAAGGCTCCAAGAAGAGGCTACCAAGGAAACTAACTAGTCCTCGGCTGAGGCAAAGTTCTGTCATGGATCAGAAACTGGCTAAGAGACAGAAAACAAAGAGTAGGAATAAATGAAATGGTCAGTTTTCATCCTGGCAGAAGATCAACAGCAGGCTGCTCCAGGGCTCTGTACCCAGGACTGGTGTTGCTTAATATATCCATTATAATCTGGGAGAGTGATCAGAGAGGTGGCAAAACGTGCAGAAGACACATACATTTGGGTTGGTTAAGGGAGGCTGTGTGGCACTTCAGAGAAATACACAACTTGTAAACAGAGTACATTTGAGCTGGAGTCCTTAAGAGACAATAGAGTCATTTAGAGAAAAACTGCAATTAAAGCCTCCCCGTTAACAATTTAAGGCCCAGACCAGCAAAGCACTGTGGTCCTACCAAATTCACGGCCATGAAATATGCATCATGGACCGTGAAATCTGGTCTTCTGTGCTTTTACCCTATACTATACAGATTTCACAGGGGAGATCAACATTTCTCAAATCGGGGGTCCTGACCCAAAAGGGAGTTGCAGGGAGGGTCATGGTATTGCCACCTTTACTTCTGCGCTGCTGCCTGCAGAGCGGGGTGGCTGGAGAGCGGCGGCTGTTGGCCAGGTGCCCAGCTCTGAAGGCAGTGCCACGCCAGCAGCAGCACAGAAGTAAGGGTGGCAATACCATACCAGGCCATCCTTACTTCTGCGCTGCTGCTGGCAATGGCTCTGCCTTCAGAGCTGGGCTCCCAGCCAGCAGTCACCGCTCTCCAGCTGCCCAGCTCTGAAGGCAGTGCCGCCGCCAGCAGCAGTGCAGAAGTAAGTGTAGCAGTACCACAATCCACCCCCCTATCCACACACACACACACACACACACACAAACTCCTTTTTGGATTAGGACACCTACACTTACAACACCATGACATTTCAGATTTAAATAGCTGAAATCATTAAATTTACAATTTTTAAAATCCTATGACTGGGAAATTGACCAAAATGGACTGTGAATTTGGTAGGGCCCTAGCTTTAGCACGATGGCTAGATCAGCAGAGCCACCTAATGTAGTCGCAGTGTATGTCGACAGGAGGAGGAGTTCTTCAGGCATATTGACACCACCTCCCTGAGCAACATTAGCATGGCTGACCGAAGCCCTCTTCCCTAAGCTGTGTCTGCCCTGGGGGTTTGGGCTGGCATAGCTACATCAGCTGAGACAGCCTTTCTCAACATTTTCCCCAAATTGGGCCCCCACAAGGTTTCAAAGCGTCACATGGCAGGTCCTCAGGGCTGGCTGGGCTCAGCTGCCAGCTCTGAGCATAGTAACCTCTGGGATCGCAGCGCCGCTCAAGTTTGGCCCAGCCGCCACGATGATGGGGGAGGGACAAACAGGTCAAATTCGAGTGAGTGGCGCTGCAACCCCATGCATCAGGTCACCCCACCACTCACAAATTTGGCCCAGCTGACCCCCCAGCACAATGCCCGCAGCAGGAAGCCAAGCTGCGCCCAACCAGCCCCAGGGGACTGGAGCTGAAGGAGGTACCCCTAGAGGGTGAGTGTAGGGTGGGCACTAAGCCCCCCCAGGCACAGAACCTGACCCCCCCCCCCCTTTTTTTGGGGGTGACACGCCCCCCCCCCCCCCCCCCATGTACTGGGTCACAACAAGCCATTTCTCCCCCACCCCTATTACTCCTTCAACATTTACAGATAGACCCTGAGCACAAGAAGGTTGTGAACCACTGAGCTGGGGGGTGTTTTCACACCCTTAAACGGCAGAGCTAGTCCAACAAAGCTTTGTAGTACAGACTTGGCCTCAAGCATGTGTTTAACACGTAAACCCTATTGAAGCCATCTGTACCACTCGCATACTCAACGTTAAGCCTGTCCTTAAGTGCTTTGCTGGCCCATGATTCTAGCCCTTTGCAATGGAGTGAATTAATCCTTCTGGAATATCCCTATTAAGCCACTCCCCCTCTCCTTATGTTTCCTTCCTGCAGGGGCCAAAGTGACACCCCTTGGAAAGCCAAGCCCCCATCGTTATCCCCTGCAGATGCCGGGAATGGAATGAGCTTAGTCACCTATTATTTCTTCCCTGAGCTCAGTTTTCCAGCCCGCATTTACTGAACTGCTCCAACACTGGATGTTCTGTTCGGAACGGATTTTTAAAAGGTTTCAAGGCCAGCCACTCGCTCTCTTTGGTTGCGGAAGCTATTTACGGCAGACCTGTGGTGGGACAAAAAGCCAGTACTTTTCAATTGCTGCTGGAGATTCTGTGTGGTACATTCACCAGCTCTTACAAAAAACAGGGACCAAAACATGAAGGCAGAGGAAACAAACAAGACAGCACAACGGATGCAGCAGCTATTATGGGAAGAATAGCCACCACTTAGTAGAACAGCGATTTGCATTTCTCCCACACCCTCCATCCAAGGATCTCAAACGTTAATTATTTAAGCCTCCAACATACATCATTAGCCCTGTTTTCCAAATGTGAGATTCAGACAAACTAATTCAAGGATTTGCCTAAGGTTGCAAAGCTCATCAGTGGTCAAATCCAAGTCTCCTTACTACTTGTCCTATGCTTAAAACCACAGGCCCATCCTATCCCCTCCTAAAAACATGTGCAAATCCTTCCTGGACATGACTCCAGAGACATCTTTGGCTTATTCCTATTGGGATTCCCCCCCCCCCCCCTTGAAGCTGTGCTGACTGAGCAAGTGCAATCAAGAAGCTGCTCTTAGGCACTAAGTGTGTCGCCATGCCCATCAGGAAATATATTTATGCTTCACTTAACACTGGAAATTGTACCGATTGGTTGCTGAACAAAAGCCACTCCAAATTAACAAGGTACAATACTCCAAGCAGCTGTTTTTGACTACTAAGAGCAGCAGGGTCTGCAGCGATATGGAAGTGAATAGGTAAAATTGACACAAATGTGCCCTCAGAGTCAACTTACGGCAGTGGGTAAAAATCATGAATGTGATTTAAAGTTATATAAATCAGTGCAAGCAAAGCCCAGCCTGAAGGCTACCGGCCATTGTCAACGGTCATTTTGTTACAGAGTGGGAAACAAAAGTAGTGGGCATGGCAAAACAAAGGTCTAATACACCCCTTACAAAGATGCTGTGCCTAGATCATTGAGGAACATAGGACTAGAAAGGACTTCCTAGTTCATGGAGTCCAGGCCCTGGCTATTTCAGGCAATCCCTTCATATATCCCATTCATAAGTTTATCAAGTTGCATCTTACAACTAGTTAGGTGTAGTTATGACTAAAGAGATAGGTTGTCACAACCAGGATTTCTGTGACAAAACCCAGCCTATTTCGATTTGTGTTGTTTAAGCCATAGAAAACTACCCCTTTGTATGAAAATATTTTTAGACAGATTTATGAAACCATCAAATGTAAAGATTCACCACATTTTATCAACACGAGGCATAGCAAACAATGTAATGAAACACTGGTGTGTCTCCTTAAATACATTTAAACTGTTAAGGGCAGCTATTCAAATGTCCTTCTAATGGAAAAGTGTAATTAAAATACTGTGGCAGGATTTTCCTTTTCTGAAAAAAGGGAATTAAGATTATACTTGTGGGGACAAAGCCATGACTTCCTATGACAAATAGGCAGCTTTAAGCATGACAGACTGCATATTAGGAATGAAGAGGTTCACAGGTCAAATGTGAGGCCCCAAATCCTGCAGATTTATGCAGGGAGGAGGGGGTTAAAACATGTGCCTGGTTGCAGGACCAAGGCCTCAAAACTTTAATTTAAGATTGTTACCTTATGAACAAGCATGTAGGGCCTAAGTGTCCTTTCCCACCCAGGAGTTCCTTCCCTGATAGTCAGAGGATTAATCCCTGTTTGGGGCGACTCATACCCATCCAGGTCTGTTTATCATCTCTTAATCAGGCCTTCATTTTGAGGCTAGATGAATCATTTGAACGGTCATTGGTATTATGGTTGCACCTAGTAACTCCAATTAAAAGTCAGGACCCCACTGTGCACTTTCCCTTAACATTCACACAATATGCATTGTCTACTCTGAATGCAGAAAACCCTGTACACAATACAGAAGATGCATTAGCTACGGAGAGCCAGTGCTAGGCATAAGTAGACTAAGCAATTGCTTAGGGCCCCAAACAGCTCAAGGGGCCCCCCCATCGGTTGTGGGGGGGCCAAAATATTCCTGCTTAGGGCCCCCAATGGACTAGCACCACCTCTGACTGACAGCCACATGTTTTAATGCTCAAGAATTTTGCCTCACCTTCCAAGACAAACCAAAGAAATATCCACAATGGTGAGTGATTCAAAGAAGCTAAGGAGAAAGCTGGTAAAGCTCTTGACCATCCAGGAGCTACACACATGTAGCTACAGGCCCCAATCCTGCCAAGAGCTCTTTGCAGGGAATCCCCTTTGCAGGATCGGGGCGATAGGTTACGTCATCTTTTGCAAGTTGCAATTTTGTCCGAAATATTGGCTGTATTTTGTTGTGAAGCGCAGCTAAGGAAAGACCAGACACACGTCAGACTAAGGCACGCTTTACAAAATGTTTCCTAACCCAGGCACAAGACCAAGTCACCCATCCTTATTACGTATCCCTCACCCTAGATGAGTAGAATTTTTGTGAGGCTGGTGTAAGTTGTATGGGCCTGATAGTCTGCAGTTCCCTTTGAGGTCACAAATTGCCGGTGCTTCTGCTCCATCTGAAGAGGGGAGGGAAATTGGCCCAAAATAAAGAAATAGATAAATAAATCACACGACACTTCCCAACGTAAGAGTTACAGCGCTTGACCGAAGATGAGGCCTTACGTGAGCAGACACTATGTCATGCATGCTTTAGTCTCAAGGCTCTCATTAACGCCCATGACAGATGGGCAGCTATAACCCTAAGCAGAATAATCCCTAACCCTGTACAGTTATTAGTTCTGCAAACTGAAATCAGTGACTAACGTATGAATAAACCAGGCATTCTCTTTCTCAAGGAAAGCCTTTATTTTCATTCCTCACACTCACAGTTGTACAACAATCACCATTGTAGGAACAACACTTTGTTGCATACAAATATTCACAAGAGCACAGAAGAGGTCCATTTCAGTGACAGCAGCTGCATTTCTTGGATGCTGGATCTTTGCAGACACAGCCCTTGGCACAGTTATTGCATCCAGCTGGGCAACAGGAGCAGCCGCCTAAATAAAATAAAAATAAGAGAGAGCTTATTGACAGCAACAAAGATGTTGCATTCTCTAGAACCTCAGGAAATGCAGCGTATGAAAGATGTCTTGATTGTGGTGGTTCCCCCTCCCCCCCCGTGATCTGTAGCTAGTAGAGAAAAGAATACTGTACATGGCATACGTCTCCCTGTTCTATACTAAAAGATTAACCTATTCAGCATTTAAAAGAACATCTTAATGTAGGTTCCAAGGGCCTTTGAGAATCAAGTTGTATAAAGGTCTAATTCTGCTCTCGGCCATTCCTTTGCAAGGACCCAATTCAATAAGCATATGCTTAAGTGCTGTGCTGTCTGGGGTCCTATAACCAGAGTATCTATTGACTTCAGAGTAGTTTCTCTGCTTTTAAACTGGAGTAACAGAGCAGAATGTGGCCCTGAATCTTTGGGCTCCTCTTCACCACTCTTGCTACTCCCACACCACACTGGAAACAACCTGATTACATCTCACTGGGTCCCCAATGCTTCAGCAATGCCATTTCCAAAGAAATTACAGCTTATGTGTTACGAAAGTGTCAAAATACTTCAAATCTAACCCACATTATCAGAGTTTAAAAAAAAAAAAAATCTACTCACTTTTTTTGCAAGATCCACTTCTACAATTTTTGCATTTGCAACTGCCAAGACAGCCACATGAGCCACCTTGGGGGATAAAGAGAAAAGAGAGCTCATCAACATTGTTCAACTAGAACATGGGTCAGACACCAAAAGGAGAATTTTATCCACAATCCTGTTCAGGTTATACAAAGTTCCAAAGCTCCATCCTACCCCGCGGCTCAATTTTCATTGTTTTTTCCTGTTACCTGGATCTTTCCAAAAAAGAAAAAAAAAAAGTTACCAGAAGAATCTTCTCACTCTGAGAAAAAAAAAGGGTATTTTAAAACATACTCGGCCCACTTACTAGATATTTAAATATAGCCCACCTTGCTAAGGTAAGACCAGGTGACATTTAAGTCTGGGAGTTTGGTTTCCACGATCTATTTCATAGCCCAGAGGGAAAAGCCAGAGTCACTCCAAGATCTAGAGATGCTTTCCCTTGTCCATGCTGATTGCATGCAATGCCGGTGGCTGTTTCCCAGAGGGGGGGAAACAGAGACCCTCCCCAGTGCTTAATTTGTAATGCAAGAGGCGCAGGGGCTCAAGTAATTGTTTTACATCCATAACTGATGCAGCAAGACCACAGGTGCCAGGGCTATGAACTGCCAAGCCTAGAGGTGCTGGGGGTTAGTCCTGGCACAGATTAAGCCCTGGACTCCCCGACCGGTCTAAGAACCCTTCTGGCAGCTTGGAGCAGGGTCTGTGCAGCCCGGGAGCAGGGAGGAGTCACTCACCGGTAGCACAAGGACAGCGCTGGGGGTCCATCGCTAGCTTGGCTCCTTCAGCAGCTGCTCAGTCAGAGGGAGACTCGGGGATCAGAGGAGAGTTTGGCTCAGGAGCTGCTGCTGCCTCTTTTTTATCCCGGCGGAGGGGTGAGGGCGAGCGCAAAACCTCCGCGAGCCCTGCGCACGGTCCTCGAAACACCAAAGGGGGACGCTGTCTGCAAACTCCTCCACCGAGTGCATTGCACGGTGCTGTATCCGCACAGACCGACCAGGGCGCCGTGTGCAACCTCCCCGTGCATTGCACGATGCTGTATCCGCACAGACCGACCAGGGCGCTGTGTGCAAACCCCCCCCAGTGCATTGCACGGTGCTGTGTGCAACCCCCCCAGTACATTGCACGGTGCTGTGTGCAAACCCTCCTCCCCCCCGTGCATTGCACGGTGCT
>NW_020664481.1:22148213-22158187 GCF_002925995.2 Terrapene triunguis
GGCAGGCCCCCCAAGTGGATTGCAGGGGGCGCTGCCGCGCCCCCCCCCCAGGTGCTTTGCCGGGGCGGGGGTCCCCCCCCCCCCCCCGTGCATTGCACGGTGCTGTGTCCGCACAGACCAAGCAGGGCGCTGTGTGCACCCTCTCCCCCGCCCCGTGCATTGCACTGTCCCGCACCTCTCTCCCGGGGCACGCGGACCCCCCCTGCACCGCCCCTCCTTCCAGGCTTAGCCCGTCCCACCCAGGGCACGGAAGCAGGAGCCTCCTCCCCGACCTGTCCCGGGGCGGAAGCTGCGGCCTGAGCCCCCGCAGCGGGTCGGTGGGGCCGTGCGCAAAGCCGGGGCTCGGCCGCCCAGCGTGACCCAGGCGCTCCCGGGCCCGTGCGGCGCCGGCCTCCCCCGGCAGGTGTCCGGCTCGCGGGGGGAGCGGGGACACGACCCTTCCCCACGTCCCCCGGGGCTAGCCGGGCACCGCGGGGCACCGCGCCCCCTGGGCACCAGGAACCCGCCTGGCGGCCCCTGCTGGTTCCTTGGCCTCCCTCTGGGAGCTGCACCGTCTCCTGCCATCAGTGTCACTGCTGCAGAATGTGCCCCCCCCCAGCACTGCAGTGACCCCCCCGCACCCCCCGCTCGTGCTGAGAGCAGCGCGTCTCCTCTCCCAGGGGCGGGTGCTCTCGGGGTGCTGCCAGCGGGCTGAGCCTCCTCTGTGAGCCCGAGAGCAGCGACCTGCCCTAGCCTAGGACACTGGGGGGGGGCAGTCCCTTCAAAGCAGGCTTGGCCTCATCTTTTCACAGTTAGGGCCTTGATTCCCTTAAGATACATGAAGTTGATTATGCTCAGGGCAGTCGGTGCTGGGAGTGTAATAGGACGCACCGGAAGGCCACCCCAGGAAAATGGCTGAACCCCCACTGTACCACACCCCTCTCCCCCGCAGACTGAGGGCTAACACGAGCCCATGGCTGGAAGTTGAAGCGAGACACAATCAGACTGGAAATAAGGCAGGTGTTTGTAACAGCGCAGGTTAACCCCCCTTGGAACAATTCGTTCCCACGGGTCTGGGTGGATTCACCGTCACTGACAGCTTTTTAAAATCAAGATTGGATTTTTTGGGGTGAAATAGGCTCTGGTTCAAAGGGAATTATTTTGGGGCAGTTCTGTGGCCTGTTACACACACTAGGTCAGACTAGATGATCACAGGGGTCCCTGCAGGCCTTGGAGGTGACAAGTCATTCTGAACATTGCTATCAGCGATCAATTGCAGCTTCATCTGCCTCCTCTTCCCCTTTCCTACTTTTAGGCTCCCCTTCCCCCACCGCAGGCAGCATGAAGAATCTCAGCCTAGGTGAGACTAAGGCCTGCTCTCCCTGAGCCACCACCCCATTGTCAGTTTTCCCTGTTCATTCCCAGGGGACCCCACTAACAGGTCTGTTGCTGGGGCAAAGAGCCTGCAGGGAAAGGAAAAGAAAACCCCAGAGCATGGGAGAACCACTGAGGAAATTCCTTTACCCCAGTAGTACAGCAGGTTGGGAGCAGGCAGGGAGGCAGCCAGAAGTTGTTCAGGAGGGGTGGAATGGGGAAACTATCCCTCTGCTCTGGGAAGTGAGGGGATGATCGAGCCTGGCACTGCCATTAGAAAGATGCTTGATTATGACAGGTCTCTGTGGCAGATGAGTGGAAATCTGTTACAGCTGGGCACGCCAATGTGGACACCTCATACCGTGCAGGGAGAATCACCAGATGCAGTAGCTTCAAGCAGGACCTGGTCACATGCAGAAATATCAACTCCATTTTAGCAAAGCCCTTTAGAAACAAAGAAAATCTGGCTTCTGTTACATCCGTGCAACCCCACTGCATCCCCCAGTGTTTGTACAGCAGAAGCGGTTGGATGCAGATGATCAGACAGACTTCAGTGGGATCACCTGGGTATAGATGAGGCCAGACTGTAACCTTGTGTTTACTGCCCACATAGTGATTACAATTAAGGGCATGCATTTAAGGCACTCTGAAGAGGCCTAGTGCTGGATAAGGGTAAAGAAATATTGCACCATAGCAACAACAAATCCTTTATCAAAACAGCCAAGTCTCAGGGGGTTTCCTCCAGCTCTATTCCCCTAAGGGAGGACCGTTCAGAGCAACTGCACCCATATTCCTCCTCTGTCCCCTCTCAAGGGCACCTACCCTAGGCTCCCAGCTCCTCAGCTCTCACCTCTTGGGTGAAAAGAACAGGAGTACTTGTGGCACCTTAGAGACTAACAAATTTATTAGAGCATAAGCTTTTGTGGGCTACAGCCCACTTCTTCGGATGCTGTAGCCCACGAAAGCTTATGGTCTAATAAATTTGTTAGTCTCTAAGGTGCCACAAGTACTCCTGTTCTTTTTGCGGATACAGACTAACACGGCTGCTACTCTGAAACCTCTTGGGCTGAGGCCTATCTCTCACTCTCTCCTGAGATGGATTTTTCTAGGCTGTACAGTTCCCTGCCTACTCTATGATAGCCTCAGCAAGCCAGGCTGCCTAGTGTCTGCATTTTGCAGTCTCCAAAGATGATGAGCAGCCCTAATTTATAGCAGTTATACATTACCATGCAGCTCTAAGCAAAGAGATTAGTTTTTAAGTACTACAAGGAAACCATAAAAGTTCCTATACACACACTAACAACTTGCTACAAGCTCCTGGAGCATAGGAAACCTACCTTCTGGGTGGAGCAGGACCTGTCCTAGTGGTTGTGGCAGCAGTTCAGAGCAATGGCAAGTGTAGATCCAGGTACTGATCCCATAGTAAAGCCAGAGTCAAAGAACCAAGCAAAGTCAGAGCCAGGAAGACAGTGACTACACTGATGCATCCAGGAGTAAAGAGCTGGAGCAGGGTAAGTACAGCTATAGGTATGATATATAATGAGCCATCACTAGACTGATGCCACTGCTGGGCTCAAGTAGCAGGCTGCTGGCTCCCCTGCCCAGTCAGGAAGCACAACCATTTGTAAAAGGCTCATTGGGCCCAGCTGAGTTTACTAGGTTGCCTAGCAACTAGGCTGGGCAGTGGCTGTGCGCCTCACACTTACCAGAAGTCATCCATCAGTCTGATGGGGCCACAGTAGACCAAAGCCCTGGGAGGAAGGATTGGGGCTCCCTTTGACAGAAGATCCTGCTGTTGGCCGGACAAGAAAGAAGGCCCTGAAAAGGTGGATAAGGTATTATCTTTTTTTGGACCAACTTCTGTCAGTGAGAGAGACAAGCTTTCAAGCTTACACAGAGCTCTTCTTCAGGTCTGGAAAACTAACTCAAAGTGTCACTGCTCAGTACAAGGTTTGAACAGATGGTTTAGCACAAGCAGTTAACATATTTCAAGGCACTATTCAATAGGTGTTTACTTATGCTAACCAATCTATTCAAATCTTGTATTCAACAGTGACACTTCGAGTTCCTTTCCCAGACCTGAAGAAGAGCTCTGTGTAAGCTCAAAAGCTTGTGTCTGACAGAAGTTGGTCCAATAAAAGATAATACCTCACCCACCTTGTCTCTCTAATATCCTGGGACCAACAGGGCTACAATACTGAATGCAAAGAAGGCCCTGAGTCTGTTTTAAGTCAGGCTTTTCATCCAAAAGTCCTTTCTTTCTCTATTTGTCTCTGGAAAATCCAGTTTGAACTACTATATTTGAGTGTCTCCAGTGGGGACACCTCAATGGAGGTGTTACACCCTCAGTGAATTTGCCTAATTGCCCCCCCATTCTTTGCTCCTGCAGGAGCTGTGGTCACCCTCCCCCATGGAATTACATCCAGTCCCTGGCTCACAATGATACATAAACATAACAGAGTAAGATCTCCCAAAGAGGTCAATTTCCCGTCACAAGCCTTAAAACAGCTGGGTCCCAGTAAGAACAGCACTAAGCTTCAGAAAAGGTGGCCACAAAGCTTCTAAAATCCACAGACACTGGGGAAAAATGATCTCCTTGGGAGCCATCCCAATTAATGGATTTTCTGGATGAAAATGAGCATCTTGTATTACCTGGAAATAAATTGCTCCAGCCAATTACACCCTTTGTCAGCGTTCTGACAGATGAACAAGGAACCAGACCCTTACGCTTGTATTACTGAGTCCCTCGTGATTAGGGTTACCACCTGGCAGGGCCAGTATTTGACTGGTCTGGCCAGTTTTTTATGGCATTGCCAGTTGGCAGAAAAATAATTTAATCTGCTGGATTTTTTTTACATGGATCTAAAGATTTGCATTATTATCACAATACACTGGGATACCCAATGTTAAAAGTTTCTGTGTCCCACTAACGATGTGGCAGTGCTCCCACATCTGCAGTTTAAGTAAATGATGTCATCAGTCTTATCCTATATGTGTTAGCTCTCTAGATACGATAAGTGGCTGTTGAAAGGGAAGGGAGATTGCGGAGTGGCCTTGTGGTTGGGGTTGCATGGTTGGCCGGGATGATGAAGGAAAAGCCACAACCGACAGATCAAATATAAAACATTTTCAAAAAGTGCCCGGATAGTGGGTGTTGCCATTTTAGGGCACCAATCCTGCAACACCTCGGGCTAATTTTCCAGGGCGCTGAGCATCCCCTGCTCCCACTGACTGATATTCAGCCCGAATGTTCCCCTTCTTAATTTCCTCCTATTGCACTCTGGATGCTCCCCGTTTACTGTGCTCAATAATCCCTTTCCTTCCTTGGGGTTTACACCCTTCAGATATTAGCAGCATTTCCTCATGCCCACCCATCCCACTTTAGCCACCCCTTAGCCCAGTTCTATATATTGAACCACATTTCCAGTCAATCCTCAGAAACCAGACCCCCTCCAGCCTCCTGATCATTTTTGTTTCTCTTCTCAGCGCTCCCTCCAATTCTTTCATATCTTTCCAGTAACGAGAGGCTCTGGCCTGAACACAATATTCCACATGCCGTTGCCTTAATGCTGTGAGGTAGGAAGCTATCGTCTCCATGTCCGGTGACAGGTAGCCCAGTATTGCATTCGTGCCTTACTGCACTGCCAGCTCATATCTAGCATACTCACCCGGAGGGAGCCCCTGGGAGGCTGTAATCTTGAAAGAGCCCGAGGGCTGATAATGGGCAGCATGTTAGCCAGAAGCTAGCCTTTGAGAGGAAGGATGGTGCAGTGGTTAAGGGTGCCACTTGGGAGATCTAGGTTTAGTTTTCTGCTCTGCCACAGATATCCTTAGGCTTGGTCTAAACTGTAAGGCATCTTGCGTCAACCTGTCAGTGTCCACACTACAACGTTGTTCCCACTGATGTCAGTCGCCCACTACACCGACCTAATAACTCCCCCTCCACGAGAGGCGTAGTGCTTAGGTCGATGTAGTTAGGGTGACGCAGTGTCTGTGTTGACACTGCGTTACGTACATCGCCTGTTAGCTGTCAGCCCTGCGCAGGGCTCACAGCTGGAGCCTGGCCACCCCAGGGTTGACAGCCTGACCCGCACATCCCTGGGTGGGGGGCTCCAGTGTCCCACAATGCCCCACACAGTTAAGTTGGTGGAAGTGCTCCTGGGGAGGACATGTACCACCAGCGGGAGTCGGGAGCATAGTGTGGACATGAACCACTGCAGTAATTACAGTGGTGGTTGTACATCCACCTAACTTAGGGTGACTTAATTTTTTTAGTGTAGACAGGTTCTTAGTCACTTAGTCTCTCTGGGCCTCAGTTTCCCATCTGTACAGGGGGGATAATAGCACAGCCCCCCACCCAGGGATGTTGTGAGGATAAATAGACTAGAAATGCCAAAGAGTTGAGTGTTAGACCTCACTTTGCTTGGCCAGCCAGGCTATGGAATTGCTGAGCAGCAAGAATTAGGACATGGATTCTGGTCAGGTGCAATGGGAGGATGTATTAAAATCTAGCAGTTTAGAAGTGAGTGCGAAAGCAACAATAAACAATGTGACTTCCCAAGGCACTCCTGGTGCCCCAGAGGGGGCAAGGAGGCCCCGGCTTCCCTCCACATGTGGAGTCCAAAATGACATGGGCCTTCTTTCCTGCTGCATCACGGCTCAAACTCTATTTATCTTAGTACTTTTATGGTCCCCAGTACTGGAACACCTGAGCACTGCACACTCTTTAGCTGGCCATTTTCTAAAGTGGTAGATTTTAATCCTTCCTCCCAGGGCACTCGCGTCACTAGATTTTTTAGTTCCCCAGTTTGCCATCCTGAAATCTCATATCCTTTGCTCCCTCCTCCAATTCCTTGCTGTTGCACGTGGTCAGTCGTTCTCAGCTAGCTCCCCTCTTGTTCTCATAGTCATTTCTCCCACCTGTCGGTAAAAAACCAGCCCCAGGAATGACTTTTCCTCTGGGTAGGGTAACTACTTTCCGTCTCATTCTCTTTTAGAAGAGTCCCACTGCAGACAAACGGGTACCCATGCCACCCCCGGGAGGCTGCAAGCTTCAGACAAGCGCCCAGGAAGCCAACAAGCCCTGATACGACGATCGAGGGGCCAGTGAGCCCCTGCTCTTTCCCAAACAGTTAAATGTTTGCAGTCTCTAACGAGCCCCTGGTTTTTAATTAGTGAGACTGTAGCTAACTCAGCTATTTTCCCTTAATCTTTGTATGTCCATGTCTACCATTGTGGCTGGTTGTATTTGTATTGTTGCATTCTGGGCAGCTTGCCCACAGGGCCCCATGTGAATAGAGTGCCTACAGGACATACATACAGAGCAACGCCTACAGCAACCTAGTCTGGGACACCCTGGCCTAGTGCATCGAGCTGGAAGACTAGTCAGATCAGTTACCCCTGCAGTTGGGGATTCTATCTAGACTGTAAAGCAAGGGTTCTCAAACTGGGGGTCAAGACCCCTCCAGGTTTTGAGCCAGCCCTGTCACCAGCTGGTTATAAATGCATTTGGAAGTAGCAGTGTAAACAGGCCCCAAGTTGATGCAATATATGTGTTAAGACGGGGGTGGGCAAACTACGGCCCACAGGCCGAATCCGGCCTGTCAGGGCTTTGGATGTGGCCCTCGGGATTGCCCCCCGTGGCGCCGCAGGCCCCGCGCTGCTCCCAGAAGTAACCGGCACCATGTCCCCCCGGCCCCTGGGGGAAGAGAGGGAGGGCAGAGGGCTCCATGTGCTGCCATCACCTGCAGGCACTGCTGCCCGCAGCTCCCATTGGCCAGGAACAGGGAACCATGGGAGTTTCGGGGGAGGTACCCGCAGGCAAGGGCAGAGCCCTCTACCCCCCCCAGAGCTGCTCCAGGTAAGTGGTGGCGGGCCAGAGCCTGCACCCCAAACCCCTCCTGCACCCCAACCCTGAGTCCTCCCCACATCCCCTGCCCTGAGCCCCCTCATACACTGTGCCCTCCTGTGCCCCAACCCCCTGCCCTGAGCCCCCTTCCACACCCCACACTCCCTCCCACACCCCAACCCCAGCCCTACATTCATGGCCCTGCATGCAATTTCCCCACCCAGATGTGGCTCTCAGGCCAAAAAGCTTGCCCACCCCTGTGTTAAGAAATCAGGATGAAGGTATGTTACGGCAGCTTAGACTCCACTCCTCCCATACTTAAACTCTCAGCCTTGGACTCGCTTCTGAATTTGGCACAATGGATTGAGGGTCAGCATCGTGCAGAACTAGGCCTGGTGTTCTAGAAACAGGGATTCCTAGGCTGCTTCCCCTTGCTACCAAGAGGCAAAAATAACTCTCAGAGCCAACACTACAGAAATATTGGGTTTGAAAACATTTCTCCTCTTGCCTGAAGCTCTGCCTGGCAAAAGCCAAGCCAAGCCAGCACAGGAAGCTTTAGTCTCCAGGCTCTTGTTAATGCTCCCATGAGATGTGCTGCGAACACCCTGTGCAAGAACTAAACTCTGAACAGCTGGAAATCACTGAATTGAATGAACGTGCGGAATAAATCAGGCATTACATTTCTCAAATCATGGCCTTTATTTTCATTCAACTTCAAATCGACATTTCTGAGAAAGGTACAAAATAGTCTCTGCTATATTACAAACAAAATTAGTTTCCCCTTTCATACAGAATATTTACAGAACAGAAGAGAGCCACTTTAGGGACAGCAGCTGCATTTCTTGGATGCTGGATCTTTGCAGACACAGCCCTTGGCACAGTTATTGCAGCCAGCTGGGCAACAGGAGCAACAGCCTGAAAAAATAAAAAAATCAAGACAAAATTATTGGAGATGCCAGACAACAAACAAACCGCCCTCCCCCATAAGAATCTTAGGAAGTTCAATGTGGAAGAGACAAGGAGCAAAACCATGCTGTGAACTGGACCTTATGAAATATTAAAACATCTCAGTTGTACTGTTAATACATATTCCCCACAAAAAGACTTCACATAAAAGTCAAGATTGGACGATCCTGGGTCATTTCCCACCTTAATATAGGTCAGAATCCCTTATCTGACTCAACAGTTTTGTTAAGAACACTCTGGTTGGCATAGGAAAGAATAGAAGTTTTTACAAATTATAGTTATGGAAAGGACACTGATTCCACCTTTCAGGCCCACACTTTGAAAGCAAGTATACAGTTTAACAACAGATGCCCTGCTCCTGCAACGCACCTGCTTATCTTAAAGCAGGTGCTTAAATCCATCCCCATTCAGCAAAGCACTTGCTGCCTGATCCAAGATCCCACTGAAATGAAAGGCAAGACTCACGTTCCCTTTGATGGGCTTTGCAGCAGGCCCATAAAGCACAGCCCTAACTCCCACAGACTAAAAGTTGAGCACACACTTAATTGTTTTGCTAACATCAGGGCTAGAAATTCTAGCTTCTCTATTCCAGCTTCCATTCTGCTGCCATGGAAGCCAGTGACAAAACCCTCATTCATCTCAGTCTGAGCAAGGCAGGCAACTCCTTTGTGGACAAAACATTTTTAAAGGGGGGAAAAATACTCACTCTTTTGGCAAGAGGTGCAGCTGCAGTTTTTGCATTTGCAGGAGCCAGCACAGGTACAGGATCCACCTTGTGCACAGAGAGAGAGAGAGGAGGGAAATGAGCATCACAGCTAAAACTAAACCACAGCTTGGACTAAAAACGAGAGGACAATCAGCAGGCAAGGGGAGAATTGTATCAGCAGCAGGGAAAAAAAACAACCCAGCAACAGGGCAAGTCAATAGACAGACCGTGGGCCAAATTTGGATCCCCAGGCGTTTAACAGACCATAAAGTCTTTTTATTAATTTATTGTTATCATTATTGTATTCTTTTCTCTTGAGTCTGGACCTTGACCAAGAAATTTGGACCTGGACAAAAAATAATTGATTTCCCCCCATCAACAGGTTTCATCTCAGTCAATCGCTTCCCATTGCTCTGCTAAGGATAAATCACCTCCAGGTTATCCCTTGGTTTGATTTTGTCTGTCACCTGGATCTTACAAAATTCACGGCAGAATCTTTTTCCCACTCCCCGAAAAATATTCTTGAAAGTTGCCTAAAACCTGATTCCCACCGCCGGAAAAGGATATTTGCCAGCCAGCCCAGGGCGCTAAGGTAAACACAAGTGACCCTGGAACCAGGGAGCTTGGTTTGCAGGATCTAGTCCCAGTGATTTCACAGCAGCCCCGAGGGAAAAGCCAGAGTCGCTCCCGGGTGCACAGATCTCTCCGGGTGCACAGGCGGGTGGTTGTGTCCCAGCCAGGGGAAAGCCGAGCCCTGTACGAACCCGCCACCGCCGGGGCTGGGGGTCTCTGCAGCGGGGAGGCGTCACTCACCGGTAGCACAAGGACAGTCCTGGGGATCCATCGCTCGCTGGGGTGTTGCTGCAGCAGCTGCTCAGTCACCGGGAGGCTCAGAAGAGAGGGGAGGTTTGGAGCGGGGCTGCCGCTGCCCCCTATTTATCCCGGCGGAGGAGTGAGAGCGAGCGCAAAACCCCCGCCCCCGCCAGCCCTGCACACGGGCCCCGAAGCGGTAAACAACGCTGGGCGCTGCCGGCGGGTCCTATCCCCGCACAGACCCCGCGCCGCGTGCAAACCCGCCCGTCCCGAGTGCATTGCGCAGTG
>NW_020664481.1:22163187-22163269 GCF_002925995.2 Terrapene triunguis
GTGCATTGTGCAATGCTTCGGGGGTGCCCCCGCACAGACTCCGCGCCGCGTGCAAACTGCAAACATCTCACACACACACACA
>NW_020664481.1:22163279-22175554 GCF_002925995.2 Terrapene triunguis
CACTGGGATTCATCCCAGACCTGCAGCACTATGCGGTCCCACCAGTCCGTGCTTGTTTCCCGGGCCCAGAATCGCCGTTCCACAGCATCAACATGACCCATTGCCACCATGATGTCCATGGCGCGGGGTCCCGTGCTTTGTGACAGGTCTGTGCCACTCTCAGACTTCATGTCCTCACCGCGCTGCCGTAGCCTCCTCGCCCGATTTCTCAGCATCTGCCTCTGGAAAAGGTGGATGATAAGGTGCGAGGTGTTGACAACGGCCGTAACTGCAGCGATGGTCGCAGCGGGCTCCATGCTCGCAGTGCTGTGGCGTCCGCGCTGTCACTCACCAGAAAAGTGCGCGAACTGATTGCCCGCCGGCGCTTTCAGGGAGGGAGGGCGGGAGTGACGGTTGGATGACGACAGTTACCCAAAATCATCCTCAACACATTTTTTTCCCCAGAAGGCATTCGGGGCTCGACCCAGAATTCCAATAGGCAGCGGGGACTGCAGGAACTGTGGGATAGCTGCCCACAGTGCACCGCTTCCAATGTCGACGCTTGCCCCGTTAGTGTGGACTCACAAAGTCGAATTACTGTCCTTAGTGTGGATACACACGTTCGACTTTGTAATATCGATTCCACATATTCGATTTAAGTAAAATCGAACTACTCTCGTAGTGTAGACATACCCATAGATACCCAGTGCAGTCCCAGCCAGAAGAACTCCAGAGCTGCCCTCTGGATCCGGGCCAGTATCTCCAGGGCCCCTCACAGACCCGGGCGCTGTGTAGAAACGCCTGCATCCCCAGTGTATTGCACGGTGCTATCCCCCGCCCAGACCCTGGCACTGAGTGCAAAGCCCTCCGCAGTGCATTGCACGGTGCTATTCCCGCATAGACTAGGGCGCTACTGAAAGCACCTGTGTCCTGGAGTGCATTGTATGGTGCGATTCCAGCATAGACCCCAGGGCGCTGAGTGCAACCCTCACCCCCTCCTCTCCCTCTCTGAGTGCAGTGCACGGTGCAATTCCAGCATAGACCCCAAGGCGCTGCATGCAACACTTATCCTTAGTGTGATGGTTATTTTATTTCCCTCATCGGGACCATGGTACTAGAGGGCCTGGGGGGGCAACTGTTCCAATAGCACGCACCGATCAGGGCCAGCTCTAGGGTTCACACAGGTGCTGGGAATGGGCGGGGGGGCTGCCCCACCCCCTGGCTTGACGTGGTTTCCATCAATACAGGGTTTACAATTTATTCAGTGGCTCTCAGCACCCCCTCTATACAAATCGTTCCAGCCCCTCTGATATTGTGCTGGCCGAAGCTGTGTCTGCGCTAGGAAATGGGCCTGTCTGTGATCGCTTTACCTGGCCTGCCTGGGGGCTGTAACGCAGCCCAGACTCTCCCCCGAACTATGCTCTGAGGGCCTGTGTCACCCTGACCTGAACCCTGCCCCCCGCATGCCAGGTGTGCCAGGCGGAGAATGGAGTGGCCACACCCTGGTAGAATACTGTGTTAGCTCTTTGCAGCACCTTTATGTCCCCTGTATGCCACACCCTGGTAGCAATGGGAAAGTGCTAGTGGCAGCAGGGATCGGGGGTTTTCACCATCATGTCATCTCCTGCTCCAGCAGGGTTACATGGCAGGGTGGTGAAAACTCCAGGGTCCCGTTTGCACTACAGCTTCCAGTGTTGCCTCACTGGTGGTGAAATATGGCTACCAGGCGTGCTAGTGTGCACTCAAGTGCCGTCCCCCTTCCCTGTGGCAATGTGAGCAAAAGGGTGCAAAACAACAGATGCTTCTTTGGCCACAGATCCAATTGGCTGAAGCCGATCAGCCATTAACTCAGAAGCAAATCCACAAGTTTTCTGTCACACATTTACCCCAGTTCTCATAAATTGCAAAAATAGCTATACAAGGTTATGAGCAAACCAGTAGATCTTTTACATGCCAGCAGCCGGGGTGTTTATGTTTACTCTGTTTGCCTCATTCAGGACTTTCTCTGCGTTCAGAAACATTGGGCAGTGATCAACAGTCATTTCCTCACAGTCTGTCATTCCAAGACTGTCTCCACATCCACAGGTATACAATTTTCCTACAGAGAAATGAATCACACATGTTAGCCAGGAACAGAGTGTAAGAGTGTGCATAGGGCAGGAAGGGGAGGATTGAGGATAGAGGGTAGAGTCTGAGTCACATTCAGCCCTGTTGTAAATAGGCTTTTATTCCACTGAAATCAATAAAGACTGGACTGTGATATCTTTACCCGCATTGAGTAGTACCCTACTCCTCAAACACTTATAGAGTAAGATGCTATTTGACTCTTTGAGAGCACGTGTGAATCACTTGTTATGGACCCCTACCCAGAAAAACACTGAAGCACATGAGACTTTGAGAACAAGAGTAATCCCATTGATTTTAAGAGTTTATAATTCATATTACAGTAGTATCAAGAACTCCCAGCTGAGATCAGGACCCCGTTGTGCTAGGCACTGTACATCCACATATAAGAGACAATCCTAGTCTGTTAGAGACAAGACAGAGAAAGGGTGGGAGGGAAAACAGGCACAGAGGGGTGAAGTGACTTATCCAAGGGCATACAGCAGGTTAGTGGCAGAGCTAGGAATAGCACCTGCTTCTCCTGACTTTTAGTCCAGAGTTCCCGTCACCTAGGCCACACCAACAATGTACATGTTCAGCATGCGCCTCAGTGCTTCGCTGGATCAGGGCCACAACCAGTTCACTTGGCTCACATGCCTCGTTTGGAAGTTGTAATTAATATACCCCCACGATTCCTTTTTGCAAATACCTGTGCTGAGCAAAAGGAGAACTGGTACACAAAATACACTTGTACCTGGAAATATGATTCACCCTCTGCATGCATCCAAATGATCTGTACTGTGCCCCAGCTTTTAAATAATCCTTTAGTGGAACCCCTTCTGTGTGCCAGCCCCCTACGGGGTCTCACTCTTCCTTAAGGGTCGGCTGTGTGGTCTCAATGCCTTTGAGCTGAGCCTCTGGGCTCCCGCACTCCTGTTTCACACTATGAGCTCTGTCCAGTGAGCCCAACAGAGACTTTTACTGTCTTCAGGGACCAATGCACATCGGCAAGTATTGGTAGAGCCCTGCACGGATATAAAATTTGTATCTGCATCCGATCTGCAAACATGGTCCGCGGATATAAAGCATATATCCACAGATTTGCAGGGCTCTAAGTATTGGCAGTGACACCTGGCAGCTTTTTCAAAACAGAGCAAGGTTTATTAGGCAACTGGACACAGCATTGGGAAGTCCTTAGGTTAAGACATTGTCTATGCTCGCCGAGCCAGCATAATCAGCCAGCCAAGATGCTGTGGAATCCATTTCTGGCCCTGCCTCTCTGAGTCGGTCCCAGGTGAGAGTCCACTGTCGAACTCCTGCAGACCCAGGCTGAGTTCACATGTTCTGACTGCTGGAGATTCCTGTGGATAGGTGTCAGTTGCTCAGTCCTTGGGGCTTCCATTGGCTTTGTGGACCCTCCATTGATGTGGGTTGGTTGCAGCCAGCCCTTTAATAACCCATTAATTCAACCCCAGTGAGCCAACACCATATCTCTCCTGCCCTGCCCCAAGAGCAGATTTAACACTTCTGCAATGGGTAACAATGCAAAGTACAGAGGGAAACTGAGGCACACATAAGAAGCATAAAAATATTACAGAAAGTTTCTACTTCGTCACACCTTGTCTACAAAGCTCTCTGCAGCTGAATGAGGAGCTTGCGTGTTACAGCAAGGTGAGTGTGACATCATTAAATAACCATATGGGTAATCCTACCAAAGGTGTTTAACAGCCACATACAGTAGCTTTAAGCAAAGCCAGGTAAGTAAGAGTGTCTACAGCAGTGCTCACTGAGTGCATATTTGCCGACGAACATCACTTCGTTCTGCTTGGACTGGAGATAGAAAAAAAAAAAATCAAAGTGTTTGGTTAGTTACCCAAACAGTGATTGCACTTCACAACACAGAGGACATGAAAAAAGACACACTGTACCAGGGATTGCATCACTCCAAACGGTTTCATGGAGATTAACAGGAAACCAGACCTTTTCTCCCAAAGTCAGAGTATTGCACCACCCCATAACAGGAAGGACTAACGGAGAAAACCCAGCTGTATACTCGCTATGTCTGAATTGCCATCAGAAGTCCAAGGGGCTTCGCCTAAATGCCAGACATCAGACAAGAAGGGAACGGAGAGAAAGGGTGGGAAAGAATCTTAACTCCTGGAGGTGGAAACTCCATTTTTCCAGGAACAAATCACCATAACTCCCAAACATGCTAGTCTAACACAAGGGGTGTAGCTTACACTAGTTAGGATAAACATGTATTAGGGATATCGACCGTTGGGCTTCAGGGCGTAAGGCAGACACTGCCTGCCTGGGATTATTCAGAGTTAGTGTTTAATAGTTATATTCAGGACCCTGTGTGTACTGTGTGGTGCAATGTGTCACAAACTGCTTCTGTATTCCTCACTCGTGGTCCAGCAAGGGCACTGGGTCCTCAGCTTCCACCTCTCTTGTGTCTCTCTCCCTTCAGATCAGAGTTTTTCCAGGCACAGTCCCCGGCCTATACTGTGAATGCCCTAGCAAGTCAGATGGCTAAACAGGCCTACTCTGCTTTGTCTCCAGAGGTTATACACAGTGTAATCACCTATAGTTATAAGTTATACACCGCTCTTTCTAAACAAGCACATTTATTCTTAAGGTGAAAGCATTACAGAGAAAAGACTTCAAAGCAATAAAAGAACCTACATGCATGCCAGTAAGCTTACCAGAAATCACCCCCAACTTCAGCTAGGGCTCTGGTAAGAGTCAGTGCTTCAAACCCCACCATGGGGGGTTTCTGTGGTTACAAGTTGATAACAGCTGTTAGCTCAGAACAAGAGCCCCCATGAATAGGTCAAGTCCTTCCAGTTCTTCTCAGGAAGGATTGGGGCCTCCCTTGGACAGAAGGTCCTGTCCATTTGCTGGATCAGAAAGAAGGCCCTGAGTCAGTTTAAACTCGGGTTATTTGTCCCAAAGCCCTTTCTTTGTCTGTTGGTCTCTAGAGAATCTGTGTGAACCAGTATATGTGAGCGTGTCCAGGTGGGGATACCTCTTGGGAGGTGAATTTGCCCAATCACTCCCCACTGTTCTGAGCTCCTGGGGGCTGTGTCCTTCTCCCCCAGGGAATTAAACACAGCCCCGGCACACAATGAAACATAAACTTAATGTAGTAAGATCTCCCAAAGACTTTACACAAAATTGCTGAATCTGTCACACAATGATCCCAAATTCTGCAGCCAGGACCTCTCCATACATAATACACATGGTTAATGTGCTACAAAACTCCATATACAATATAACTACCATCACTATTTGTCCCCATAGGTGTAAGGTCCCAGGTCGCCTTTGGAGTGGAGGTGTTGTGCCTTGTGTGGGAAAATGCTGGATTGATCCAAGTGTCACTGAATGCTGACAGAAACTGTGTCAAACTGGGTGACATTTGTTGTCAGTAGCTACCGGTGTGGTGCTCTGCTCTTGTTCGATGATGATAACAGTCGGCTGCGTGCGTGTTCCCTCTGTGTGCTGCCCCAGTTCTGCACAGATTGCTGACACAGCAGACCCCAAGAGAACCCCCAAAGACCACAGACTCTAGTAAGGTACGAAGGAACCCGAGCCAGGTTTATTGTCAAACAAAGCACAGGAATAGTTTCCCGTAGACTCTACAAGACATACTACGAATTTGTGCCCCCTGGCAATAGACCGGCTCAGTCAGTGGCGGGACTTTCCACTGCCCCCGGGGCCAGACAAAGATGTGCACACCTACTTTTATACAGTTACAGGACAGATTACTCATCCCTACTGACTTATTGAGGTACAGCCCCTTGGCTCATTAGGGTGCTGTCTCCTCCTTTGATCATGTTGTTTCAAACAAACAGATCTATCCATCATGCTGTCCTTTTGACCCTGTCTTTAAGATGCACCTGCCTGTTCCTTGTTATCTCTGTGGAGTGTCCTCGTATCGGGATGTCCAGGTGCCATCTTGGCACAAGTTCCTCTTATTAGCACTTATATGTGGTTGCACCTGCTTCTAGCAGCCCACTTCTCGCCAACTTCTGTGAGTGGGACCTGCCTCTGGCTCACAGCCCAGCTTTTGCTTAGCAATGCCTGGAAGTACTTTGGTTCAGGCTTCAGGCCTCAGACTGGGCCTTTGATACAAGAGTTTATGCTTCAGGGCCTCATCTTACTACAACATTGACGACTGATTTAATGACTGTAACGTCACAATAAAGCCCGCTGATGTGCCTCTCCCCCACGGCTGTTACAGACATTGCAGTTTTTAAACTAAAGGCTGGGGAAACCGACAGGTGCGGAGGAGCACGTGGTTCGGACAGACACATCCCTTAGGGGAGGCTCTGTTAATGGAGATTGTCTATGTCCTAGTAAGGAGGAGAGGATGGAAGATAATAAAATGCAGGTAGGATCTGATGAGAAACAGTCAAATGAAAAAAGTCTCTTTCAATTACATCATGAGCCCAGGCTCCAGCCCGAGGGGAACATCTATCCTGCTAGTTTTAGCCCCACAGCACGAGCCCTGCATGCCTGAGGCAGTTGACCCAGGCTCTGAGATTTGCTGCTGCAGGGCTTGGGGTTTTTTGCAGTGTAGACGTACCCTCACAAATCAGTCTGCCTCGGGTCAGCAAGCACTCAGGACCCGCGTCCTAGGACCCTGCTAAGGGGGGGTGGGTCAGAACCCGAGTCCCGCAGTGGCTTGGCTGAACCATGTAACAAGCGCTCCATTGCCAACTGCAAAAATCCACTTCTACCTTCCCTGAGCATATGCACCAGCCACTCCCCAGCCTGTGTAACCCTTCAGTGCTAAAATATACACACCGCCACCCTGCACTCCTGTTCAGACCTCTATAGGTGTCACCCTGCTACTTCTTCCCCGTTTTTAAAGACAGTAAACAAGCATCATTCTTCCCTCTCATTCAGCCTCAGAGTAACTCTTTCGTTGCCAGACTGAGGTTCCCCGGTATCACTTCAGTCCAATCAATCCCCCACCTCTGAGTTTATCGGGTCGCTGTAGAACCCACCTTCAGCTGCCTGGTTCAGCTTTTACTCCAGCCCTGCATATGGCTTCGTTTGGGATGGAGACCAATATTGTTTCAGTTACCTGGTTCCATACAGGAGCTTGCTTGTGTCTTACATTTGTCCCAAAATGGTTGGTTACATCAACCCATTTCAATGAGGTTTAACTTAAGATAAAACAATTAATAAAAATTCTTTTTTCATTTAAAAATCCTCTAGACTAGGAATACTTTTTAGTTGGGGTTACATTAAAAATGGCTGGAGTTTGAAAATTGATATGGTCTTACTCCTCAGTGAAGGTTTAGAAAGGAATATAGTCAGCAGCCCATTCTGTGTCCAAGATTTAGGGACATGCTATGTGGTGACACTAGCTGATGTTACTTAGCTTGGAAGCTAGAGAGAACTACAGTATCTGTTTGTGTCCAGGAACCTCAACAAAGAATCCCTTTTATCATCATCACTACTGAATCCTGCTTCTTCCTTACTGTGAGAAGCACTCAAAGGACTCAGGTTTCAGAGCGGTAGCCGTGTTAGTCTGTATCAGCAAAAACAAGGAGTCCTTGTGATGCCTCTTAACAAGGCTGGACTGTAGGAACCTGTTGGGTTGTTGTCTGGATACCAGCTAAGGGAGGAACAACTGAGCTATCAGGTGTATCTAATGAGAACCCCCTGCAGATGGAAGACAACCATGCAAATATCAAAACTCAAGATCCACTGAGGCTGAAACAACAAAGCTTGGAGTGGCTGAGGATAAATAAGATGAATCAGAGAAAGGTTCTCCAGAGAATAAATAAGACTGAATATAGTGGAGGAGGGACATGTACTGACTGAGTGCTTTTAGCATTGACCTGCATAGAGGAGGTGTTTATGGAGTCCTGCCCATGAGACTGCTGACACATTGCACAGGATGACCACGGCAGCATGTGATGATGGGGGGGATGAGCATTGGGTTACAGTTCTGCAATTACAGAGTAAATGGCTCCTGCTCAGTTGCACAACTCCACCCCACTTCCCAATTTTGAGTCAGGTAGGTAGGGGTAAGGTCACATATCTGAAATGTGCTGGAGTGCGCCTACTTCTATCAATGGGGCTGTGCCTCCGCCCATGAGAAGCATTCACACAAGGCAGAACAGCACAAGACGTAGAAAGCTGTGACTGGGGAATATGGGAGAAATACAACTTAAGAACATAAGAACGGCCACACTGGGTCAGACCAAAGGTCCATCTAGCTCAGTATCCTGTCTACCGACAGTGGCCAATGCCAGTTGTCCCATAGGGAATGAACAGAACAGGTGATCATCAAGTGATCCACCCCCCGTCGCCCATTCCCAGCTTCTGGCAAACAGAGGCTAGGGACACCATCCCTGCCCATTCTGGCTAATAGCCATTGATGGACCTATCCTCCATGAATTTATCTAGTTCTTTTTTGAACCCTGTTATAATCTTTGCCAGACGTTTTGAAGGCCAAGAGTTCCACAGGTTGACTGTGCATTGTGTGAAGAAATACTTCCTTTTGTTTGTTTTAAACCTGCTGCCTATTCAAGATCATTGGGACCCCATTATGGCTCAAATAGCTCAACTCTAGATCACTGCTTGTGATAGACTACCATGATGAGGGAGCATTACGGCAGGTGTTCAGAATGGACGGAGGTATACACACTAGCCTCTGCCATGTACACATTATACTCAGAGCATAATCCCTCTTTATCACAATTATTGCTTTGCACAGGGCCTGATCCTTCAAGTGCTTTCAGCTCTCCACTGAAGCGAGCAGGAGTTGAGAATGCCTAGCAGCTTCCAGATTGTCTCTGGGCTGGTGTGGTGATGTCCTACTGGGACTAGTCTGCATGGAAAGTAAAGCAAGCAGGAGGGAAAAGAATGCAGTGATTCTTACAGGTAACATAACCAGAATGTGGATAGGGCAAATGCTGATAAAGGCATTCTTTATGCACAACTTCCATGGACTGCAATGGGAGTTTTACCCAAGTAGACCCTTAAAGCCTCAAGAGTTAGCATAGAGTTGCAGTGAGCACTTGTAATTAGGATCTTGCCTTTGGCCCTGGGGGGATTTTGTCCGAGGAAGGGCTACAGGATGTGACCTTAACAGTGCTAGAAAAACATTTAAAGAAGGAAAATTACCCCCATCTTGAATGGTAGGTTTTAATACGTAACAGAAATCGAAAGTGTCTTGCTACTAGGGAGAGGAGCAGTAATTTGTTTTGAAAGAGCTGGGAAATACGTGACACTGAGCTTTATGTACAAGCTATTTTGCATCTTGTATGCTGTTTTGCAGGGGACTTGTTGTGTGCAAGGTGGGGAGGAGTGCAACAGGTGAGAGACATGTGCTGTCCAAGAATAAAGTGACCAGCAAGAGATTTTAAGGTACGTATATACATGTAATTTTATTGGTTTAAGTAGCTTATGCTCACATCACAAATACTGACCGTATTTGGACAAATATACAAAAAGCACAATAAGGTTATTTTCATGTCACCAAATATACAGATCATTGTCAGGAAGGGAAGTTGCATACATTATTTGCAGCAGCTGCATTTGGTGGAAGGTTGGCCTTTGCAGATACATCCTTGGGCACACTTGGCGCATCCAGGTGGGCAACAGGAACAACAGCCTGACAAGGAATAAAACAAACAAACAAACAAACAACAAAGCAGTGTCAGAATTTGTCCAAGCCAAACAGTGACCCTACCCTGGAGCGGTGTGTGGCGCAGGCTGAGACAGATCAAATAAGCATCCACAGCCAAGGCTACATAAGAACCCCTATGGGAGTTTTGCACTGAGGGTAAATGATAACCTAACCATATTCTAACACTTGGAGACCCCAATCCCATAGTTCTTATTCAAGTTAAACTCCCATTGATTTCAATGGGAATTTTATCTAAACAAGGAATACGGAGTTGAGCCCTTTTGCATTCACTGTGGGAAACCATAGAGCAATATGGGGAATCACTGCTATTTCTGCCTTCCGTTCCTCTTCCCATGTGTGCCGAAACCCCTCTATTCTTTTCTCACCATCTCCAGTTTAGTCTAGTCATCCCCCACCTTCCTATTCCAGATCCCCAATTTAAAACACCCACCTCCTAGGGTGTATTCTGGCTTTAGCATCTTCTCTCCAACCCTCTTCTATTTTGCAGGTGCCTTTCATGGCTACACACACCTTGGTCTTTGCAAGGCAGCAGATGTGGACTAATATTTTGAGCAGTTTATCAGCCCCCCTTTCTGCACTTCACTGTGGAGGAGGGGAAGGAATTACTAGGCCTTGCAGGGAGCATGGAGGTGGCCACAAAGAGAGGCAGACATGGCTCTCATGTCAGTTTCCCTTGTGAAGCCAGCTCCGTTCTGCAGCTGCTGAAGAGACCACACTGCAGCGAGAGCTGAATGAATAAACTGGTAGCGCTGACAGCGCTCTATGGTCTGTAACAATTAAAGAAGGAATTTGTTTGATGTGAGTTTGGAAAAGATTTTTGAAAGGGGCCAAATTCATATGGGGGGGTGGACACAAGGACTCATTTGGCTTACTGTATCAAGCAATGGGTTCTGTTAAAAAAAGTTAGAACTGCACATTTTATATATACAGGGACTGTAAATATGATAAAATGCTGCCCACTAGATTGGTTACTGAAAACTGTTGAGCTACTCACTTTTTCTGCATGACGTGCACTTACAGTTTGTGCATTTGCAGTTGTTACCACAGGTGCAGGTGCCACCTAAAATGAACAAACAAGGGGAAAATATCCCATGAAAACACACTGGGTAGAAGCCAGACAGGTCTCAAAAGTTATATTCCAGGACCCTCCCCATCTTTATAAATAGCCACATGTTCACACTGCCTTTGAAACGTGACCATCAGCCCCAGCATCCCAGAGAACTCGGACAGCAGGTGCTAGTTTAATTCTTTTGTCTAAGGGAAGTTTAGCAACAGGTCTCCGGGAAGAATCTATTCCCGATGCGCGACGGATGGCAGAAGTGGCCCCAGTACCACTGAAAGGAAATAGAAAAGACTCGTTTTTTTTAACGCAGGTTGCTACACTTTTGCTTCCAACTCTGATCTCTAGTTCAAGGAGCAAACCCAGGAGTTGCTAGTAATTTCTGACAGTTCGGGGGCCTCCAGAGGGTAATCGGACACACAAACAACGCAGCAGATAACGAAGCGGTCGGAGAGGTTAAGCACACCGGAAAGCCAGGCGCTTAGCAAGGAGAATACAGCCCGCGGGGAGAGGAGACGCCCGCCTGTCCTAAGCCTGGTCGGACAATGCTGAAAATCCGCCCCGGTCGCTCCAACCGTGCGCGGAAGGGAACTCCTGCCCCGGGTGAGACCCCGGCTCTGGCAGGTGGGAGCAGGGCCCGGAGGGGATGGGGAGCGGGGTCACTCACCGATCGCACAGGGACAGTCCTGGGGGTCCATTGCTCGCTTGGCTGCAGCCGCCGGCTTTGCAGAGACGCTGGGGGCCCGAAGGAGAAGTTGCTCAGGGGCGGCGGCCGCGGCCCCTTATTTATCCAGGCCCAGGAGAGGGAGCGGGTGCAAAACCCCCGCCCCTGCCGGCCCCGACCATTGCGCACGGCTCCGCTCCGGCCCCTGCCCGGGGCACTGCTGAGCCAGGCGCCTTGGCACGGGGGCCGGTCTCCGCTCCGCACGTGGGGCTGGCTGGGCACCGCGCGCGCCGGCGAGAGACCGCCCCGCCTCGCCTCCCCTCCCGCAGCCAGAGCCAGAGCCATGTGCGCGCAGCCCAGCGGGGGAAACGCGGGCAGGGCTGAACCCCGCCTGCCCGCTCACCGGATGCGGGGAGATAGGAGCGCTGAGCTCCTTCCAGAGCGTGTCTGTATGAGCACAGAGCACTGTGTGCACTCATCACAGCAGTGATACAGCTCCACATGCACCAGGGGCTCTGGGCTCCTTCCAGAGCGTGTCTGTATGAGCGCAGAGCACTGTGTGCACTCATCACAGCAGTGATACAGCTCCACATGCACCAGGGGCTCTGGGCTCCTTCCAGAGCGTGTCTGTATGAGCGCAGAGCACTGTGTGCGCTCATCACAGCAGTGACACACACAGCTCCACATGCACCAGGGGCTCTGGGCTCCTTCCAGAGCGTGTCTGTATGAGCACAGAGCACTGTGTGCACCCATCACAGCAGTGATACAGCTCCACATGCACCAGGGGCTCTGGGCTC
>NW_020664481.1:22175654-22204904 GCF_002925995.2 Terrapene triunguis
TCATCACAGCAGTGACACACACAGCTCCACATGCACCAGGGGCTCTGGGCTCCTTCCAGAGCGTGTCTGTATGAGCACAGAGCACTGTGTGCACTCATCACAGCAGTGATACAGCTCCACATGCACCAGGGGCTCTGGGCTCCTTCCAGAGCGTGTCTGTATGAGCGCAGAGCACTGTGTGCACTCATCACAGCAGTGATACAGCCTGTCTCCCTTTACTCCTTCCTCAGAGCTGCCTCGGGTTAGTGGACTCTGAGCTCATGGCAGAGTCATGTGTTCGGATCAGCAGCAGGCAATAGCACAGAAAACCATGTGTACTCAGTACAGGAATGAATGGCCCAGCCTGCTCCACTGGCCACTTACCCCTTAACCCGGGTTAGGGAAGCTTTATGCTCCTTCCAGTGCTACATTGGTCAGATGTCCATAACTCTCCACAGTGTGTTCACATGGAAGTGTCAGCAGCAGTCAGCCCAGAGCAAATGCAGTCAATGCAGGAGTGATCAGAGCCATCCTGCACCCTACCCTGGCAGTGCACAGCTGAATGTTAGGTATGTCACCTCTAAAGTGTGTAACACTGTTCATCTTGCAGTCACATGTCTTTGAAGGGGACTGGGCATCTGAGCTACGGGCTAGAGCAGGGGGTTTGTTCTGCACTGTCTGTATCTGCTCCATCACATTCCTTTTAGTTTATTCTGGAAACAACATAATTTTTTTTGAGAGAGAGTCAGGAAAACCAGATTCTGTTCCTGGTCTGCTCAACTTATTATGTGGCTCAGTTTCCCCATCTGTATAATGGGTGGTCTTAGGCGTTGTTAATGTGTTGCAAAGGGCTTTGAGAATCTTGGATGGAAGGTGCTGAATAAATGACTTGCTTTTTAAACAGGAGCAGTTTAGGCTGAATCGAAAAGCACAAGTCCAAGATATATTTTCAATGTGGGAAAATCCTCCAGCAGTAAACACATTTTTTTTTTGTTTCCTTCCTTTCTAGACCCTAATGGTGACCTGCTGCTTTTGGCCAACATTTTCAAAAGGGAGTGGTGATTTCCTATGCCTTCATTTTTGGGGACCCTTTTTAAGATGCCTGGAAGGCACCTGATTTTCAGAAAGTGCTAAGCACCTGCCCTCTGAGAACCAGGCCCCTTTAAGGGGCCTCAAAATGGATACCCCAAATCACTAATTGCTTTTGAAAATCTTGGCCTTAGTCTTGTCGAAGCTGGGCAGAACAAGATTTTGTATCCGTCAGCGCTCCCTCAAGGTCGAGGATGATCTTTCGCAGGTTTTTTTTTTTATGGGTCCTTTGGTGACTGAGGAGTCCGATTATTGAGCCACAGGCTCGTTGGCAGACATTGCAGGAGGTGTTGGAAGTCAGGGTTGGGACACGATTGCTGCGTGACAATTCTTTCTTTTCTGGTGTTTTTCTGTGACCAGGGCAAGGCGATTTTCCTCAACAGTGGACGTTCCCTCTCTGACAAGTCTTTGCCAGTTATCCCTGTCCTGGGCTACTGTCTCCCAGTGTGTGGTGTGGATGCCACGTCTCTTGATGTTTATCTTGAGGGTGTCTTTAAAGCATTTCTTTTGGCCTCCCTGTTTCCTTTCTCCTTCAGTGAGTTGGGCGTGCAGTGGTTGTTTTGGTAAGCGTACATCAGGCATGCGCACACAGTACCCGTTCCACCTCAACTGGTGCTGGATAATCAGGGCCTCAACACTCAAGATGTTGGCCTCTGTGAGGACACTGACATTAGTGTGATGATCCTCCCACTTTATGTTGAGGATCTTTGAAAGAAAGCGCTGGTGCTGACATACCAGGTTTTTCAGGTGTTTTCTATAGGTCACCCCAACTCTCCTCTACGGCTGTGAGACTTGGTTTACGCCCGCTTTATAAACTAAAAGTCTAGTGTGTGTTCTGATGTTGTGATTGTTGAGCACCTGGCGAGACAGTTTGCCAAAGGCAAGGCTGGTGCAGCGGCTTCTGTGCTGAATCTCGACGCCTATGTCTGCCCTCTGTGAGAGATGGCTGCCAAGATAGGCAAAGTCTTCTACATTTTCCAGTTCTTCTCTGTCAATGTAGATTCTCCTTGCTAGGTCTGATTATTAACCAGGGACTGGCTGGTGGAGATCTTTTGTTTTGCCGATGTTCAGAGTTAGCCCTATGCTTTTGTAAGCTCCAGAGAAGCAATTAAGGGCTGTTTGTAGATATATACCACTATAAAACACTACTCTAATACCACTATAAATCACATAATCATATCTAGAATTTACAGTGTTGTTTTTCAAAGCATTATATGACCCTTAACTAAAAAAGCCGCACACTATTCCTTGTAAGGCAGGCAAGTGTGGTTATCCCCCGTTTTGTAGAAGGGGCAGGCAAGCAGCAATTATGGCAGAGCTTTTTAAGCCTGGGAGCCGAAGGTTAGGCACCTGTCTGAAAATGACCCAATTTTCAGAGCTACTCAGCCCCTGCAGCTCCCATTGACTTCACAGGGACTCAGTACTTCTGAAAATTGGGTCACTTCTAGGTGCTTAAATATAGAATTAGCAGCCTAACTATAGGACCTCGGGTTTGAAAATTGTGGCCTAAGTGACTCTTGCCCTAGGCTAGACAACAAATTAATGTCAGAACCAGGCTCAGAATGAGAAGCACCTATATCTGTCTCCCAGGCCCATGCTCTCTCCTCCAGACCATGCTGCCGCTTACGTACAAATTAGCTGATGAAGGGAAAAAATGGCTGTGCTGTTTGTCCTGCAGGTTCAAGCAACTCTCCTGTGTTTGATCCCTTTTAATTACATGATGTTATACACCTACAATATAATTTAGCACCTAGTGGGCAGGCAAATGTGCTTTCTTTGCACACGGCTCCCTAGAGGAGTGATGAGTAAGCCAGCGGCATTACAATCACCTCCTTCATTCATTCGCTCCCTCACCTAGCCCGCTCATTTGCAAAGCAGCCAGGGGCGCTTTCACACACGTAGGTGTTTCGGTCAGGAAGCTCCTTCGCACTGATTGTTGTTACCTTGAGCTTTTGCTTCAAGTTCCTCACTTGTGCAACTCTACTGGAGGTGACGACAGATGGTAAGAATGCCAGCATAGACTGGGCGCTGGTGGCTGACGGTACTTTTACTACCAGGTTGTCTAGGCTTGTTCTGAGCTTCTTAGACAACACAGTAGTAAAAATGATGGTGGCCTGTCTATACTCATACTCCTGTGGGTGGAATTGCACCAATGCTAGTGCATTGGTGGGAAATTTTTAAGTAAAAGCTCAGTATAGACACAGCCTGTGGGGCCAATTCTGTTCTCAATTTCACTGACGGCACCCCAGCCTCCTGCACTGGAAGGGAGATAGACTGGATGATGCAATAGACCTTTTCCATCTCTAACTTCCCTTGTTTTATGATTCTATGAACCCCACTCAATTCAGTAGGGTTTTGCTGGAAGAAATGATAGCAGAATTTGGCCCAGTATGTTTACAGAAGGAGAAAATGCTCCTAAGACTGTAGAACTGGCTGTTCTCTCTGAGGGCCTAATCCAAAGCCCATTGCCTTTAATGCAGTGGTCCCCAAACTTTTCAGGGTCATGCCCCCCTTTCTTCCTGTCCATATCCTCCCCCCAGCTGTGGCTGGGGGGACGCAGACAAAGGTAAGGGGGCCAAGGCTGGGGCTGCAGCTGGGGTGGGACTGGGGCTGGGAACGGGGCCAGAGCTGGGAACGGAGCCGCGGCCAGGGCCTGAGGCTGGGGGGGGAGGGCGGGAGCGGAACTGCAGCCGGGCCACGGTGCGGGCTGGCAGCTTGACCTGCCAGGTGCAGAGCTGAGGCTGGGGCCAGGAGCCGGGGCTGCGGGCGGGGCCGGAGCAGAGCTGGGGGTGGGGCGGGACTGGATGGCCCTTTGTGAGGGCTGGCCCAGGCCGCACCATGCCCCTGCCCCCGAACATTCCTCTGTGCCCCCCAAGGGGAGCACGCCCTACAGTTTGGGGACCTCTGTTTTAATGGACTTTGGATCAGAGCCCAAGCTTGCAGGGGCATACAAAGAGGAAAAGGTGCATGTGAGGCAGGTAATGGAAGGCACTTCACCCGGGAGGAAAAGTGTTGTGTGAAAATGCACATGTGAAGATGCACAGGCTGCTAGCAGGAGATTGTATGTAAGGGTCAATAAGAGTGAGGCTAGAGTAAAAGGATGGTAGGCTCATAAGAAACCATCACATCCCCACACCCTGACATCAGTAGTGCGAGCACCTTACGTTAGTGCCCCAGGGAAGTTCAAGATGCCTGCACCTGCTGTAAAGAGAGTGTTGCTGGCCATTTACCAGTTACCCACAAAGCATCTGAAGACAGATTGTAGTGTCCAAACCACTATGTAGCCCTGAGGGACGTTAGGTCATATAGACATTAAGCTGGTAGGACATTGGTGTGTGACCCTATGCCCTATACAGTATCTATAGTACCAAGCACGTGCCAAGGAGATTACTGGCGCCAAACACACTAATCACCCATGATGCTGACGGCTGGCCATTGGCCAGAGATACTGTGTACTGGGTGGGTAGAAGGAAACCTGACTGCACAAACCAACATGCCTAGAACCACGGGATGGAAAATGCATCAAGGACTCAGTGCGGGTGGCACTGCAGAAGCACTGGCCACAGGATGATTAAAAGTTACCCCATATATTCAAACATGAGTCCACCTGGGGCTATCAACTCATGTGCCTCCAACAAAGGAAACATTGTAAGGCACCCGCTTATCTATCTGTCTGGCATTTATTCGGCACCCATTGCCATCTAGCCCTCAGTACCATCACCCCACTGAACAATGATTAATGAACCACAGCTCCTTGGTCCTGGCCAAGGCTGTGCATGTTACAGCTGCCAGCACGTCAAAGAATGACTCCCCAGGCAACCAATCTGCTCCTGGCATAGCAACTGTCACAGTGGTCAAACCATTCCAACAATACTCCACATGCCCCAGTGCCACGTGCTCAGGCAGATGCATTCAGTAACCCCGTTGCAGAAAGGTAACTGATTGGAAAAGTCAGCTCCGCTCAGTGATTATGATGCCTAATTGTGACCCAAGTCCATAGCTACATCCCATGTATGAGAACGGCACCAGTTTTCACTGGTTCCAATAAGAGCTCAATGGCTAGGCATGGGAACAGTCATGCTGTCTCTCAGTCGGTATGTGGGTCACTCACAAGCCCAACGTAACGAGAGTATAGTCCTTACCCCCGCCAGACACAAGGAAAACACACACATGCATCAAACCAGCAAACAGCTGGATCATAACAGTGCAAGGATGGAAACTTGTCTCATCTGAGTCAATGGATACAGCAACATACACCACTTGGCATATTGTGTAAATGTACACAAAGGTGCAAGTGCTCGGGAAACACATCACACTCCTCAGACCTACGTAACACTCAGGCACCAAGTGAGTGGTGTTCTGTCCTAGAAAAGAGACGGCGTTACAAGCACACTAAGCAGTTTCCCGTCGCTCTCCTTTGACGGCACGGGACTGCGCTGCTGGAGATAGTGGTGGCAGAGGACAAGACACAAGGAGGAAAACACCTGAGGGTAACAGAAGACCCACTCAGAGCCATCAGCTCTTTACTGAGTAATGGGGCCCAGTACCAAAAAGAGCACGAGACCAAAAGCAACAGCACTAGTCATCACTAGAAGACTTGCAAGCCATGTCCTAGGAAGGGAGGAATAAAGTTCATGGCGGCATCGCTGGCCATATACATGCGTCGCTAGGAGCGTTACCATTACAAAGAGATGGTCGAGGGGGCACATATCAAAGGCTGGTGTAATGAGGTGTACAAACCCACATTGGACCAGACCAGAAAGGAGTTAACAATCTGTCCCAGAAACAGGAAATTAAATCAGCCCTGCCCTGCAACACTTGCCAGAGATGTCAAGCCTGGAGGGAGAGCTCTCTAGCTGTATTTAATAATAAGGGCAGAACAGAAAATAAAAGGCTTCCGAAAGCTGACAGCAAGGATTATAAACCTGCAAGAAGGGTCTTGAGACTCATAGCTACTTAGCTTCCCTGGGAAAGGCTCAGCTCAGGGACAGACTGACCAGTCAGTTAGTGAGTGAGTGGAAGAGAGTGTCCAGGTCTCCTTGAGGAAAGCGAAGGCAAGATATGAACTAGATGGTTTATATCCTCTGGCACTGACCCCAGCCTGTACCCAAGTGCGGCATGAGCACCTTCTTGACTGCTTTGCTTGATTTTGCGTAAAGAGGGTTTTCCGCCTCCTCCAACATGATCTACATGTGTGATCTTTTTGGCTCCAGCTGAAGCCAACATCTATCTAGGCAGAGGAAATGGAAAAATTGGTTAAAAGAGCAGGCTGATAGATCCTTGTGCAATGAAACTTTTTGTATGGTTGCCTCTTTTTGATCTGAGCAGGTATCCAAAGTCTGGGGGCCTGCAGGTTGTTTCTGTTAGGAGGAGAAATTGATGATGGAGGCAGGTGTCTTTGGTGCAATCCTATTTTCTTACAAAAAATGTACAAAGTGCCATTTACCTGAATGCAGCACGAATCCAACAGTAGGAGATAGTTCCAGGCCTCTTTTAGCCAGCACTCTGCCCCAAAAATACTCTCTTTAGGCTTTCTCAAGGTTGCACTTCCAGTTCTTGCTCAGGCTGCGATCACTCCTTCCTTGCTGCCTTCTTTCTCAGCTTCTTTGGTCTTTCTGCTGTCTTTCTCCCAGACAAACACAAACTAACAGCCTGTGAAAGCCCTCCACCCACATGCACCTTTGCTTTGAGTGGGGACATGTGCCCGTATGCAGTTTGGAGGCCCCTATGTTTTCAGCTACCTGGTTCCATAAAGGAGCTTAAAGGCTTCTTACAACAATATTAAATGATGGGCAGTAGTTACACCCAATCCTTAACGTACCATTCAGGGCCTCTGCCAAGCCCTGTGGTGTGCTATACTCTAAAAGGCAGTATGTGTGTGTGTGTGTTGTGTTGTGCCACTCATTTCATACTGATCTATGGAAAACCAAGGGCCAGACTCTGATCCCATACCAGTGTAGCCCCACTGATTTGAACGGAATTTTTCCTGACTTACACCAATATAAGCGAGATAAGGTCCAAGATCTATACGGGTATTTAGCTATGTCTACAAACTGAGCGCCTGATTCACCACTGAGTTATTCCAGTTTAACCACAGTGTTACTCACGGAAATCAATGGAGTTACTCCAATTTTATGCTAGATTAATGCATAGTGAATCAGACCTTGAATGTGCATGCATAGACCATGCTGCATTGGGGAACCATAAAGCAGAAGGCATTTCCTACGAGCAGCAACTGAATAAGTATTGAAAGTAAGGAAATGTACCTAGTTTCTGTGATGCTGGCAGTACAGGTGCCAGCTCGTGCCAAGGCCCAGAGGCTTCAATTGAACACTGACGAATGCATAGCTGGAAACCAGTCTGGATCACCTGGGAGTTAGTATTGTTAAAACTGGTATTGGATTTATAAAAATGTGTTTAGACTTTATGAAATGTTTGTAGGATGCTGCATGTCTTAATCTTATAACATCTGTACCCCGTGTTATAAGGCAATATTTAAGTGTTTGCTCTGTAACTAACAGTGTTTGCTCTAAAACTGTAAATGCCTACAGTCAGGAGAGAAGCATTACCAAGTGTGTAATGCTAGTTTACCTTAAGAGGCGTCATTTCCTCTCCAAGAAAAGAAGGCCCATAGACGCCAGACAAGCCATTGTGGAACATCAGCGGACAAAAGACTTTGTTGATTGCTCCCACCACACCAATGAAGAGATGGGACAAGCATATGTCCCACCACCTTGAACTCTGGGGGAAGGGAATAAAAATCCTTGTTAAGAAGAAATTATATCTATGATGCTGGAACTCTGAGGGGTGAAGATTTCTAAGCATAAGCAAGAGTTCCCCAGTGCTTGGCCTGGGTTAGGCCTAAAGGACATACAGAGCTTGCATATTACAGTAGCTTCTGTTACCCTTTTGGAATGTAAGATTGTAACTCATTTGTTCGTGCATGTTTACCTGTTTTAACCTTCTAAATAAGTCTCATTTCTTTTTCTTAGTTAATATATCTTTAGTTAATTTATTATATGATTGGCCTACAAGCATTGCCTTTGGTATAGGAGCTGAGGTGCAATTGGCCTGGGATAAGTGACTGGACCTTCTGGGAGTAACTTGAATGTTGTTGTGATTTTTGAGGTAAGGGACCATCTATGGCAAAGGCAAACTTGCCTGAGTGGCAAGATAGACTGGAGTGCTCCAGGGGACTGTCTGTGATTCTATGGTTAGGCTGTTATAGCACTTGAGGAGTTCACATTTGATACGTGGTTAGTGAAATCTAAGTATAGAACTCACAACCAGTTTTGGGTTTGTGCCCTCCTACTTCACAGTCTGCCCTGAGGTTGGTCTTTATACTTGTGAGCCACTCTATATTGCTTGACAGTTGCTATAAAAGATCTTATGACCAATCTAGGGATTCAGGGCTTTGTTTCTAATATCTATATTGAGGGGTGATAAGAGCCATGAACCCACAGAAAAGCTTCCTGTCTAAAAATGTGACACAGACTTGCATTCAGTTAGCCCTGATATTAAGTAGGCATCATTCCAGCAGATTGGCTGCATGGCTCATCTAATCAGCACTGGGAAGGACATTGAATCACCTAGCTCAGAAGCATTCCTAGAGATCAGTACATTATAGTAAAGAGACAAGGTGGGGGAGGTGATCTATTTTATTGAACCAATGTCTGTTGGTGAAAGAGACACACTTTGGAGCTTACACAGAGCTCTTCTTCAGGTCTGGGAAAAGTACTCTGTGTAAGCGCCAAAGCGTGTCTCTTTCACCAACAGACATTGGTCCAGTAAAAGATATCACCTCCCCCACCTTCTCTCTCTAATACCCCAAGACCAAGGCAGCCACCCCCACACTGCAAACAAAACTAAAGTAAAGGCTGTTAATCACTGTACAGAATTTGACAGCAAGAACTGCTGATAAGGAAAAGGCCGCGACAACCGGGCACTGAACAATGGCAGCTGTAGCCAGCCACAGTCCTGAGAATCAGAAATGCACATATAGTGTAAGCTACCTTGGAGTGCAAGTTCTTGTTCTATACACGGCCCCCTTCCCCGTTTGTACACTACCAGGAAATAATCCAGAGAGAGCCAGGGATTTCCATGAACACCAGACTGACAAGGCAGTGCACAAGTCATGACCAACGTTTCTGCAAGTATAGAAAGCACCACAAGGATTAACACAAGTAGTGTTCTCCCAACAAAGGTGGTAGCCTGCATTAGCTCTGTCCAAGCCATGTTGTGGGGGTAGGCTACAACCCACACTCAGAATAACACGTGGCTGTAGCCTACAGAAAAAGATCATTACCATGTGATTACCATTCAGATGTTGCAAGAGACAGGAAAGTAGGCCACACCTGTAGGATACCAATGGAGAGGTACTCCATAAACAACTGCTTGTCTGCCTGATTACCCTAACCCTCCGCCACCGTCAGTCATGTACTAGGATGTGGGAAGAGGCCTGGTGAGGCACCAATGGTCAGTTGTGCTGCACATAACCCATGAACAGGTGTATGAGGCAGTAGGAAACATGACATACAATAATCACACCACAGCCCTTACCTGTAAGACTCAGTGATAAACAGGGGATATGAAAGGATATGGAACAACAGCTGGGGCCAGGCACAATGTCTCATGTGGAGTTTAGGGCAAAATCCTATGCCATTAGAGTGTGATCAGAAATATCTATAGGAACCATTACAATATTACGTTGTTATGAACCACTACAGACTATGGCACGGCCTGCATTCCCTGCACACTGGCTGTTGAGTGTGCTGCAATACAACCACAGCACAGCTCCAGGCCTAGGCAAGGGTTCATGAACAGACATATTGCACCAGTGATATATCAGCAAACAGTACTAACGAGCTAGGGGGAAGGATAATCGTGTGGCTAAAGCACTAGAGGTCCAATCCAGCATCCATTGCGGCCAATGGAAAGACTCTCGTTGATGGTAAAGGGCATTGGATCAAGACCTAGGAGATCTGGCTTCTGTTCTTGATTCTGCTGTGAATTTGATTGGGACAAAGAACTGGCCACGTCCAGTTCCGTTTGTAGCCCTTACCTCAGGGCCTTGTTTAGTCACAAAAAGGGAATGTGGAACAGTAACAAAAAGCCACAGTCCCATTCTTCACTGAGATTGTGAGGCTCTCTGGCCTTCTCTTGCTTAATGGGCTGGATCTTCTCCAGCCTCGGGGGTGGTCTTCAGTGCTTGCCTGTCCTCTCGCAGACTTCTGCTGCTGCCACAGGAGAATCCACTCTCAACCCTCTCCTGGTCCCAGGCTCCCTCGGAGAGGGGGGCCCTCCTTTGTATTCCCCAGCTAGGAATAATCAGACCCAAATCACTTGATGCTATTATCTAGCTGGTTCAGATGATTCTCAGCCCCTGCCTGTTGGGCCCCTTTCCAGAACACATCAGCTGCTCCCTGGCTTTTAAAGGGACAGACGACCCCATTATAGTGACCCTGGGCAAATCATAGCCACTCCGTGCCTCAGTTTCCCTACTTTTAATCAAGATTGATATACCTCCCGGGGTGCTGTGAGCACATCTATGTGAACAGTGGTGGAAATTATCTGAGAACCTTTTTGTAAATTCTGAAGCATATTGTGACAGGTTCCCCCCGGGTGCCACTTGGAACTGGGGTACCACTGAGCCCTCTGACCCACCAGCCTGGGCTCCCTCTCACACTGTGCTGCTGTGACAAGCTGCAAAGCCCTCCAAGCTTACACTTTCACCAGCATTCACACAGGTAGGGACACACCCATCTGCAGTCACACACAGGCTCCCTAACCACCAGCCTCCCAGCCTAGAACCCCAGAGCAGTACCGTCCTTCCCTGGTCAAATCTGGCCAGTATATGGGTTTAACACCCAGTCCGCCTCTCCCTCAATGTGAAGAGGACCATGCACACTTGTGGTAACCAAGCTGAGATTTTCCCCAGATACCTTAGTCAAATGCACACTGGTTTGGATTAAAACATAAAATAAGTTTAACTACTAAAAGATAGATTTTAAGTGATTATAAGTGATAGAAACAGATCAAAGCAGATTACTTAGTAAATAAACAAAACCGCAAACTGACCATAACCCACTAGATAAGTAGGATATGAATTAGCAAACTCTCACCCTGAGTGATAAACAGGCTGGCAGATTCTTAAGGCACAAGCTGCCTTGGCTTTGCACCTTGGGTTTCCCAGGTTTTCATACCCAGGCTAGCAATCCCTTAGCCTGGGACCATCAGGTCCCCCCTGTTCAGTCTTTATTCCTCAGGTATTTCCAGGTGTGTTATTGTAGGGAGAATGAGGTACCCCCATGATGTAATTTTCCTCCTTTTATATCTTCTCCCCCTTGCTGGAAAGCTCTTTTGCTGTGACCTGGGTCAAACAGTTCCCATTGTGTAGTGCTCTCTCTGAGAGGTTTCTATTGTACACAGTTCTTGGGGTAATCCTTGTGCTTGTGTGCATTTCCTCAATAAGCCATTAACATTGTTTAGCCTTTTTACTGTTGTACCTGAAAGGCTGCTTGTCGGTGTTTTCAGCCTTACAACATGTTTCAGTAACACATACATAGCCAAACTTCATAACTTCACATACGACGATAGCACACACAATCTAACGAGATATTAATGTCTAGCGGATCAAGACTTTTAGAATGATACCTCACAAGGCGTACTTTATACAAAACATATCCTAATTACATGACAATGGTGAATACTAGGGTGCCAGGGTGTCACACATATATCCTGATGGATACATCCCATGTATGCCTACAAGTTTTATACAACCAATACATCTATAGCATTTCTATGGCAATTATGAAAGCCCCAGGAAATTCTTTTTATTTTTGTAATTTTTCACTTTACCTTCCAGGAATTACATTTTATTTTGTTTTGTCCCCTCTGGGGGTGTGGCAGGGCTGGGGAGCGGATGAAACAAAAGAAAATGAAATTTCTGAAATTCCCGATGAGGAGGGGAGGCCCTGGGGTGGGGGAGGGAGCTGGAGAGTGAGATCATCCCACAGCGCTGGGTGGGGCTCCCCACTCCAGGCGTTGTGATTTGGTGCATGGGGTTGCTGCGCTGCTCAAGTTTGGCCAAGCCACCGGTCCATCATGACGATGGAGGGGCAGCCGGGCCAAATCTGAGTGGTGCTGCGACCCTGTGTGTCAGGTCTTTTGTTTGTTTTTTATGTATTTATCATTTTCTTTCATGTTATTTCACATTTGTGAAAAACGTGGGGCTCCAGCAATCATGACTGAAATATCACCAAGAGCCTCTTTTCTGACTGCTGTGCAGATTAACTAGAATGAGTCTGTGAGTCATACACTGGAAAGGCTCCACTGGAAAGGACGCTGCTAACTGCTGTGTCAGGGCTAACACATAAACGGCTGCACGTTGCGACTGTTTGCTCACACTTACATATGATAGCTGCATGCACTGAACAAGCATGTATGACACTGATGCCCAGATGTCTACCAGATACCTGGCATCTGGTGGAACGCTGAAATGCACTAAGAACCATGATTCACGGGGACATGCCCTTGCCCTGAGCCATCTGATCACTGTTGGACATGTTACCGCACAGCCACTTGATGGGTTACAAGCCCTGCTGGCAACCTGTTTTCACATAACAGAGACATCATTGTTAAGAGGAGTTTCCTAGAGTACATGTTAAAGGATGCTATGTGTTTGGATGTGATGCATACAAATATGTGATCATGCCACAAGCAACCCAAAGCCATCAACAACCCAATGGTGACAACAGACACAGTCTGTGAACAATATTGCATCAAGAAACTTATCAAGGGAAGGCTGGCAAACCACCACCAGCCACTCATAGGTAGATCTGAGGGACACATAGTCAGACAATGAACCATGTGCACTTATCTGCTGCAAAGATATTCAGAAGACCATGGCTGGAATACTGCCTTGTCAAACTAGGATTAAAATGTACCAGGCCAGATACAAAATCTGCTCACTAAAATTCTGATATTTTGCCTGCATGCCCAATAAATAAATACATTAAATAAAATAAATAACTTGTCCAAGGCAAATAGGCAAGCAGAATTTTCTAAACCTTCCATTCTGTTTCTGTGGTGGATATGCATGGATAAAGATACAAGGTGATTGAATGATTGACTTACTGATTGCATATCCATCATCACAAAGTATCTGGGCAGAAAAGCAAAAAAATACAAATTAAACTGTCATCATAATAAATCCATGGTGATCCGCTCAATAATTCTGTGCAGCTCTGTACTGATGTTCTGTATATATCATACCAGTTCTGTTTGCCTGCATTGCGCATTCAGTCTGTATGGACAGGTTACTCTTGTAATCATTATTGAGATAGCATGCTGGACCTGCTAGCACTATTTCTTTCAAGTAGCCATAATCTCATCATGGGCCAATTGGCAATATTCTCTGGGAGGCATTTTGTTACCTAGACAATAGTCACTCTTGATCATAGTTTGGTTATTGGAGGAGGCTGAACAGATGCCTAGATGCAGTGACTGGAACACATTACTGGTATTATGGATTATAGCTGAGGCCTGGCCTGCAATGAATAATTAACACATGGAGGGAGGCGTCATTTTTTGGAAGATAGAACTAGGGACATAAATGAATCATCAGTTTGAAAACAGAATGTTCGTGCTAAATAAATAGGTTAGCAGGCTAAGAAAGCAGAATGTCTGAGCCAACTGAGATAAGCGGGAGAACATGCAGGGCACTATTTACTATGAACTAGATAACAAGGGACAAAATAAGTTAGGAATGTAGAGATGAGGTAAAGAGGAAGTTGAAGCATGGACAGTGCCTGCTGTACAGGGATTGGTTCCTGCAAAGTAACCCAGCCAGTCCAAGATGCAACCTATAGTAAATGCAATGAGATGTGTAATGTATATAAAGGGAGAAGCTGTGATGTACCCTGCATCCATCTCCCCTGCACTTGAGTCTGATCAACTCAGAGTAGCACTGCTGTATGCCAAATAAAGCTACCTAAGTGACAAAGGCTGGAGTCAAACTGAGTTCTTAGGAAGCCGAGTGGAAATAGGTCTCAGTTCCACCTTCTGTTAGCCATATTACTTCCTCCAGTCATATGCTCACATCCTTCTGTCAATGCCCACTATAGACAATAGATATGTCTGAAGTCCAAGTCAGCATGTATGTTCTTGAGGATTGATAAAGACCTGCTCACATTTCATACCATTGAGGCACACACCATCACATCACCACTCTTATGTGACACTGTGGGACCCCTTCAGTATGTTAATGAAGTACTGTTTCATTGTCCATCAGCATCAGCACCTTGCTGGATATATTCATTTGCATGCCCTATTTCATGAAAGACTCATCTTCATTAGAGGTATGACTCACATCTGACCTCTAGAACCAAGATTGCATCTGAGTAGCTGGATCACATATTGACCATGCAAACTTGTCTATAAGAGGAAATATTAATGGATGAATTCACAGGCTGTGTGGATCCCACAGAACCACAGAGTATTGCTTAGGGCCTGATCCAAAACTCATTGAAGCCAATGAGTCTTTCCATTGACCTCAATGGGCTTTAGATTAGGCCTTTAGATATTAATATTTATTATTACTGATATAGAACCATGGGTTCACATGGTACAGTATAGTAGGACAAATATTTTGTGCCAGAGAAATAACAGAGTCTCTGCCTCAAAGAGCCTATTTTGAAGGCTACATGCCAGGGCACTCCAAAATAAACAGAACAATGTGAGAAACAGAATGACAAGGGAACGTGCATTTGGCATGTGACACAGAATATGTGACTTTTGAGGAGGAGCTCTGTAAATGATACTTGGGAGGTGGTTTCAGACATAGAGAGGGGCATGGAATGACATGGCAAGACTGTCTGAAATGACAAGGTAGCGATCGATACAGCAATGACTTAGTTATGGTTCTTGCAATGACAACTGCCAGGTGGACAACACCCAATGCACAACCATGTAATAAGTGATGCATGAGCACAAGTGATTGTGAGAGAGACGATAAAAGTCTCCATTGTGGACTAAGGCTTGTGGCCTTAGTGAGGTTCCATGGAGACAGATACTCCTGCTTGAACTACAGTGTCATTTACTGATGTCTAAGATAGACGAGACGTTAAGGGCCTGATCCAACTCCAACTGAAATCAGTTGCTTTATGGGAGCTGGACTGTGCCCTTATAGCCGATTTTTTCCGAAGTCCTATGCACTCACAGCCCCGGTTGATTTCAACCAGAGTTGTGGGTGCTCAGCCCTTCTGAAAAGCAGAGCCCGGTGGTACTGACATACTCTGGCACCCATCCAACAGTGAATAATGAAACTGCTATTGCTGTCATCATTAATCCTTGGTGCATAGCATCCCAAAGCTATATTCTTACCAATACATGTTTTTTGCACTTTAGGTGATACTAACAAAACTTGAGCATATGGCCCATCAATTACTGGAGCACCGACACTAGGACCCAGATCCTCAAAGGTAATTAAACGCCTAACTTCCATTGAAATCTGTGGGAGTTAGGCACCTAAATACCTCTGAAGATCTGGGCCTAAGGGCTTGTCTACATGCAGAAGTGGCACTGATATAGGAGTTACTGGTATAGTGCCACTGGAAAAACTATTTCCGCAGAGTTTGTTCACACCTGCCGTTTGGACCAGCACATGTCGCAAGGCTTGCGTCCGCACAGCTGTACGCATGGTGCACTGTGTCCCCCACAATGCCTGCAGGCCCACTGCATCATGGTATTCTGGGATACCTGCTGTGTATTGTGGGAGTGTTGACTAGGGAGACTGGCCCAACTCATCCTTGCCCTACAGCTTGTCTAGTCATTTACAGCAGTGCAAAGTGGGTGTAAAACACCATCAAGTCTGAACGGTAGCACGGTACATCCACTTCGGAGCGAATGACGAGATAAGATACAGGGCAACGATGAACTGGCCGATCTTGCTAGGCAACACACACACACAAGTCTACACATGACAGATAGAGAAGAATTTGGGTACAGGTGAACATGTCTTGATCACATTTATCATGTGCAAACAGAATAAAGTTCAGACCAGTGATATATATGCTGGTGGTTTAAAAGGGCCAATTTCACAAAGCTGAAAACAATTATGAGACAAATCAGGTTGGAGGAAGAATTTAATCAGAAAAAAAATGTGAATGATAAAGTGTTCTTAACAATTCCAAATTACTAGCTGCCCAAACCCCACAATCGAGAAAGAAGGCTGTATTGATTAAAAAAATGATTTGGTTTAGATGGGAAGCGTGAGCAGCTATAAAAAAATAAAATATAACAAATGGAAAAAGGGGAAAGTTGATAGTAATGAAAATAAATCAGATGCTAGGAATTGTAGGAAATTGATAAGGGAAGCAAAGGAACACAAGGAGACATTTATGGCCAGCAGAGTTAAGAACAATAAGGAGTTTTTTTAAGCATATTGGAACAAAATGGATCCTAACAATTGTAGCGATCCATTACTAGATGGAAATAGTAGAATTAACAATAATAATGCAGAAAAGGCAGAAGTGCTCAATAAATATTTCTGTTCTGTATTTGGGAAAAAAACAGATGATGTAGTCATATCCTATAACACTCTTTCCACTCCACTACTATCTCTGGAAGATGTTAAACAGCAGCTACTAAAGTTAGACATTTTTAAATCAGCAGGTCTGTATAACATGCATCCAAGTTTCAAAAGAACTGGCAGAGAAGCTCAACAGACGGTTAATGTTAGTTTTCAATAAGTCTTGGAACACCATGGCAGTTCCAAAGACTGGAAGAAAGCTTCTGTTGTGCCAATATTTGAAAAAGGTAAACAGGATGACCTAGGTAATGATAAGCCTGTAAACCTGATGTCAATCCTGGGCAAAACAATGGGAGCAGATGATACGGGGCTTGATTAATAAAGAATGAAAGGACAGTAATATAATATATGCTAATCAACATGGATTTATGAAAAATAGATCCTGTCAAATTAAGCTGATATCTTTTTCTGATGAGAGTACAAGCTGGTTGATAAAGTTAACAGTGTTGAGGTACTATACTTAGACTTTGTAAGGCTTTTGATTTGGTACCACATGATATTTTGGTTAAAAAACTAGAAAAATATAAAATGAACATGGCACACATTAAATGGATTAAAAACTGTCTAACTGATAGGTCTCAGAATATAACGGTGAATGGGGAATCATCACTGAATGGGTGTGTTTCTAACGGGGGTCTATAGGGATTCATTCTTGGCCCTGTGCTATTTAACATTTTTATTAATGACCTGGAAGAAAACAAAATCATCACTGATCAAGTTTGCAGAAAACACAAAAATTGGGTGAGTGGTAAATAAAGAAGAGAATAGGTCAGTGCTACAGAACAATCTGGATTGTTTAGTAAGGTGGGCACAAGCAAACTATATGTGCTTTAATATGGCCAACTGTATGCATGCAGAAACAAAGAATGAAGACCATACTTACATGACAGGGGACTCTATTCTGGGAAGCAGTAGCTCTGAAAAAGATTTGGGGGTCATGGCAGGCTAGCATGTGAACAAGTATAAGTGAAGGATGCACCTATTGTAGGACCATCTAATTGTCTCAATCTATTTAGTTTAACAAAGAGAAGGTTAAGGGGTGACTTGATTACAGTCTAGAAGTACCGACATGGGGGAACAAACATTTGATAATGGGCTCTTCAGTCTAGCAGAGAAAGGTGTAACACAATCCAATGGCTGGACATTGAAACTAGCCAATTCAGAATGGAAATAAGATGTAAATTTTTAACGGTGAGATTAATTAACCATTGGAACAATTTACCAAGGTCACGGGGGATCCTCTACCACTGGCAATTTTAAAATCAAGATTGGATATTTTTCTAAAAGATCTGCCCTAAGAATTATTTTGGAGAAGTTCCGTGGCCTGTGTTACACAGGAGGTCGGATGAGATTATCACAATGGTCCCTTCCGGCCTTGGAATCTATGAATCTACAACCCCTTAGGCATGATTCATAGCAGAGGTTGGAGCTGTAAAGAGATGATCTATTATTAAGGCTTCTTGATTTTTACAATGTAATTTAAATAATGTGAACACTGAAGAATTATTCTTGAAACTAGATGGGCAGGTAATACCTAAAATGCAATGTTTCAAGCATCAGGAAAATGGCGACATGGAGAATGAAATTAGAGCCAAGATAATAAATGCTTGGCTCAAATGGAGAGAGAGAAGTGGTGTAGTATGTAACAGTAAGATACCAGTAAGATTAAAAGGGAAAGTCTATAAAATAGTGGTCTGTCCAATTTTAATATGGCACTGAGCATTGGGCAGCAAAGAAGAAGAAAAAAAAAGTGAATGTTGAGATGGACGAATTGTATAAGCAAGAAAGATCACATGAGGAATGTGTATGTTAGAGACATGCTCACAGTAACACCCATACATGAAAAAATGAGGGAGTGCAGGCTCAGATGGTTTGGTTATGGTCTGGCACGTTCCTCACAATGATGTGTGTAAGAGTCCAACAAATGAAGACTGAAGGAAAAAGACAGAGGCTGACCTAAGAAGAAGTGGTGGGATGTCATAAGGGAAGACATGTTAGCATGTGGCATTATAGAGGACATGGCGTTGAACAGAGCACTTTGGAGGAAGAGGACTTGTAGAGCAGACCCCTCTGATGGGATTGACTCAAGAAGAAGGTACTAGTGAATATTCGCTAGCAAATTAGGAAGTATTATTATTAAAACTAAACTAAACTTACTCAATGCATGAGCAAGCCACACAAGTGGTTGTTTCACTCCCCCACTAAGTCTCAAAACCCAGTAATTCACAATGGGTCTCCCAGTCCTTAGTGCAAATTAGCAATATTTTACTGTACGAAGGATATAATCAATGATTTGTTCATAAATAACAGTTCAGGGTGCAGCATAATACGACATATTATTTTGATTTTATTTGGGTTACTAAGTACTTGCAGTGTGAACCAACAGATTGCACGCAGGCTTGTGACTCACGTAAGTCCTGGGTTCTAGTCCCAGCTCTATCACTGACATGTTCTACAACCCTGGGCAAGTCACTTTACCTTTCCTGCACTTCGGTTTGCAAACCGAAGATCAGGGTGCTTATCCCCCTACAAAAGCGCTTAGAGAGCAATAATAATTATTATTCTCTTTTAGGAGGAGAAAGCAAATTCACACTCGGTGTCAGTGGAGTTAGTTACATCAGGGATGAACTGATTACTTGATCTAGAGGGAAAACATTGAACTTTTTTTCTCTAGGCCTCAGAGACTTGCCTCATCTCTTGTGATGCTACAAAAGGGGGTCAATACCTTTTTCTGCAGTAATGGCATTTTGTGTGTGCGCATAGGGTGTGTATAGTGAAACAACTAAACAACTGAGATGGGCCTCGCTAGAGCTATACTGTCATTAGCACTTTCTGGGTTGGGTAGTGTGGGTTTGGACATGTCTCGCTGATTAAAGTATTTATTTTTCCTTTGATGTGTGCATGTAACTCTCATGTTAATGGGAGTTACATCAGTGCCTGATGAGGGGAGAATTTAATTCCTCCCCCATATGGAAAGGAGGTGGAGTGAGGCTGGAAAAGCCTCTAGTAGACAAAATGTAGACCTGGAATTTACCTTGTATTCCATCTTTATGAACTTCTGTCCCCACCAGCTGCCATTTCAGTCTCCAGTCACTGGCTTGGCATCAGTTGAGGGTGGATTGATGCTAGGTCAGCCACAAAATATTTCCAGGTGGCTGAAGAAACTAGTGTTGGGGAAGGGACTACCAAAAAGAAAAGGTTTGCCATTGCAGTCCTGACTGTCTCTCCTTTCACTCCCTATTCCTTTGCTGCTTGACTTCCCTTACTCTTAAATCATCCATCCAGCTTAGTCCTTGAATTCCCCTTCCACATCAGGTTGCTTGAATCTCTCTTCTACCTCCCACTGCCGAGAGCCCTCTTTTGCTGCTTGAATCTCCTTCCCTAGATTCTCTGAGAAACTATGTTCACTTGAATCCCCAATCCCACCCTCTGCCCAGCTTCTCCACTGACAGGTACATAGGGGGAAGAGGGACTTCCCCTCCTTTCTACTCTGAGGATCTATCGCCGTTGGTGGAAAGTCTCAACTGCATTCGCCCCATGTGTCTCTCTGAGTGTGGGAGCCAGGGCTGGCAGTGTCCTGATCTGATTCCTTATGTGCTATCTATCTAGGTTTTGTATACTGGTACTCATAACAGTAGAGTCTGAGCACCTCGTTGCTTCTGGCATCACGCTGGGGGCAGGAGCAGTAGAGAATGGGCAGGCTGGTAGGGTCTTGTGGCAGCAGGTGCTTTCTGACTGGCAGGCTAGTGGTGGCTTATGGACTGCCCTTCCACCACTGCATGACACTCCAGTCTGATTGGGAGTTTAACCTCAGCCACCATATACTTATAAAACTGACATTCTCCTTGTGTAGGATTTTTACTTTCTGCTCTTCCCTTCCGTTCTTCTCTTTCCCCTCCTCTCTTACAGACTCCCATGTTCAGACTTCAGACTCATCCATTAAAGTTCTCTCCTGACTGAAATGTGACCTGAAGCTTCCCAGTATCGTTACACTGGATGCATTTATTTATTTTTCCTACTTATTAATTTTCATAATATATGCAGCCTGTAAAAAGCCCAAACAATTCAATAAAACTTTACAATGTTGAGAAGATGCTTGTTTGAGCTTGTAAAACACCAACGTAAAAAATACTCCAAATTTGAATGCAATATACTCTGTGCTGTCTTCATTACTCTGCACTTTCAATGTAATAAAAAAAAGTGCATACAATATACTCCATGATGTCTTCATTACTCTGCATTTGTAAAATGACCAAAGCTCTTACAAACTATGACCCTGATCATATGTCCATGGAAGTTGATGGAGATTTTGCCACTGCCTTCAATGAGAGCAGGATCAGAGCCCTAAATATACAAATCAGTGGGAACCCTTCATTCCTCCACTCTAGCCTAAGTTGTTGAACAGAACAAGGGAAACTAACTAGACACAGTGTCAGGCAAGAACATATTACAAAGAACACTGAGGTGCATAGTTAGTGTCTTTCACTTTCCCACACTCCTCTCAACCCAGGTGGTTATTCCTGAGAAGATCTCTCCTTTGAGGCCAGTGATTATTAGTTTTACATTTATTTAGCCATCTGTCACCAAGATATGTGGGCACGTTACAAGGCGTAAGATCTCAACAGAGACCAAACATCAGGATCCCTTGCTCCTTGCCAGTCAAAAAGGAAAGCATGGGTTTTCATGGTCGGGAGTTTTTCAACAACTTTTTTTTTTTTTTTGGCTGAAAAATGCCTATTCATTGAAACTGAAATTGTTCACGAAACAGGGACGGTTTCAATGCATCTCCTGAGTTGACAAATTTTTGGGAAAAAAGTTTTGAAAACATCAAATTAACCCTTATTTGGTGTCTTTGCCCAGGAACAACAACTACTGGTCAGGCAGAGTTCTCATACCTGTTCTATTGGTAAGTTTATCAGAATTGGATTTTTATGGTCTTATAATTTTGTTGGATAATGTTGAGGTTTATTTTTAAGCATTTTCACAGTTGTGGGAAAGTATGAGGTGGTCATACAACAATTACTTAATGAGAGTAGATGTTGAGATTCAAAAAGATAAAGCTTTATAACCGTTAAAACTGTCAAGCTACACAAAGTAAATATCCTTAAATCAAACTGTAATAAGCTCTGCCTATCTATAAATGTCAATTATCCATGGAAATATTTCTTCATTGGTTTGTGAGTACGGTGAAATCAACATTTACTGATAAAAATCTAATCCCCAGACTAATACAAGGCAACTCACTTATTAGAAGACACTAAACAGCCATTAGATGGTAACAACTTCCATAACGTAGCTCTGATATCCAGGGTCTGAATGGAAACAGTGACCTAGGGGTGAAAGACTTAATAACCTATTACCACTCACCTGATCCTGCAAGGCCCTTTTTAAGATTACTATATTAAATCTTTGCTAAAGTGATATAGGACCATCAGCCATTAGCCATTCCCAATGAACTCCCTTGCAATAACCACATAGTTGGGTCCCTTGTGACTCTAATGACAACGCGTAGCTGGTCAGTGCGTTTTTCAACAAGTACGAAAGTTGAAACATGTTTCAATAAAGAGGAAAAGATAGCCATATCAATATAAGGAGACAATTTGTGTACAAGAAATCTTGGAATTCTAGCTTTCATGCAAGAATTTTTTGAGATAGATAGGAACGTGCTGGATTGGTTCCTGCAACAGATGTGGCTTTAGAGATGTTTTCACTAAAATCCGGGACATTGTGTGTGACAGATAGGGCAATTTCCCGCAGCATCCATGGGAGACCTTACTGAATTAAGTTTAAGTATCTTTGGAGTCCATTGTATTAAACGCAAAGGTTATGCACTATTATGGGTCTGAATGATCAAAGGACTATACTGAACAATGTGGCAGTCAAGAATGGTCTTTTATGACAATACGTATGTAGTGACTTTCCTGGGAATCATCTAGGGGGAGGTGAATGCAAATTTCCCACCTCTGCTTATGCAAAAAACTCGGCCTTTTGAAACTATGCCTCAAGGAGCAGGTGATTGTCTATTATTTCCTGTTCCGGAAAGCTGGAGATCAAAGGCCAAAGCTGTATTAAAGAAACATGTCAAGCTGCCCAGTCAGTGTGCCTGTTTTCACCTGAGGCTGTTATGACTCTGTAACCACAGAAAAAACCCTTGCTGAGGTTGGAAGGACTGACTCCTACCAGAGCCCTTGTTGGAGAGGTTGGCAGGTGTGTGTGTGTGTGTGTGTGTGTGTGTGTGTGTGTGAGAGAGAGAGAGAGAGAGAGAGAGAGAGAGATATCTGGTAAGTTTATTAGTATGCCTGTAGGTTCTTTTATTGTTTTATTATGTTTTCTCTGTAATGCTTTCACATTAAGAATAAATGTGCTTGCTTATAAAGGGCGGTGTGATAACTTATAACTGCTGGCAATCACCACTGTTCATAGTCTTTGGAGAGAAAGAAAAGCTCAGACGCTGGCCTCTTTAGGCAGTCTGGCTTGCTGGGGATATCACAGTGTAGCAGGGGAACTGTGAAGCCTGGAAAAACCCAGATCAGGAGGGAGAGAGACACAACGGGGCTCTGCCCAAGAGAGGTGACGGGTGAGGAGCCTGGAGCTGAGAGCGTGTGCCCTCATGGCATTATGGATGGAGAGTATAGATGCAGTTGCCCTGAACTGTGACACTGTGTAGGCTCGAAACAGAGGAGGGGAGTGAGAGCATAGATATAGGGTCCAATCCTACAACCTCCTTTGATGAACTGGGTATCCCTGAGCATGTAAGGTGCTGAGCTCCTCCTGTGAAATGCTGAGCCCTCACCTCTGACTGAAACACCAACCCAACTGGCACCTTTATTGGCAGTCTCAGCCCTGGTAACCTCTGGAGATTGTCCCTCCAGGTCAGAGTTGAAGCACTTTGCCAAGCTTTCTTGGAAAGCTCTCGCTGTTGTTACTGATATTGCAAGTGCTGGCATGTGCTATACCAGGGGTCGGCAACGTTTGGCACGCGGCTCGCCAGGGTAAGCACCCTAGCGGGCCGGGCCAGTTTATTTACCTGCTGACGCGGCAGGTTCGGCCGATCGCGGCCCCCACTCGCCACGGTTCACCGTCCCGGGCCAATGGGGGCAGCAGGAACCGCGGTGAGTGGGGGCCGCGATTGGCCGAACCTGCCGCGTCAGCAGGTAAATAAACTGGCCCGGCCCGCTAGGGTGCTTACCCTGGCGAGCCGCGTGCCGAACGTTGCCGACCCCTGTGCTATACATACTGTGATACACGCCCAAGTAGTTTAATTAGTCATGGTCCTTTATTTGCCTGCCAGTTTGTTAATTAATACATTTGCTAATATCTACATGTGCTCACAGAGTTTTTGATAAGCAAATTTTAGAAATCAAAAGGAATAAAATATAGGTGACAAGATCATCCACTTATTTCAATCACAAGAACAGGAACACACTAGTGTAAAATAGCAAAGCAGCACTATATGGGAAAGAACACTCCCACCACAGAGCGATAACATGAGATAATTCCAATTCCACTCTGAAATCTTCTGACACAGGTTACAGCATTACAAGTTGCTATATCCTTTGGAAATCATCACCACAGTACCCCAAGTGCATGGGAAGCCTAGGTTGTCCCCTCTTAAGATTTGGTCCTGGGTGGTACACTTGTCACTGTTGTAAAGACTACAATAGAGGTAGTACAAGCACCATGAACCGTGGTGTGAATTCATGAAGGACATTGAGCCGTTTAAAAATCTCATTACATTGGTTCAGTTGCTTCTGAGGTATAGGCTTGCACTATATTAGCAATGACTTTGCTTTTGCTGTGGGATATTCTGTTACAAAGCTACAGTAAACCCCTTTTCTCTAAGCTGATGCCTAAAGGCTTCTCTAGGGATTTAAAAGGAAATAAAAATAGGGGAGAAAGGTCCCTAGATAGACGCTGTGATTTAGAACAGTTCAATAGCTGATAACATTTCATATGAAAACCTTTTAAAAAAATGAAATCAATGCCAAATAGATTAGAAGACTGAGCTCTGGAATTGAATTAACAAATTTATTTTTTTTAAATGGGACAAAAATCAGTTGTTTTGAGAGACACTTAAAAAAACCCTTTTATTCAAAGATGTCTTGTATGAGAAACACATGTAGAATCTTTACCCTCACCTTTTTCCTATGTAGTATGTCCCTCTAACATTTTGTTTGTAGAGCTATGAAAATATTTTAAAATTATTTTATTTTCAGCAAACAATGGATGGTATGTATTTTGTAGGCTGTTCTCTCTTAACGCAATTAATTACCGGATCACATGGCTGTGACCGTCTCCCTCTTCTGGCTTACCTACAAGGCAGATAAAAGCCTGCTACAACTGCTAGCTGGTATAGATTCTCTCTTAGGGTACATCTTCACTACCCGCTGTATCGGCGGGTAGCAATCGATTTATCCGGGATCGATATATCGCGTCTCGTTAAGACGCGATATATCGATCCCCAAACGCGCTCACCGTCAACTCCGGAATTCCACCAGAGCGAGCGGCGGTAGCGCAGTCGACGGGGGAGCCGCGGCCGTCCATCCTGCGCCGTCTGGACCCCAGGTAATTCGATCCAAGATACTTCGACTTCAGCTACGCTATTCGCGTAGCTGAAGTTGCGTATCTTGGATCGATCCTCCCCCCCAGTGTAGACCAGCCCTTAGTTCCATTGTTTCTCATGTGTGAGGGGAGCTGTGTCTTTGCGGCCCACGTTCCCAATTTTCCCCCCAGATGCTGCATGAGTGCTATCTAACTAAAGATGCTGATATCTGTATGGAGGCAGCCAATGGATTTGAATGCACCTACTTATATACCAAAACCTGCTTGAATGCAATAAATAAAAATGCAATAATGCAAAACCATTTTAGGTTCCAGAGTGGTATTTCAACTACTCACACCTGAGAAAACATCAGGATGGTGTCATATTTATAAATCAATAGCTGACATTTATTTTCATAAGCCTGGTCTACACTACGACTTTAATTCGGATTTAGCAGCGTTAATCCGAATTAACCCTTCACCCGTCCACACTACAGAGCCAGTTAATTCGAATTAAAGGGCACTTAAAATCGATTTCTGTACTCCACCTCGACGAGCGGAGTAGCGCCAAAATCGATTTTGTTAATTCGAATTAGGGTTAGTGTGGCCGCACACCACCGAATTAATGTGGTTAAATTAATGGGGTAGTGTGGACACACACCACCGAATTAACGTGGTTAAAAACCGAATTAATGTGCTTAGTGTGGCCGCGCACAATCGAATTTATACAACCTATTTCCCAAATTCGAATTATCTAAATTCGGATTAATCCCGTAGTGTAGACATACCCATAGGAAAAAATAAAGAATAAAAAACTAAGACCCCAGTCTTACAACTGGATCTGTGTGGGAACAGGGGTCTGCCTGCCCAGATCCAGATGCAAGCTTAGAGCCTAGCAGAACTGTGATTGATACTGCACTTAAGATAGCCACGTGCATTTAGCTGACTGCTCTTATATGTATACAGGATCACACTTTTTAAACCAAGGGAAATAAATTCAAAAATGACAGAAAAGAAAAATTACGGTTTGGATTTTAAAAGCCACAAAGCCTGGAAATTCTAAATTACAACTCTATGAGCAGCCATAATTCATCCAGATTATATACATTAACGTCTAAAAGTTAACATCCTATAACAGAGACACAAAATAATATATATGTTAGGCCATATTTTATATAATGAGAGAGAGAGAGTGAGAACACACTATAACCTTGAATTTCTATGTGTTTAAAATAGTACCTATCTGTAATATTACATTAGCATAGCTTTTTCCTTTTAATAGCTCCACTTGATTGGCTTTACACCACCCTGAAAGAACATACTCCAAATTTCCAGGGCTTGGACTAATGATTTTGTTGTTACATTCCCTGAAAGGACAGTAGTAGTTTCTGGACTTTTGAAACAACCTGTTGATGATTAGAGTTTATGCTGACATTATGCCCATAGACTGTTATGCAAACCCTTACTCACACGAGGCATCTCATTGGCTACAACAGTTTGCAAGACTGGACTTGAAAGTTGTACTTATCCACAACAGTTACAAAAAAGGGAAACTTCTCTTTAATATGCTACATACAGCATCTGCCTCATTATTAGACAACATAGTGACACATTTAGATAGTTTCCAGAAGACTTCATAAAAACTATTCAAAAAGCAAAAGCTTGTTTCCACATTTAGAGTCGCATGATTTCACCTAAACTTGAACCAAAGCCAGGCCTGCAACGTGCAACCCAGTCTGTATTGTTTGTTTTGTTGTTTTTCACATGAATGCTCCCTTTGAGATCTTATCATTCAAATTCAGAACAGTACAGCTACTGTTGACCAGTGTCCTACAAACACAAAATCACAGGGTTTTATAGTCCATAAAATTAGCAACCAGGGGGTTATATGCTACCTATTTCTAGATGCGAATCAGGAAGTAATAACTGGCTTTTCTAAAAGCAACTTAACTTTTTCATGCAAGTGATTTGAAAGTCTTTTTAGAGAAAGGAAGAAAAATTGAGTAGGAACAAAGACTTTTCCCAGTGGACCAGACCACTAGTTTATTGAGCTCGGTACAGTGCTTCTGGCAGAAGCCAACAGATGATACTTGTGACAAAGATGAAAACCTTCCATAATGCACCTCGCCAGTTGTACAATGCAGATGGAGGAAATTTTCCTTCTTGATCTCTGCAGACAACTGACTCGTACCCTAAAGCCTGAGAGTTGAATACCCTTATAATTATGTCAGCTACAAAAGTTATTCATGGTAATTATATTGTTCTGTTCTTTTTAAAACCTAACCATGTTATTGTTCAAAGCATTTCAGATCACTTCTAAAATCCTTATAAAGACTGCTCTTCAGAGCCCAACCTTACTGGATGGCCTGATTTTTCCTGCCAGCCAACCCCATAACCTGGCTTTGCTTAACAGACCTTTGCCTCCTAACTCTGCTTCAGAAATATTCCTTGATATTTCGCTGCAGAGAGTAGATTGGACTCCAGCTCTTCTGCCTGTGCATTTTAATTAAGCTTCTTGATAAATCAGTTATTTTTTCTACCCCAATTTGTCTCTGGACCCTCAAACGTTTTTTACTTCAAATCCAGTACACAATGTGAATATGATGGAAAAGGCCTAAAGATTTAAATAAAATCAAGGACATGTATCTAATCTTGCATTTAACCATGTCAGCTATTTGCTAATTGGCTCACTTGGCTCACAAGTATATGCAGCTGTTTCCCCATATATCCCCAAGGCATTTAGTGCAAAGGGTCAAGGGATGTACCTTGTTCTCCCTTCAAAATGACAAATGTATCCGCAACAGATGTCTCTTGTATCCCCTTCCCCAAAATAATATATGTATTCTGTGTAACCTGTTATCTATAGGTCAGCATAATGACGCGGCTGAGTTGTTTGTTACTGCTTATAAAAAGGGCCGATTGCGGCCATGAAAGGTGTGTCTCTCTTCTGGCATGAACCGATAAGAGCACCCACTCAGCTGACTGATCAATAAAGAACCTGGTACCCGTCTTCTTGTCTCTCCATGCCTCCTTGGTGTAATTAGGTAAGCTCCGGGGGGAAACGGGCCCTATTTGGCTAACAAATACCTGTACCAACATATTACTCACCCTTATGTGTTCAGGTGCCGTGTTTCAATCCTGTCCCAAGAACACATGCTCATGTTCTGTATTGACTGTTGGTAGGCGAACAACAACTGTCAGTAAAAAATGGCAACATCATGTTGAAATGTTCTCAAATATGGCTCTGAAAGGTGGGTTAGCTAAGGAATAGATGGTTTGATGGCTAAAGCACAGAACTGGGCATTGTTAAAGCTTGTACTATTCCCAGCTGTACCACCAAGTCGCTGTGTGACCTTGGGAAAATCATTTAGGCCCCATTTCAGCAAAGCAGCGAAGCACGTGCTTTAAGAAATGATTAGGGATGGGATTACTCACATATTTAAAGTTAAGCACTTGCTTCAGTGCTTCACTGAAGCTGGACCAATAGCTGTGTGTGTCAGTTTTTCTGTCTGTAAAATTTGGACAATACTTTCCTAGCACATAGGGACATTGTGAGACTTAAGTCAATGAGGGTGAAATTTACCCTGGTACAGATGGTTGGAGTAAGTCCCTCCACTCCACTGAAAACCTGCATAGAGACATCTGGCTGATAAGCAGGGATCCTAGTTTTCTGTGATTAAAAAACCCAAAATTCTCCGATAAAAAAACATAAAAATCCACGATTATAATGAAATGGGCCATGGGGGCTCGAGTGGTCAGCCCCGGACGACTGGGGCTTGGGCTGTCAGCCCCAGGCAGCAGTAGTAAAAACTAAAGATTCTCTGTAAAAATGCAAATTCTGTGTTTTTCCCTGGCAAACTCATTTATAGGATCCCTGCTGACGAGTGCTTCTGCTGTGGCAAGAGTCCCTATATCGGCTTTATATATGCCATCATGAAAGGCAGAGGCGTAGCGAGCGCCCTCCGTACCCTCCGACTGGAGGGGGCCCCGCAAGGAAGGGGGCCCCTAAAAGTGGCAAAATAAATACCGCATTCCAGTTTCTGCATTGTAAC